>NW_024429184.1:6892437-7209937 GCF_017639785.1 Mesocricetus auratus
AAGGTTGTGATTTCCCAGGGTAGATGACTGGATGAGGATGATGCTGTCAAGTGAAGCTTTGTTCATTTTGTTTATTTGTTTTCAGAAGAAAGAGAGTTAAAGGGAAGATAAGAATTTTTGTGTGTGTGTTGGGGGGGTAGTTTATAACTTGCACAATTTCCTCATCATTTATGCTGGTAAATGTTAGTCACTGGCTTTCTTAAGGAAAACAAAATAAAGCAAAAAATAATATCAAAGTTAGGAAGAAATACCAAGAAAAAAAATCAAGCAAACTAGTTCTGGTTTATAACTTCCGGGGGTGTAAACCTTCATGGCACTCACCATTCGAGTTAGCCCTGGGAATGCCAGTTGCTGGGTTGCTGAAGGACACAGCCAGCCCTTCTGAGATGGCTCGACCTGGCTGGAGCACACCTAGACAGGGTTCAAGTGAAACCAAAGCGTGCAGAATAGGCTTAGAGCGGCTTGCAGAAACACAGAGAAGAAAACCTGTGAGTGTGTGCCAGTTGGTGTTCAAGTGCCCGTGCAAGCATGTGTGCATGGGGAGCGGGGAGGGGAGAGACAGACAGACAGACAGACAGACAGAGAGGGGGGTTAGGTAAAGAGTGGTTAAAGTAACATACCAGCCAGAAGAGAACCAGATTCGTGCAATTTAAGAAGTAGCTACAGGAAGGCAGGCGTGGCCAACAGTGTCAAATACCAGAGATCAAATAGCCTAAGGACCTAAAAGAGGTCATCAATGTTACCAGTTGTAAACTGTCCATCTGAGTTTTAGATAGTTTTCTGTGTATTTTCTGTAATAAAAAATGGTTATAATAACGAAAGAGTTTTCAATTCTTTGTGTCACTAACTTGGACAGCACAGCCCGGGCACCATGGAGAAGTTAATGAAAGACAAGAAATAGACGTTAAAGTTTTCCTGTAGTGTTGAGGGAAGGGGGCTTTGGAGGAAGGCAGGTTGGAATTGTGCTGCCCCTGCCCCCCCAGCCTGTCCTGGAACTAGCTCTGTAGATCAGGCTGGTCTTGAACTCACAGGTATTTGTCTACTTCTGCCTTCTGAGTGCTGAGATTAAAGGTGCTCACCACCACTGCCCAGCAGAACTGTGACTTTTAAGAAAAACAAAAACAAGTAACAACAGCAAAAACACTCCTTTGAACTGCTACTCAGATAATATATCTGTTTACAAATTAAACTAACTGGTTGACCCTAACCCCCCAAAAAATGCAAATGTATCTTTCTCAAAACTAGAAGTAGTAACAGCTTTGCGTCTTGCGTGGGTGTTAATAGAGTTCACGTTAACACAGAGAGATCACATCGGTCCACTTAAAAAGAGTCACTGCATTCAGAGTCTATGCGCTTAGGGCCTGTTCCACCTCTTCAGGTGACACCTTGTGTTTTGCTGTTTGACCACTGATGGCTTGAGGATGTGTTTCAGTATCTGAACATGGATTTGAATTAAGCCAACTCAGATTTGAAGTGGAAGTATGTGTGTGCATGTAGTGTGTGTGTGTGTGAGTGTGTGTGTGTTTGTGGGTGTGTGTGCACATGTGTGCATGTAGTGTGTGTGCATTTGTGTGATGTGTGTGTGTTTGTGTGGTGTGTGTGCATACATGCGTGTGTAGTGTGTATGGTGTGTGTGAGTGTGTGTGTGTACATGTGCACATATTTGGAACCCATCAGGGGTCTTTCTCAATTTCACTCCGCCTTATTTATTTGAGGCAGAGTCTCTCACTGATTTGGATCTCGCTGATCTGCTAGACTGGCTGGCCGGTTGGCTCCATCCATCTTCCATCTCTACCTTTCCAGTGCTGGGATTACTGGTATACCACACCTGCCTTTTTATGTGGCTTCTGGGGCTATGAACTCAGGCCTTCATGTCTGCATGCTAAGTACTTTGCTGACTGAACAATCTCTATCCTCTTTTAGAAAGTTTGAGCTATTTTATTCTCTAATGTTCTGACCAGTATGTTTTCTTAATCACTACAAATTCTTGAAAGATCATTTCGTTTGTGCTTTTAGAAATTCTTCACTGAATTTCTGCAATGTTCTATTTTTTTTCAACTGCTGGGAACCAAATAGTAGTTGTACCAGTCAAGAAATATACGTGTGGCCAAAAAAAAAAACTCTATATTTTGAAAGTCTCTATTTTAAACAAGGTATGTATTTAGACTGGCTGTTAGATATGTGTTAAGACCTCCTCCAAGTACTGACTTTCAGGGAATCTTGATTTAAAAGCCTTCATGGAATGATAAAATTGAGCTTCTTGTATCTCTATGACCTCTAACAAGGTCTGTACAGCCACAGCTGCCTGAAGGTCAAGTCTGTAATTAGAAGATCCCAGGGTCATCTCAGAATAGAACCTCAAGCCACCCAGGGCACATTTATGGAATCTACTACCTCAGAGCAACAGCGATCTTATTGATACAGAAAGGGCTTCACAGGACAAGGTTTGGGGTTTGGTGAGAATGTGATAGGTTTCACAAGATGTGGTAGGGAAAGCTCTTGGAAGCAGGCTCAGGAACAAACCAACCAGAGACACCTAAAGGCTGGAAGATTCCTGCTTTGAAATTTCTCTCTCTCAGAAGTGGGATCTCATCTGAGTTCTAACTGCTGAAATCCAGCCATTGTATCATATGATGTTGCCCCACCTGCAGAGAGCTTGCCACTTTGTGTCAACAGACTAATGTCATGTATGACTTGGATGACACATGTGATCTCTGTAGGAACTTAAGGATAGAGATTCATGAAACACACATGTCCACACAGTCCCAACATTTCGAGTTTGTCTGAGTATTCGTTGCTGTGAGATTCTGAACCCCATGGGGGGTCTTAGTTAAAGGGTTCAAGTTTGGTTTCAGAGCCATTGCCTTCACAGGGCTAGGGATGCTCTGCCTGGGGCTTTCTTCCTAATCTTTCATCACCCTCTGGCATCCTCACTCCCTGATTGGTGTAGTACTTAACAATTGCCTACTCCCTAGCAGAGAACCCCAAGAGGTTAGCTTTTATTTTTAAGATCAAGAAAGGATTTATGTGCATGAGTGTTTTGCCTGTACGGATGTGTATGTGCCTATACATGTCCAGGGACTGTGGAGGCTAGAAGGTGTCAGAGCTCCTGGAACTGGAGTTACAGATGGTCGTGAGCCGCTATGTGGGTGCTGGGAACAGAGTTTAATAGGAGTACTCTTGGGAACCAGGCCCTGCCAAGCAGAAGATAAACTGTTTGTATGTGATGCGTTAGGACTTAAACATTGTAAGGTATGTGGACATAGGGAAAGAGACAGAGACCTAATCTCTTCCTAAAATCTTGTGAGGGATAATAGCCTTGCCCTTTATTTTTCTTTGTACACAGATGGTCACAGACATTATTTTAAATTCTTTGCTAGTTCTGGACCTTTGAAAGCCTGGCACAGGAAATAGTTTATAGGCCATGGATGTCACTAAAAAATGCCACTGATGCTGTCGGAAAGACAGTTTATGGTGCCCTTCTTCCAAGGACTTCAACAATTCCAATAAATTCATTTTCAGAAAACTCCTCAGAGACAAAGAGACCATTCTCTTTTCTTGAAAGACGAGGACACAGGGGCTGAGGATGTGGCCCGGTTGGCAGAGTGCTGGCCTAGCAGGCAAGAAACCGGGTTCATCTCCCTGCACTGTACAAACTCGGTGCAGCACCCGGCTCCTGCAATTTCAGGCCTAGAGAGATGCAGGCAAGAGGATCAGGAAATCAAGGTTATCGACCAGACTACACGAGACTCTGTCTCAAAACAGATAAAATAAAACAGAGGCAGAAAACCATCTAATTTTGGCCCAGTCTGACATCAAAACCCACTCTTGTGATCACAACTGCTGTGGCTTACAAGTACCTATTGTCAGTGGAAGGTGTGTGTGTGTGTGTGTGTGTAGGGGCATGGGGTGGGTAGGAGGTGCAGACTGGGACTCTGGAAGGTAACAGGTCTGTTGAAAAACCAAAATCAAGGTTTAGGCAGATAAACCCTCTGTCTACCCCCTCCCCCAATCTAGGGCTTTGATTGGAAGAGACAGGAAATGATAGGCATCTGTGTGGGTCAGCCTTCCTTCTGAACCTGGGGGCAAGGAAACTAACCAAAGGAGAGATGGGGGGGGGACACAAAAATACACCAACCAACCCACCCACCCACCCCAAACAACTGCAGAAAGCAAGAGCTTAGAGGAAGCTTCCCCCACCCCCATTTTCTGCGCTGCCGGGAAAGCAGAGTCCCTGGCTCAGCTCAGGCCATGAGTTTCCCGCTCGCCCGAGGCAGGCAGGTCAGGGCCAGGGCTGGGGACTGACCCCGCGTAGCCTGCCGCGTGCGGCCCGGGTGGGTGCCGGCCGGCCCCGGCGCACCATCGCCCGTTTAAGGGGCGGGCCGCGGCTCCACGTGCTTTCTGCTGAGTGACTGAACTACATAAACAGAGGCCGGGAACGGGGCGGGGGGAAGAGGGAAAGAACAGCGTTTGACCGGTAGTAACCCCGGCGCTCGGCGCAGCCGAATCTATAAAAGGAACTAGTCGCGGCAAAAACCCAGCAATTCCGAGGGCGAGCGAGCGGGCCGGCACGGGCCGGGCCCACTTCTCTCCACCTAGCGCAGGGCTGGGCAGGGGCGCCGCGGGGACCCGCTCGCCCACAGCCGGTTTGGGGCGCTGCTCTGCTCCCTGTTTCTTCCTCTCCCCCCAAACACACACTTTTCCCTCCCCCTTTCTGGAAGGGTTTGTGCAGGGTGGGAGAAACAGACGCCAACACCGAAGTGGCAAACAGGTAAGAGGTTCTTCGGTGACCTGGGCGTTTTGTTTGGGGGGGGGAGCGCGGTAGGGAAGCTCCCCGTTTCGGGGACTTTGGTCCTCGAACTCGAATTCCTCACCTCTAGGGATGCAAACAGGGCCGGGGCGGCGTAAGTCTGTGTGTGTGGGTTCTGTTTGGGAAGGGTCGCGGCCGTCCTAGGGCGCAGAACTGCAGCACTCGGGTCCCCTCGAGCTGGAGATCCGGGGGAGGGGGCGAGCGAGCAGGGGGAGCCAGGGCTCTCGCGCGCCCTTAGGGGCGCAGCCACCGGGATGGGGCGACACGGGGGTCCGCTGCGAAGTCTCCCTTTGTCCGGCTCGGGCCGGCCGTCGCCCACAAGTGTCCCAGCAGACTCCCCGCTCCATTATGAAAGTGGCCGCTGCTGGCCTCTGATTTGGGGATCCCGCTCCTCGGACTGGGGCGGCGGCGGCGCGTCGTCCTCGATTCCAAAGAGTAGGAAGTGTCCCAGACGGAATCTTTTGTGTCATCGCCTGCTCCAGGCCTCGGGGCTGTGTTTGACCTGGGGGTTGGGGGTCCTACCCACAAGCTTTCTGGGCTCCGGAGAGCTGCAGCCCCTGGCGCAAAGTGGAAGGCGAGCGTCGTGCCTCCTAAAGGCAGAGCACTGAAACGAGAGCCTGCAGGAGCTCCGGACTGAGGTGTCCGACTCCCCTCGCCCCCTGACCCATCTTCCTGCTTTTTTGCCGCTCGTCCCTTGGGGCGACTTAGGACCAAGCACCCATAGAGAAGCTGGGGCTAGGTAGTGCAGCCGGATGACCGCTAGTAACCCCGGCGGGCGGGCGGGCGGCGCAGAACTCGCGCTCGGGTGCTGGGCCGGGCTCCGCCGCCAGGGGGTGGGGGCTGGGCGTCCTGCAGGGTGGCCCCTGGAGACTGGCCCGCAGCGCCTCCTGGCCGAGTGGCCTAGGTATGGCCCGGTGCAAGAACAAGTCTGTAGTCCTGCACCTCTCTGTGAATCTGGTGAAAACTGGTGGCTCCAAACGGGACCAGGGAAGCCAGACTCTGCTCTGATCCTCTCTCCCTCTCCCTCCCTCTCCTTCCCTCTCCCTCCCTCTCCCTCTCCCTCTCCCTCTCCCTCTCCCTCTCCCTCTCCCTCTCCCTCTCCCTCTCCCTCTCCCTCTCCCTCTCCCTCCCTCCCTCCCTCCCTCCCTCCCTCCCTCCCTCCCTCCCTCCCTCCCTCCCTCTCTCTCTCTCTCTCTCTCTCTCTCTCTCTCTCTCTCTTCCTCCCCCCCCCCCCTCTCTCGTCTCAGTGTGTCTCTGTCTCTCTGGTCATTGCCTTGCTAAATGAGGCAAGGTTCTTGAGGGTGTTTGCTGGTGACAGGCTTGTGGGTAGATGTCTGTTTTTGTGTGTGTGTGTGTGTTTTTTTTTCCCTGCACTTACCGGAAAGGGAGAGAAACTATAAACGCTTTTTTTTTTTTTGGGAAAAAAGTATCTGTCACTAAAAATAATTGGTTTCCCTCATTTGCTGCATTGGTACAACAATTTAGAAAGCAAACAAACCCAGTGCTTTTCGATGGCATCCCTCAAAGATAGTGGGCAGAATAAACACACAATAGAGGACAGACTGATAGTTCAAGAGAAGTAAAGCTTCTTGGCTTGGGCTGTGGGTCAGTGGTAGAGTTTTATCGGGCTTGTGTGAGACCTTGGGTTGTAACTAAAGCAAAGCACAACAAAACAGAAACACAAAGCTTCCTGGAAGAGAGCTGGCCTGTCACTTTCTCTCTGTGTCTCAGTCCTCACCTCCCTCAAAGCCCACCTGACTCAGGACCCTGGCTCAGAATCACACCTTTACTAGTTCTCTCAGAATCACACCTTTACTGGCTCTCTTACAGTCCGGAACCAGGCCCCAAGTATTGACACGCTACAAGACATGCATGCCAGTTAAAAAGTGCTTGGTTTCTCATCTCTTTTCTTTCAGCCTGGTTTTCATATTCTAAATACAAACGAAAGGTCAACGTATTTTTGTTCCTATCTTTGCAAAAACGCCTCCCACATTACAGAAAGTATGATAGCACAGAGACTATTTCTGAGTTGATAGTATAATAATATACAAAACAATAAAGATAAATTACAGTTTCTTTTGTAAGCAGTTTTTTTTCCTCAGTGCTGTCATAAGTCATTAAAGTTGGAAAACGTGATGCAGAGAGTTTATTATTATCCATGTGAGAACAAATTGAATGAGAGGGGCCAGAGAAGAAAATTTCCAACCTGCTTAATGCCCATAGTCCCTTTTCACAGCAAAATTTGCTGCCACAGAATAATTTCATGTGTCTTCTCCTTGTAAAACTCGCTGGTGTTCTGGGCTGACTCACTGCTGGTGACTTGGAGATCTGTGATGTGTGTTTCCCTGCAGATGAATGTTTGAAATCCAGCCCCTTATAAGTATATCTGTTAACACCTAAGGGCAGGCCTGTAATGGACCCTGGATGTGTCTTGACCCTGGAACATGCTGGGTTTTGTGGGAGACAGCATTGGTCTGGAATCGGAAAGGGGTGATTAGGGCTTGTTAGTTTTCCACCTCTGCCCATGGAAGCCCCAGTGCAAACACGATTAATAATGAATGAAACTTAGCACCTCAGTTGTGTGCCACCCTACCCTGTTCGGAGAGGAGCTGGAATATTTTTACATTTAAATTTGTTCTTTGTAGACTTTGTTTCTTCATCTCATAGGCCACGATGCTTATGTCTATGTTGTAGTGATTGAAAATGGTTAGATCTGAGCCTTTCCTTTCAGATTAGTTTTAGTTTCTAAAATCGTTAAGTGGACATATCTCTAAACCCTTACGTTAGAAACTTTCTGGGTTTTTAGAAAATACCAAAAAAACGGACATTGCTTTGACATTCCTAAAACATTCAGGTATAAATACATCCTTATATGTAGTCTATATATTAAATAAATAATGGGAATACAATGTTCCTCTGGTCGGTTATTCCGGCATCAGTTTCAAAAGAACATTCTTAATACTTGTTTGGTTTAGTTGCACTGGGAGAGGGCCTGCACTAAAAGAAAGATTAGAGACAGGCTTTACACATGCAGATGAAATGTGTTGAATACCAAAGTTATAGCGGGGTTGGAGTCTTAGTAATAGATACAGGTGCTCTATGCCAAGTGCTGTTCCGAGTGTTTCTCCAACACAGAGTTAATCTTGGAAACGAGCTTGTTTATCGCATCTGTTCTGCAGATGAAGAAGGTAGGAGGCTAGCTGGTTCTTGGTTCTCAACTTTCCAAGTAGCTGGTTTTATATTTGAATTCGGTTCCAGAAGTCTTTAACTGTCCCTAGTAAGTGAGCCACCTGCACAATTTCAGATGCGGCGAAATGGGACTTTCTATGTATTTATTCGCTGTCACTCTTACGAGTAACTATAACCCGTATCGTGTTTTTGTTGTTGCTTGGGGGTAGCCAGTCAAATTCTCTTCTGGGTGAGACCTTGGTTGCAATGCAATGCAAAAGCCAGGCAGTGACATTTACTCAATCTCGGTTTTTTTTTTCTTAAAACAGAAAGCTTCATTTTAAATGAACACGTTCCTCCATCGGTTATTTGTAAATTGTGTGTGACCTCAATCAAAGCAGTTTCCTGTAGCTAGTGGGGCCAGGCAGTACATTTTAAAAAGAAGTCAGAAAGTCCCAGAAATGAAATGGCTTCCACAGGCCCCTCTCTGGCTACACCGTGTTCTGCCCTGCATGAACTGTAAAAAAGCAGTGTTTGTGTTTATTGTTGACAGTCGTGAAGCACCACATTTGTTTTCTTTTTTCTTTAGCTTTTTTGAGACAAGGTTTCTCTGTGTAGTCCTAGTTGTTCTGGGACTCGCTCTTATAGACCAGGCTGGCCTCAAACTCACAGACATCCACCTGCCTCCCGAGTTCTGGGATTAAAGGTGTGCGCCGCCACAGCAAGGCTCAAATATGTTTTCTAAAGGAAAGAGGAAAAGGAAAGTTTGAAGTCCTATTTTGCTTTGATCTGTTTTGGAAAATAAATACAAAACCCTCTAGACCCTGACAGGAAGAATGTCACCTTCCTCACAGTCTCCTGGACCCACAGCTCCCTCCCATTCTGTACTCCCGAAGGAGCCGATTTCCACGCTCACCCACGCCATGCACGCAGTGGAGTTTTCAGAATGACAGTGGACATTCCGTCTTCCTGTGGCGCGCGCCTTTCTCAAGAGAGGCCTGTGACTCAGGTTGCCCCATGCCCTTGTCTCTTTAATATGGAAATTGAGAAAAAAAAAAAAGCTAACTTGAACTGGTCTAAGAGGCCTGTGTCCTGTGTTCCAAAATGACTCAAACGAATGAAACTTTCTCAGAGAAGTCTTAGAAGATGATACGGCAACAGGCATGATTATGCCTCTGTTTACAGTGCGCTGGTAAGTTTTGGGACGTGTTTCAATTATTAGGCTAGGTCACTCCGTAGGACAAACAGTTCCCCCTTTTTGAGGAAGCTGTGATCTGGGGCAGTAGTCTGTGATGGTCCACATTCAAGTATTTTGAGCCATGCATTGATTTACTTTTAGGGATACGCGTAACTCATGAGGTGAGGTAGACGTCTGAACACTTTAAAAGTAACAGTAGCCTCATGCATTATTTCTGTTTTTTTCCACACTTTCTTGGTTTGCGTTTCAAATCTACAGTGTGTCATTTCTGTGGGTTTGAGGACTCGCAGCAGTCAGGCATGGACTCCGTCCAGGTGCCTGTTGACAGAGGAATACATCTGTTAATGGGATAAAGGTGCTGTGCCCCTCCCCCCTTTGGGACCTACGGGGTGACCAAGCCAGGCTGTGCATCTTGAAGGTTCCACTACCACTTGACTGCAACACTGAAACTGAACCTGTAACACACACGCCTTTAAAGGACGTTCATGACGGCCACAGCAGGGACATCTTTCTTGCCCTCTCCTCCAGGACCTCGTTCCTTGAAACTGTTAGGAGAACGGCCTCTCCTCTGTGCTCCTGCAAGCATTTCCATATTGATTCCCGGAGTGATCGCTGTGCGCCCTTTCTCTCTCTCAGTGCACGAGGAAGCAGAGACCCCCCCCTGCACCCCCCTCTAATGCTGGGAGTGGGAGCAGTGCCATGGATTCTCTTGCTGGGTGGATTGTATTTTCTGTGGCTTCTGGGTACATTATAGACCCTGGCAGTGTTGTTGTTTTGTTTACTTTTTAAATCTTTATTACATTTTTAAAACTTAGGTTTATTCGTTTTCGTGTGTGTTTTACCTGCCTATGTGTTTGTGCGCCGAGCGGTTGGGTTGTGAGGTCAGAAGTGGGCGGTGTGTCTTGTGGAACTCGAGTTATCGATGGTTGTGAGCCACCATGTGGGTTCGTTCTGGGAATTGAACTTGCTCCTCTGCAGGAGCAACAAGTGCCCTTAATCCAGCCTTTTCTTGTTATTAACATCATGGGTTCTAGTCTCTTCATAAAAAAGATCTGTAATTGTTTTGTGTCCTAAAGTGGTAGGACGCTTTTCCTAAATTCACTCTCTAAGCAGTCGTTAATTGGAAATTAAATTCTTAGTCTTTTGCTTCTTTGGTCTGGGCTTCCTTTTCCTCTTTCAGAATTTGGAGAGTTGCGGTGCCCTCTAGGTGACAGAAGAGAAATTGTGTATATAAAAGGCTAAATGCATGGCTTAAATGAATTCTTAAATATTGGCCTGGCCTCATTTGCTTATTGTCTCTGTTGGGCCAACTTTAATTGTAAGGAGTTTTCCAACTGGAACTCTTCTTGCTCTATCAAATCCAAAGTGTCCTTTAGCCTTAAGTCCAAGCGAGAAGGACATTTCTACAGAAACCCTGAATGTTGAGGGTTTCTCTGTGCTGTTTTCTTTATGCAGAAGTATGAAATCCTGGTACTAGTTTTGGTTGGTCAGTGTTAATTGGTATTTGAAGCAGGTGTATTTTTTTTGGAAAATGTTAATGGTGGTGTTAATTGTAGTAAGATATTGAATTAAAAATAAAGCAGTTTATTCAGTTGTGAGTCTTAGGAGATTTGCAAATTTAAAGGCAACTTTGCCTTTTCTCAGTTTGCAGAGCTGGTCTCATTTCACGTGACCAGAGGATGACTCTCTCCCTGCTGAGGAGTGGAGTGTGGCTTTCATTAAAGGGAGTGAGTGGATGTGCCTGCAGAGACCAGCAGGGCAGTGTGTCCTCAGACAGCTCCATTTGGGGACACTGGCTCTCACCTGATGTAGCCACTTAGTACATTGTTGCTTGGAGACTGGAGTGTGTGAATTTTTAAGTGGCACTGTAAAAATCACAGTCTCTCTCTCTCTCTCTCTCTCTCTCTCTCTCTCTCTCTCTCTCTCTCCCTCTCTCCCTCCCTCCCTCCCTCCCTCCCTCCCTCCCTCCCTCTCTCCCTCCCTCTCCTCCCTCTCTTCCTCTCCCCCCCCAGGCTAGCAGAAGTCCCACCCAATAGCTCACTTCCATTTTCCCCTGACCGCTTTTCCTTTGGTACTCTGAGTATCTGGTGTGTGGAATCTTAATCGCAGAGTCATTTTAAAGAAAGAAGTGCATAGAGTCTTGGTAATACTGGACTCAGTTGAGATGGATCTCTTTTGCACCATCCTCTGAGACCTCAGATAACAGTTTCTGCATTGTCAGTACTAAAAAATAAAAAGCGAACACACCCTTAAGGTTTTGTTCCTCAGAATCAGCTGTAGACTTACTCCTCTTTCTCCTCCTCCTCTGGTTAGGTAGCCAGCAAAGTGGCCCGTTGGGCTTTTTATAAGAAAAGGTGTCTGAAGCTTTGGAGGGAAGAAGTGTGCGTCTGTGAGCTGGCAGCCTGATGAAATTCTCACTTATCTAGTTGGCGCTGGCTCTGCTGTGAAACTGACTGACATGTTTGGGACACAGTGCATCTGTTTACACTGCTTTGGGAGCTGCCTGGGGAAAGGGCAGTCTGGAGGAGGCTCCTGGTGTCCGTCACCTGCTCTCCAAGCTGGCCCTGGATAAAAACTCAGTTTGGATGCCAGACAGGTGGTGGCGCACACCTTCAATCCTAGCACTCGGAAGCAGAGACAAGTAGATCTGAGTTCTGGGCAAGAATGGTCTACAGAACGAGGGCTGCACAGAGAAACTCTGATTTGAAAAACCAAGGCAAGCCAAAACGCCCAGTTTGGTCCAAGTGAAGGCAGTGGAGTGTCGAGGTGGAAAGCTGTGTCCAGCTGTTGACAGGGTCCCTCGAGTCCTTGAACCCTTGGCCCTCGATCTCCAGGCTCCTGAGCCGTTCTGAATGTTTTAGGTTTGGGGATGAGCCCCTAGGGAAGGCATCCTTTTCAGCTGGTATGGTCACACAAGTCCTACAACCTCCCCCTGTCCAGCTGCAGGCTGTGTTGCTCCTTTCAGAGTAATGCAGTTCCTAGTGAGAGACACATTGAGGGAAATCAAGTGAATGCTGTCCCATTTGAGCTTAGGTTTGCTGTTTTGTTTTTTTTTAACACAGCTGGCAATGTTGAGGTGCCTTAGGGCCGTGTAAACAACTTATCATTTAGCAGGGCCCACTTGATAAGACAGTCCTGGATAAGAGTGTGGGGCGATCTGAAAAGAGATACAGGGTGAGCCATGATTTTTAATCTAACTGATTTAGAGGCTGGAGAAAATGGGACAGGGGAAACCCTAGGCAGGACCCGAGCAATGGGACAGGGAAGCCCTAGGCAGGACCCAAGCAAAGCTCGCTGGAAAGCAGCAGTCAGTAGGCTATACAAATAGCCAAGTGATGAGACAGTGTGGGCATGGTAGGGACCCCAAAGGGGGTTCGTGGTAGAACCTGGGTATCTTGAAGTGGCACCATGGATAATGGATACCAGGGCAAGTTTCATTTCTCCCAGTGCTGGGGCACTGGAGCGAGCTCCACTATTCTCTGGAAAGGCCCTTGAAGGAAATGGTACACTCTCTGTGGACCAGGAGAGGAGAGGGATTCCCTTAATGGTCTGCCCACTCCCAGCCCCACCCTGGATGAGAGCCTGGCTCGGTGAAGCGTAGCGCTCATCAGCGTGATAACAATGTGCACTGCGCTCACTTTGTTCCAGGAACTATATAAATGTTTTATATACATTGCTAGCACCGTTTTATGCAGACGAGGCAGGGCCTCGGCGTCTCCAGGGTCCCAGAGTCAGAGAATGTTCTCGGACTCCAACACCTCTTTTTGCTGCGGCACCACAGCATCCTTCAGAGGTATGAGCCACATGGAGTGTGCCACTGAGCCACACCTCCCAAGGTGTTCGTGGAAAACCGTCTTACAGCAACGGGGGACGTTATCCGGTCAGATTTGTCCGCAAATCTGGGCTTGCAGGTAGCTTGTAGATGGGAGTTAAGGAATGCAGTAGTCTCTTGCCAAAGTCCCTCTTAACTGCTAGCACGATGATCGCAGTTAAGTTTTTACATTTCTCCTCATGACAACTCAGGCATGCTGACAGGTTGAGCTCTTGACATCTCCCTGTGTGTTGCATGCCCTGCCCAGGGAAAAAGCAAACATTTGTTTTGTTTGCTAAATTCTTCCTTTGAAGTTTGCTCTGTGGTGCTTTTAGTGGATATCAGTGGGAGGCGAGGGGAAATATCTAAAGTTTCGTTAGAATTTTTCCCTAATTTTACCACAGAGGAACAAGGATTTGGATTCAGTACAGATTTGCTTCCAGAAAATCTTTGAAGTGTTTTAAAAAGTACCGAGACCATTTGCTTAGGTGGTAGCAGCCCAGGAATGCTGAGAGTGGTGAGTAGGGCCATCGACTGAGTGCCAGTGACATGAGCCAGCAGCTTTGGACTTTCAGGGTCTCTCAAAAAAACATGAGGGATTGCTTCTCAAAGGTCCTAACAGATTGGCACAACATTCATACCTTTCTTACTTCAGCTTTTAGTTTTCATTTTTATTATTTCATAGTTCTTGTTTTGCAAATTCAGATATTAGCAAAGAATTTTCTCTTGGAAGTTGGATATGTGTGCTAGGTTGGAAAAATGTGTGCAGCTGTTTGTAATCTTTCTGTTATGGAGAAGGAATTGCGTATGATGTTATGGAGAAGGAATTGCGTATGATGTTATGGAGAAGGAATTGCGTATGATGTTATGGAGAAGGAATTGCGTATGATGTTATGGAGAAGGAATTGCGTATGATGTTATGGAGAAGGAATTGCGTATGATGTTATGGAGAAGGAATTGCGTATGATGTTATGGAGAAGGAATTGCGTATGATGTTATGGAGAAGGAATTGCGTATGATGTTATGGAGAAGGAATTGCGTATGATGTTATGGAGAAGGAATTGCGTATGATGTTATGGAGAAGGAATTGCGTATGATGCATTTGGTACTTTGAGCCCTTCTGCCTGCCTAGGTATAACTGTTGGGGTTGATGGCATCCACTGAGTCTGTATTTTTAATTGGGTGGCTGTTAGCAGAGCCCCTTCCGAAGTAGTGAAACTCTCCTGGAATGACAGGATGAACTCATTTTGAGGTTGATTTTTTTTATCTTGGAGACCCCTTGCCTGCTTTCTTTTCATGAGTTTCAGGGTTAAGATATTATGTGTAGATGGCAGCATCATTTCTGGCTTGTGGCCCATCTGTAGGTCTCTGTAGCTCAGGCCTGTCCCGTGGGGACCGTAGGTTTATGATATGGTTGGAGGGCTGAGGATGGGGGTGGCATTTAAGGGACCACCAATGAGGATGAGCTAGGAGCTGGAGGCCAGGAAAGCTACATCAAGACGGTCAGCTTAGCTTCGGCCGTGTATTAAACTGATGGGTCACCACCCTTGGGGAAATTACAGGGTGTCTCGGAATCCCTCCCACTCCACAGCAGCCTTGATTTAAGTCTGGTCTTAAATCATGGGTGCAGCGAGCCTGTGCAAGCCAGGTCTCCTGGCCTTTCATAACCTCGATAGGCTCCTCCTGGAACATGGCTGCTGACCCAGAGACAGGCTCTGGGAGGCTGTTAGAGAAGAGGCTTTTCCTAAAGCAGGCGTACTCCCAGGGCTCCCAGGGTTTCATGCCCGACATTCCGGGACCTTGCACGAGTCTCTGGGGACGAGGCAGGAGCCTCACCTGTGCTTCCTGTGTTTGCATCCGTGTCTCATGAACAGGCAATCGGTGGCGCCTTCGCGTACCGGCTACAGTTGAGCCTACCTCCTGCTTGGTGGTATGCTGCCTCGCCATTTCCTGATATGGAACACCGCAGATAACTCAGTTTTTACTGCCTCACCACTTCTTGATATGGAACACCACAGATAACTCAGTTTTTATTTGCCGATTTTACCTCATCTTAGAAAAGGAAATCTACAGACATTTGTATTAAGACATACCTGCTGCTATGGTCAGAAATTTCACCGAGCATCTCGTTTCTGCAAGGTGGTGGCAGTCTGTCTTCAGGAAGCAGAACGTACACCCGTGAATAGAGAAGCACACTCATCTTTTGTTTACTGAAAATTTGGGGCAATAACTCATATAACCATTGTTCCCCGAAAATTAAAATCAGTTGCTGGGCATGCATCCTGAGCTTACGAGCTATTTGGATGGAACTGGTAAGAGAAATGCACCCAGAAGAATAAACAGTTGTGGGAGAAGCAGCTTAGTGAGTGCGAGAGGGCGTGAGGGCATTCTTGCAAGGTGATTTAAGAGCTCACACATGGAGGTAAGGGATTTGCTTCCTCAACTTCTCAGCCTGTAAGGTTGCAGGAGATTATGATGGGGGTGTGTCTCCTAAATTCCAAGGCCTTTGGTCTGCCAGTATGGAGATCAAATGTAACACAGACTTGGGAGCCCCCCTCCCTTTCCTGCCCCAAAGGACTGACTTCCAGCCCCATGACATGATAGTTCTTGTGGTTACTGCTTGGGGACTTTTGCTATTGGGAAACAGGCACTGGCTGGGGCATTGCCAGGCATGGGTTGAGTGACTTCTCTCTCATGGAGCCTAGTGCTGGAATCCTGGCTGTATCTTGTAGGAAGGAACAGGACAGTTCCAACCTTTTGTTCCCAGGCAGCAATATATTCTAGTAACAGTATAACCCCTCCCCCACCCCCACAGGCCTCTCCTGTATTTCCATCAAGAGACTGAATGCTTCAGGGTAGAGGTGGTCTTGGGAAGGAGTTCTTATTTTCTCTAGACTGTGCGGGGGGGGGGTACATTCTTCTACTTTGCTCTTTATTTTGTTTTTGTTTCTTCTTTCTGCTTTTTGGTAGTCTCTTTTCTCTTTGAAGTACGCATGTCAAGTTCAAAAGGTCAAAATGCCCTGGTCAGAAAGAGGGTGGTAAGCAGGGTATGAAGTGATGAGGGTCATTGGTAACCCTTCCCACCAAGTTTCCTGTAAAGTTTGTCCTCCCTCCCTTCCTCCTTCCCTCCCTCCCTCCCTCCCTCCCTCCCTCCCTCCCTCCCTCCCTCCCTCCCTTCCTTCCTTCCTTCCTTCCCTCTCTCTCTCTCTCTCTCTCTCTCTCTCTCTCTCTCTCTCTCTCTCTCTCTCTTTCATGTGTGTTTCCTTTTGCCAGTGTCATAGAGTCTGTCTGTCTTTCCGGTCTTTCCGGGAAAAGTGGAAGAAAACATTATGTTTGTTGATCCTTGAGTGACCCTTGGTGGGCAGTGGAAGGTTGGCCCAGTAGAGATGCTTCAACAGTGGGAACCTTCCTCTCACTTTCTCTGATGAAACAGAGGGCCCCTGAGAATAAGACCTGTGCTATCCAGGGTCTGGAGCAGCGCGTGGCATGCGATAGGTGCCCACTAAAAATATTGGTTGCGGTTAGTGGGAGCCGGGCAGAGTTGCGGCTGAGGTTGTCTGGCAAAACCACTAAGTAATGTGATCGCATGCTTACCGGCAGTGCCCCCTCTCAGGGAGCCCTATCATAGTGGGGCTCTGTGTTATGCAGTCCTTACATCTAAGGCACAGTTGGACTCATGAGCTATGTTAGTTACTATAACAGAGTGGGGTTTATTGACGTGTGATTCACTTTCTGTAAAATGGACTCCTTTAAAGTATGCAGTTGGACTTTTCACAGATGTCCACAATGGTGCAACTCCAGTTGCTTTCCCAATACTGAGTAGTTCGTGCTCCCTTGTGGTCTTATCTCCTCGCCACATATAACCTCTGACAAGCAGGGTTCAGAGTCTTGTTCACTTTTTCCATAGTCTTTTTTTTTTTTGTGTGTGTGAAGCAGAGTTTCTCAGTGTAGCCCAGCTGTCCTGGAACTGGCTCTGCAGAATCAGGCTGGCCTTGAACTCAGAGATCTGCCTGCCACTGCCTCTCAAGTGCTGGGATTAAAGGCGTGTGCCACCATGTCCAGCTCCATAGAGTCTTCTAAATCAAATCGGATAGTGTGTAGTTGTATAGTGTGCCTGCTTTATTTCTCTAAGAGTGCAACTGCTGAGATTCGTCTGTGTTGTTTCGTGTGCCAAAAAGTTATTCCTCTTTGTTGTCTGGTAATACTCTGTTCTCACTTATTCTCTTGTTAATAGACCTTTGGTTGTTTTCAACGGCTTTTCTGCATAAGGCGTCTATACACATTTACGTGTGTCTTTGTGTGGATTTTCGCTGCCGTTTCTTTTGCGTAGATACCAGAGTGACACCTGCATCTTATGTTTATGAAGCTAGTGTGTTGAGTTTGATTACTTCACACATTTGTTAGTGCTTTTAAATTTAGTGTGCGTGGTGATATCTCATTGTGTTTTTAATTCGCATTTCCCTGTAAGTGATGAAGTAAGCATTTTTGCATATTTAAGAGGGTTATGTTTTAGCAGACTTATGTGTTCTGTATATTCTAAAAACTTCAAAATGCCAGAGGCATTTGAAGTAAAAATTGCTAAACAAATTAGCAGAAGGTTAGAGCCAGTCACTTTGTCCACATCTGTCTTGCACAAATCAAGGTTGGGGTGTAGAAATTACCAGATTGATAAGTGGGACTAATGACCAGAACCAGAGAGATTGTTCCAAAGACTTGAGCCTGAAGCTTGGCAGGAAACTAATTCCATGACCCCAGTGGTCTTGGGAGGTCTACTTGGTTCTTAGCTAACCTTGACATTCATGCAGAGTAAACTTAGATTCACTTATGTTTCCCAGGATGCCTGAGGAGCTACCAGCGGCGCCCTGCAGTCCTTTGTGACTTTCTTGACTATGCTGTGGAAGCCACTGAACTCGGGGCTCCCTCTCTGGGGACAGTTTGCCTGAATCAGTTAACCAAGTCTGGGAAATCAATCACCACAGTGCCAAGAATGCCACCAACCTTACATTCTGAGACCCTGCTTCTCACGGCCATCTTTTTAAGAACCAATTGAGGCCGTATCCCCTGAGTGCTCACAACAAACCGGTACTGATGTATTTGTACCCTGGGGATAGCAGAGCCGCAGAACCAGGAGTGCCCCTGACCTGACTCAGGTGCAGAACCAGGAGTACTCCTGACCTGACTCAGATGCAGAAGCAGGAGTGCCCCTGTCCTGACTCAGAGGTGCAGAACCAGGAGTACCCCTGTCCTGACTCAGATGCAGATCCAGGAGTGCCCCTGACCTGACTCAGAGACACAGAACCAGGAGTACTCCTGACCTGACTCAGAGACACAGAACCAGGAGTACCCCTGTCCTGACTCAGATGCAGATCCAGGAGTGCCCCTGACCTTACTCAGAGATGCAGAACCAGGAGTACTCCTGACCTGACTCAGAGACACAGAACCAGGAGTACCCCTGTCCTGACTCAGATGCAGAACCAGGAGTACCCCTGTCCTGACTCAGAGGTGCAGAAGCAGGAGTACCCCTGTCCTGACTCAGAGACACAGAACCAGGAGTACCCCTGACCTGACTCAGATGCAGATCCAGGAGTACCCCTGACCTTACTCAGAGATGCAGATCCAGGAGTACCCCTGTCCTGACTCAGAGACACAGAACCAGGAGTACCCCTGACCTGACTCAGATGCAGATCCAGGAGTACCCCTGACCTTACTCAGAGATGCAGATCCAGGAGTACCGTAGACACGCAGAATCAAGATGAGAGTGGCCTAATGAATGGCAAAGATTGCAACGTGAGATCCTTTCCAGTCAATGCCTGGATATTTATGTAGGGCCGGGAGCGAGTGTCCTATGCTTTGAAACATTGAGAAATCCAGTGCACGTGATAGCCTCTGGCTTTGTGTGTGTGTGTGTGTGTGTGTGTGTGTGTGTGTGTGTGTGTGTTTGTGTGTATGTTTGTGATTTGCTCGATTCCTTGGAAAATTGATTTGGAAATGTCTCATTGCTTTTGCTACCTGGGCAGAAGGGTTCAGGCATCGCCCCCACCCGCCCACTCTGAGTAAAGTTGCCCTCAGCATTGATCTCTGTGTTCTGAGATTGAGGCGTTGGTAAGAGTTGTGCAGGTGTCCAGGAGGTGCTGAGGTAGGCAGGAGCGCCTGGGCTGGAATGTCACCTGTTTGCAGATTGCACAGCCGGAGAAGAACTTTTCCTCTAGTCTCATGACAGACATCCTTGCTGTGTCCCAGGGGAGCCTGGAGTCCAAAACTGGTTTCAGAGACTCAGAAACTCAACTTCCAGGAAAAGGTTCTCCAAGAACAACTGTTTTTCTTTTCTGATATCAAGGGAACTCTGTGGGGCTGTGCTCTCCTCATCTGTGTTTTCTTCTCTGGTTGAGCGTCGTGTAGGGTTCTCTTCCCTTTCTCTGAACATCTCTGCTCAGGTCAGGAAACAATTCCAGACATGGATCTGGCCCCACAGACCAATGCTAAGCTTGTCTTTCCTACTAGAAATTACAGAATGCCCTCTTTGGATAAGATGCAGTCATTTCTCTGCTGGAGAGTACCAGGAAAACCAACAGTGGGGATGTCTTAGTTTGGGTTTTCATTGCTATGAAGAGACACCATGACCATGGGAACTCTTATAAAGAAAACATTTAATTGAGAGGACTTGCTTAAAGTTTCAGAGGCTCAGCCCATTATCACCGTGGCAGGGAACATGGCGGAGTACCAGCAGACATGATGCTGGTTACTTCTTGACTTGTAGGCAACAGGAAGTTGACTGAATACTAGGAGGGGGTCCTGAGCATAGGAAACCTCAAAGCCCGCCCCCACAGTGACACACTTCCTCCAATAAGGCCACACCCACTCCAACAAAGTCATACCTCCTAACAGTGTCACTCCCTGTGAGCTTATGGGGGCCAATTACATTCAAACTACCACAGAGGGTGAGTCCTACAGATGGGAACCCGAGTTTCTTTGGTGTTTGTATTACACCTTGTACTACATTCTGAACTTAATTCTATTACCTCCTGTAATACTCAGAATACCATGGAAGGTAGATGCCAGCATCCCCTTATTAGAGTGAGGAACTCGGTGATCAGAGAGCATAAGTCTTGTCCTGTGAATACAGTGGGCATCTGGGGGCTATTGCCTATCAGGGTCTTTCTGAGGGCTTAGTTTTCCATTTGTTACAGTGTATTGGATTCCAACTTTTCCTCCATTTTATAGTGGGCTCTGAGAAAAGCGTTTCTGTACCCTGTAAATCAGCTAATTTGACTCCCGGAAAGCGGCTTCAAGAGGAGAAAAGTCCAGTTAATTCTTCACTTCAGTGTTTTAAGTGCTACTTAAAAATAATTTGGTCATCAGCTGTCAGTGCTGTGAGTCCAGTTGGCATCTTTCAGCAGGGAACTGCAAGCCAGCTGGTACTAGCTAGATCTTCCTATTGGTGCCGACCTAAGTTGTCTTCTTTTCACAGTGAGGAGCTGCGGGTAGTCTGTGTCCTTTTGGGGTTTGCTGAGCAACAATGAAGGAGGTTTTAAGGTTTTAACTACTCCAGAATTTCCAATCTGTTGTATCACTAATGAATGAATTAGAATTAACCATTTTTTTTGTGGACATGGTGATTTTTCCCAACTATCTTTTTCCTAGAAATTTTAATCTGAGTCCTTGCGTATTAGGGAACTAAAAATGCTCAGAAATTTCCTTTGCATTGGTGAAGATGTGAGTGCAGTTTTTGGCTGTCTCCATGAGGGCTTCTTGTGTTCGTAACGCGTGCCGCTTCATTTCCCACCTGCTTACGCTGGAAGGGCACTGGAAGCCACGGTCATTGCCGTCCTTTCCTAACAATGGCTTCTGCTGATGGTTTGTAGCTGTCGACAGGTCCCAGCTTTAATAGCCCGTGTGGCCCCTCTTCCTTTCGGCACGGGTTGAATCCCATCTATCCCGTAGTTCGCTTTGGTGGAACTCTTTGGAATTTGCCCAGCATTAAGTGAACACAGCTAGGTAGTGGGCAGCAAGGGCATGCAGATGGCTGTACTGCCTGTTCGGGTTTTCAGGGTGAAGACGGCCCTCCTGGGAGACCCTTGTGACCCTTGAGTAGAAGAGGCCATGGGGCCAGGTGGAGGTAGAGCGTGGCCCACGTGGGAGCCTGCCACTTGCACAGATGCCGTGCTATGCTCAGGCCTTGGCAGGCTCTCTTCTCTGTAGGATACTGTTTTCTTTCCAAATACACAACACAAGATTTGTCCTTATCACCACCTGGGCGCCAGGTGCTGGTGGCATTTCTTTGGTGCTTACTCACAGTCATCCAGGACAGGCCTCCGCTTGCCACCTGGGGAAACTGCCCTGCGAATGATGCTATTTATCTGGACCCAGCTTTGTGCCCTGATGAAAACACTGTAGCGGATGTTAGGGAATGCCACTGACGTTTCCTGGCAGGATGCATGCCTTCATAGGGAAGGGACTCCGGGATGCCGTTTTTTGACCTCTCTTTCGGCCTGCAGGCAATAGCTGCTCTCTCAGATCTGCTGTCTCGAACATGTTTTTTCATTCTTGAACGATCACATCAGTGGGTGTTCATGCGATGAGGACCATTGCGTTTACCTCCCAGCCTAGCATTGGTCTGTGGGGCCAGTAAGCCTCCCGGAAGCTCTGTCTGCTACCGATAGTGGAGGTTAGCAGTCTAGTCTAACTCGTGACCCTTGGACACCGAGCCAGGTTTTGGGTGTTGGAGGCGTCTGGTGAGAGGGGCTGGAGCCACAACTCTCCAAGGTATAGGGTTTCAGAGCCGTGACTGACATCTCTCTCCTGTGGCTTTCTTTATCTTCCAGTTAATGACCAGCCACAGTGCCGTGTGCTCTGGCTGCTTCCTCCAGGGCTCTGGGGCCACACACACGGCTCGCCGTGGGTTCCAGCAGACGCAACATGGCTTGTTGGCCCCAGCTAAGGTTGCTGCTTTGGAAGAACTTGACGTTCCGGAGACGGCAAACGGTGAGCATGGCTTTCTCTGTGGGGGTTCTCGTTTGCTTCCTGCATAGGCTGGGCTGGGGGTTTTGGAGGGAGGCAGGAAGGTGTGCTCCTGGTTTTCACGTAGTGGCTACTGAATGAGTCCGGCACTTGCGGACACGGGATGGTGTGGCTGTGGTGTGGTCCCATGGCTTCATGGGGCAGGAGGTGTTCAGTGAAGTAGAGCTACATTAGCTTGGGCTTCTGTTAGTTCCTGGGCATGAGTTCTGACCTCTGTAATGACCCCCAACCACCCCATTGTCTCCGTTCACTGAAGTTCTGGTAGCTGCCTGGAGTCACCCACAAACACCCCCGTGGGCCCCAGTGTTTCTGTGAAGTAGTCTCAGAGATGTGCCTGGCGATCTCAGCGTTAGGCTGCGCGTGCCTCCCTCAGCTTTGCCAGGGTCCTGGAAAATGAGAGTAACCGAGACGCATTATTTCTGTGGCAGGGTCTAATCCATTCACTTCCCATGTGGGCCAGTATTTCTTTGAGTGCTCTGGCAAGCCCACCAGTACTTCACAGGTGAAGGTTGTTTTTCCGTGGCGGCTGTAGGGCAGGGTGAGCCTGCTGAGGCTTAGGGTCAGCCTTCCTGTGGCGCCTTTATCTCCCACCATTTTTTCCAGAGTTGTCTCGTCTGGCCCTCTTGGCTTAGCCTCGTGCCTCTTTGGCTCACCTCTAACCTGCTCCCTGCCTTGTACTTCTCTTGGATTCCAAGCCTGCCCATCTTGATGATGTTCAGTCTGTCCATAACCAAAATAGTCTTCTGAAACTCAAGAGACCGATGGTGAACCTTGAAGAGAGTTCTATTCAGTGTTTCTCGAAGTGGAATAACATTCAGTATTATTTGGAGTTCTTTCTTAAGAGAACAAACTTATCAAGGCGTCCTTTTCCTTACTAATGTTTTTATTCTAAAGTGAATAGTAAGAATAGATTTAAACCCTGATGAGAGAACTGTAGTGCCATACAGATTCTACACCTGCATCAGACTACCTGCAGCCCAGCAGTGCAGACCTCTGGAAAACTGCTTGCTCGTCCTGTCTATCTGTAAAGTAAGTAATCATGTAAAGTAAGAATAGATTTAAACCCTGATGAGAGAACTGTAGTGCCATACAGATTTACAAATCAAATGCAGATAAAATTGAAAAAAAAAAAACCAAACATTGCAATACAAGTTATCACCTTAACGGTAGTAAGAAAACTGATTTTGTTTAAGAGAACTGACTTTGTTTAGCTGAAATCCAGGTTGTGAGTTGCCCCATGAAATATGGTGGTGGATGGTGCAATCCTGGCCATTTTGAATTTGGTCGGCCCATATTACTTTGTGCTAATGATTTAGTTCTTCACCAGTGTTATACCTGTGCAGCATTCACTAATACTACTTGGCTTTCCTTTAATTCAATGCCATCAGTAGCCCGTTACAAACGTACCGTTGCATACACTAATACAAGTATGAACTTTGATGGCTTGTGCCAGAACTTATGCTAAAATAAATAAATCCAGATAAGTGTACCAGACTTTGTTCAGACGATCGTTGAAATGGAGACACAGAAAACTTAAAGTCTTCTTGAGAACCCAAGTATAATCGTTCAGATGCTCATGTGAACACATGCATGCACACACACACACACACACAGAGAGAGAGAGAGAGAGAGAGAGAGAGAACACTTCTAGTTTTAGAAAACTTTTTGTTCACTTTTTAATGTTACGAATAGGAAACTTGAATTCAAGGCCACTAGTGAGAGCACACTGTCTAGAATCTATGCGTCTTTTCTTTGTTGGTAATAATAGCAAAGTCCAGTGCCCATTACTATAAGTAAAGTAAAGGAAACTAATTAGAAGCTGCTCCTATGAGTTAGGTATGAGGCATGCTGCTTATTTATTTAGTGTTTGCTGCAGGTTGACTACAGGGCCTTACACATGCTAGGCCGGAGCTCTCCACTGAACGGAACAGCCGGCAGGGAGGATAATTAGCTGTATTAGTCATTCTTAGACCCCATGAGGCAGTGTTTCTCCTTATGGTCCAGATAGCAGATAGACAGGACGAGCAAGCAGTTTTCCAGAGGTCTGCACTGCTGGGCTGCAGGTAGTCTGATGCAGGTGTAGAATGTAAGACTGTGTTAGACCAACAGCTACTGTGTTATACTGCATTTGTCTGTCTGTCTGTCTGTCTATTTACTTTTGATATCAGGTTTCTGGTAGCCAGACTGACCCGGAACTCAACCATGTAGCCAAGGCTGCCTTTGATCCTTCTGGCTCTGCCTGCGGAGTGCTGGGATTATAGGGGTGCACCACTGCACCCCAGCCTTAATGTCCCTAGGTCTGTGGCGTCTGCTTGTGGGCTTTGGCCCATCTTCCTGTCTTTCCACAGTGCATCAGTGTCCGGCCTGGCAGGAGAGACGGGCACCTGCCCTGAGGCGTCCCTTAGGGAGTCACAGAAAGAAACGCCGCCTTAGCAGGGAAAAGCGGGTCTCGGGGGTAACCTGTCCCAGACATCAGACTTCACAGGTGGAGAAACCGAGGCACGGAGTGCGGAAGAGACCCTCAGGGGCGGTCGGTCAAGCAGAAGTCGCGCACCGTGGCAAAGAGGCGGAGCCCCCCTTCGTCCCTGGGGTCTCAGCGGCTGTGCTCCCTGCTTCCCTTAGTGTCTGCGCAGTGGCACCCGGCCCAGGGGAGGGAGAGGTGGCAGGGAGCGGGTTTCTGTGCCCGCACAAGAAGGCGCAGGGGCAGACGGTCCAGGAACACAGGACGCCTGTGTCTGCCCTGAGCCGGGTCTTCTTAGGACTTGGACCTGGATGCTTCTCGCTCAGTGCTGTGAGCACATCTAAAAGTTTTAGGGGTAGAGAGGCAGGCAGACTTAGTCTAAGGCAGTTTGGGAAGGGTTCTTGCTGAAGTAGGAAGTAGGGGCATGGTCCCTCCACAGGTGGCGGCCCTTGTGTGGAACCTGGCCACAGCCTACCAGCTTGTCGGACTCATCTCCCTCCCTGATTTCTAAAGTAAACCCATTTTTGAGGCATCAGAAAGAAAAGCAGCTGATTTCAAGTTGCAGATAAAGCTTAACGAGCAGAGCAGGTGACGGCTGGTATCTGGTGCTTGTTTCTTGTACAGTTTGTGAAGCTGGGGACACAGGGCCGGCCCTGAAGGGTAACACCAGAACCCATCTCATGGTGTCCCTACAGGCTGGGCCTCTTAAAGCAGGCTTTGCTTTATCCTTGGCAATGGCTGTATGTAGTTAAGGTCTATGATGGTTAGGGATGGGAACTGTGTGGGCCTTTGGTACCACTTTCTTAACTCCTTAGAGCATCTATACCCATGGCCCAAAGCCAAGGACAGAGCCTGGCACTTACAACATGCACAGTAAGAATTTGCCTGAGGAGTGGTAGGTGCTTTTGCTGGTTTGTTATTTGAAAGTCTTGGAGCATCCAGCAGGAACAGGAAGGTTATCTGAAAGCCTGGAGCTGAGCAGTTGACGCCCAGTGCAACCCCCACTTTAAAGGCAGATTTGCCCCTGTGTCCATGTTTGCAGATGACTGTCACGGACCCCTCTCTGTCCTCTTATTGTGCAGACTCATGGGGTCCATCCGCCAGAGTTAGTTTTCCAGTGCTTCTATTGGACAGAGACTGCACTGAATTGAGTTGCAAAAGGGTACAAAGCTCAGTTTGGGTCCAAAGTGCCAGTCAGCCTGTGTGGGCAACAGTTATTCTATGCAAACAGGGACAGGAAAGGGGGTGGGCTTTAGGGTGTCAGGCGCTTCCTCTGGCTTTGGGGTTTGATCCCGAGGCCAAGGTCTCCACAAAACAGAGGGGACAAAGTGGGGTGGCCAAAGGCTGCCTTTAAGAGACATGGCATAATGGCCGGGCGGTGGTGGTGCACGCCTTTAATCCCAGCACTCGGGAGGCAGAGGCAGGCGGATCTCTGTGAGTTCGAGGCTGGGCTGGACTGAGAGCCTCCAGAACAATACAGAGAAACCCTGTCTCGAAAAACCAAAAAAAAAGAAAGAAAGAAAAAAAAAGAGACATGGCATATTCTAACTTTTACGTAGCTTAGAGTACCGTTACTGGGGCAGTCTGTAATGGAAAGGAAGGAACATGAACACAACCAGAACTCCTCTTTCATGCAGAGAGCGTGTGGGAAGCTCACTACCCTTTCCTGTTTCCAGTGCCAAGGACATTTCTTCCCTGTCCTTAGTTTTGGCTCAGTAGCTACAGTCATTTTTTTTTTTTTTTACCCCAGCTTGGCCTTCCCTGTGTCTCAGCGGCTTCTCCAGGGTTTTCTCATCTATAGATGACACAAGCTAGAACAAGTCATGGTTCATTGTTTCACTTAGAATACTGTTTGCTGAGCGTCCGTTTTTCTTGTGGGATGTCATGATGGGTAGATGTGTAGTGATAAACTAGACAGGTTCTGTGTCTGCTCTCATGGAGGTTAGAGGCTATTGAGGCAAGAGGGTATGAAATCTATCACCCAAAACTGAAAGCATCGTCATCTCTGTAAGCGTTAGGAGTAAAGCAGTGAACTGTTGTACTCGGGTGCGAGTAGGCACTTCATTTAGAATGGCTTGGCTTTCGAGCCTAGAGCCCCAGAACAGGAACAGCAGCGGCGTTAGCACGCAAAGGTCTGAGCTCAGACCTCAGAGGCACTTTATCCTGGGCTTAGAGACTGGGCAGGGATTGTTTCTGGCTTAAGGGACAGAAAGGAACCAGGGGCACTGGCTCACGGAAGGAGGACTGGCTGGAGATGGGCTGGGGATAGACAGGGTCCAGTCATACAGTTAAGGAAGAAGTGTCCGAGTTTAGTTTCAGATCTGAGAGGAGCCCCTCGGGCGGGGCGTGGCTAATGAGGCTCATCTTCTGGGTCTTGGTTCTGAGGTAACCTGAGTGTTGGAAACACCAGGAGGCATTTGTCATTCTGTACACCGACACCGACTGACACTCAGTTTTCTTTTTCTTAGCATTGCTTGGTATACATGTTTCCCTATTTGTAAAAAAATCTTTGCAATGGTGATTTCTGATGTGTAGACTGCACTTGATTAGTTTTGAGAGCACTTTTCTATTTATTGTGCCTCCGTTTTCACAATAATTCTGTGAAGTCTGTTTCAAAGATGAAGAAAGTATCATTGGGAAGTTGGAGGGGTATCGGACGTTCTGGTTGCCAGTTTGTCATGGAATGTCGTTGACATCCCAGAGAGCTGTATGTTAACAGTGTGGGTCTGTAAGCTCAAACTCCCCTGACAGCACTTAGCTTGCTCCTAGTGTTTGCTGTTTCAAAGGAATTCCTCGAGGATTTTATGCATGTATCCTTTTCTAACTATTGTGTTAGTTTCTTAGGCCAGGATCTCAGGAGTAGGATTCCTGGGCCAAAGTGAAATGGCCTTTAAAGTGTGACCAGATGTCCTTCCAAAGGATGGGATCAGTTTTAGCAGTCGTTATGAGGGTTCTGAGTGTTTTGCATCAGGCTTTAGAGTTCCAGGGGATAAACATGGTTTGTAAATTGTCCTTCTCTTTGGCTTTGCACTGATTTAAGATTTTACTTCAGGTTTTCCACACATAATGGAAGTTTGTGGTATTAGGGATGGGTCTGAAGTTAATTCCATATTTTTATATTGCAGTATGCCTATATGCTTTGTTAGACAGTTAATTCCTTTCCTACTTTTTGGGGGTACACTTTCAAAACCTTATCCATATGGGGGAATATCCTGGAGTCTTTCATTTGGTTATTTGACAAGTGTTTGTCACTGTATAACTTTTCTCACTTCTGAGTAATTCCTGAAATACCTGACAAGAGGTGAAGGTTGATTTTGACTCACAGTTTGGGGAAACAGCCCATCGTAGCAGGGACCGTAGTGAAGAGTGTCAGATGGTTGGTGACTTTACGTCTGCCCCGAGGAGCTGCTGTTTTACTCACTGTGGAACCCCAGTCATGGGGTGGTGGTGCCCACTTTTAGAGTGGGTCTCTTCCTTTCTCAGTTCCAGAAATACCCTCTCAGGTGCACTCAAAGGTGTTCCTCATTAATTTCCTCGGTTTCTAATCCAGCCAACCTGATGTTGGGTAGTAACCGTAGAGCGAGTTACCTGGTTCAATTCCTCTGTGTTTCTAATCCAGTCAAACTGATGGTGGGTAGTAACTGTAGAGTGAGTTATCTCTGTTTCGGTGTCTTGCCCTTTGACTCCTTATCTATGCCCCATTGTAATGCTCAGTGGTAAGAAACAGTCACTTCTTTTTTCAAATACTTTTTTTTGACTACTGTTATACAGAAGATCTTATTCAGTTGATTGTGTGTGTGTGTGTTTTCATTAAACACAGCCTTTAAACCACCCCAACCTCGAGTTAACAATGACAAACCTTGAATGCAAGAGCAGTACTGCTGGGCCCTTAGGCTAGGGAGTGAAATGCACTCATGCAGTGACTGGGCGGTGGTGCCTTAGCTTCAGCAACCAAGGACAAAAGGTAGACTCGAATACCCAAGTGGACAGTGAACATCTGTCGCGTGCAGATGTGGCACAGCCCTAAATGAAAAAGCAAAAATGGTTTGGTGCTTCTGGAATCTCATCACGCTGACAGCAGCAGTCCTGGGTGATACGCTGTCTCTTTACAGGAAGCAATATTTGTCCCTTACAGCTGCAGTGGGCAAAGCCCTTCTTGGGACATTGGGTTGGCACAGTCCTGGGTGTGCCTGTGCTGCTGGGTTCTAGAGGTAGAGAGCAGGGGTGCTGCCAAACACTGCTGTGGCATTTTCTTTTCCTCTAGCCCGCTGGAAAGGCAACATACTATTGTTTATCAGCAATAAAAAAAATTCAAAATCAGTACAGGAGTCAAAATACTATACAGGGTCCAGACTCCCTGTGTATTTCCCAACTTCATGTGGCCTTTTTCTTTTGTATTACTTCTACTGTCTCTTTAAAGACTATTTTATTTTTTAAAGCTTTCTCTTTTTCTTCCTTCCTTCCTTCCTTCCTTCCTTCCTTTCTTTCTTTCTTTCTTTCTTTCTTTCTTTCTTTCTTTCTTTCTTTCTTTCTTTCTGTAACTGCCTATACCCATTTTCTTTCTTTTTTTTCTTAAGCCTATGCACATTGTAAAACACACTGGGGCCTGTTCAGAAGTTTTTTTTCCCATCAGGATCTCTGTTACCTTTTTAGCCTTTTTTGAGTGCACTAGCAAACTTTAGATGATTAGGCTACACCTGGGTCTTCCGGGCTGCTCTACAGGCTGACTCTGTCCACTCTTGGGTTGGGTTGTGAAAGCCAAGCCCAAAGCTTGCAGGAGGTGTGGTGTGTGACTAAGAACTGTAGTCAGCTCCCACCTCCCCAACAGCTCCGGGATGCTGATGCTTGCCTGAAGCAGACACATTTTTAAATTCCTACTTAACACACTGGTTGCTGAAGTACTCACCGATAGGCAGAAACTCTTAAAGGAACTGCATACTGTCTTTTTCAGCTTTCTCAGATGCTACATGGAAATTTGTCCCCACATTGGTATGCCAACATGTTGTGGGATTTTTTTTTTTTTACTCTAGCCCCATGTTGGGTGCAAAAAATTTTTTTTTGACTTTTTGTGGGAGGTCCACCACCCAGCTTCCAAATAAATCACATATGGAGTCTTATTCTTTGTTAGAAATGCCCAGCCTTAGCTTGGCTTGTTTCTTGTCAGCTCTTCTTAAATCCCACCTACCCTTTGCCTCTAGTCCTTTTCCTTTTCTTCTGTAAATCATACTTTTACTCTACTGTGGCCGGGTGGCCCGCCCCTCATGTCCTCCCTTCCTTGTTCCCTCTCGCTCCTCCTCTCTTGGATTTCTCCTCCCATTTATTCTGTCTGCCTGCCAGCCCCTCCTATCCTTTCTCCCGCTTCACGATTGGCTGTTCAGCTGTTAGACCACCAGGTGTTTTAGACAGGCAAAGAACCACAGCTTTGCAGAGTTAAACAAATGGAGCGTACACAAAGCGACACATCTTTGCATCATTAAAGAAATGTGGCAGAGCATAAACAGATGTAACACACCTTAAACTAATATTACACAACGAAACACAGCCTCGTTTGTAGGAAGACACCCTATAGCAGCACGTGTGTGCCCCCAGAGCTGACGGAAGGTACTGTTGTTGTGAAGTCCTACTACAGGGGTGCCTGCTCCTCATCCTCAGGTTAGAGATGGGGAGTTAGGAGAAGGGGGAGGACAGAGCACGCGCTTGGTTCCCTAGGGCAGCAGTGGCTGTGGAGAGAATCATTGCTTGAAAACGACATTCTCCACCATTGTCACTCTGTAGAGAGGAGGTACAGAGTTGGTGTACCAGAGAGATTCTGAAGAGTTTTCCGTAGGAGCTTCTAATGGTACAAGCATTAGTTTACTCGAGCCTTGTGCTTAGGACAAACGGCATGGTTAGGAGATGGAGGAGAAAGCTAACTTTGATGAGTCACATTCCTAAAGAAGTCAAGTTCAGTTTCTAGACTAGGGGTATGTGGAAAAGAAAGACATCAACAGTTCTGAGCTGGGGTGTGGGTTTGTTTAGAGACAAAAATACTTTGGAAGGTATAGGTAAAGAAGCAATTAAATAATAATGATTGTCATGAGTTATATGATTTTGGTGGTGTGAATGTTGTGAGCAGTGTATTCATTCATTCATTCATATTTGTGTCTCAGCGCAGTAGATGCTTTGAAAGATCAGGAGTCTACAGGATCTATATGGTGAGGGAAAGGGGCTACAGGGAATTGGTGTGTTTGGTGGCTAAGAGAAGCAGCCCTTGAGTCAGACTGGCTTTGAATTTCAGCTTTTTCATATACCAGTATTCTTGTGCAATTTACTAATCAACCCCATTTTCCTCATGTGTAAAGTGAGTATGACAGCCACAGTCCTAATTTGGTTGTCTGACATGAAATGTATACATGAAATATATAAAATTAAGATGAGCGTTGGCGATCATGAGTGCCACAGCCTGGTTCCTTCATACCGTGATCTGATTGCACGGATTGGCTTCGCCTCTTGGAAATGATTTATGAGATTTTCTTTGTGCGCTTCGTGCCAGAACTGAGGGTCGGAGCCGTTCACCCTTCCAGTGGGCCAACAGAATCTGAGCACCTGCCGCTTTGTAGGACGTGAGCGTGGGGCTGCAGGGGCATCCTGGGTCACAGGTGTTGCTTTGTTGGGTCAGTTCAGCGCCCTGCCGGGCTGGCCTGTGCTGGTCTCTGCCTGTGATGCTTGGTGTATGTCTCTAGCGCAGCTTTGTGAGAGGCAGCCGGGTAGGTACTGCGTAGATTCAGGCAGAAAGATTTGGGTTCCAGCAGCTCATAATTTGTCTGAACCTCTGATCTTCACTTACAAAATAGTATCATTGCAGCCTACGTGACCGGGCCACTGGGGACGAGAGGCACGAAAATCCCTAAGTGTGCTGTAGAGGCTCAGTATTAGCTGTAAGTGTTCTCCGTCTCCAGGGCGTGGGTTCATCCTGTGTCTGTGGGACATGCAGACAGTTTCAGACAGTGCTGCATGGGGAGGTCATGTTGTTTCCTGCTGGAGACGCCTGCCAGGTCAAGTAGAATTTCATGTGACCTCTGGAATCAGGTACACCTGGCCACTGATCTAAGTTCTGCTGCCGACCGGTCCCTTCACTCGCTCTTCCTTAAGCAGTAGCTTTTCGGTGTAAAATGGGAACAATAAAGGTTCCAACCTCGCAGTGACGTTCTGAGGATTAAAGGAGGCGAAGGGTATAAAATGAGCCCCGTACATGCTGGGCTTTCCATAAATGGCAGCTGCTATTTATCCTCTAAGTCTAAGTAGTAGCTCCAGAACCTACGATAAATGACCGCTTGTCTGCGTTCTGTTTCATTTTTCAGGGTTCTTTATTCTTCCTTAATTCGTTTACAGTCATGCCATTTTTAAAAGCTTTGTTTCTGTGTTTGCTAAGTAATTTGTGTGAATGGTTTTATAAAGCTTGCAGGCTTAGAAAATGCATTGGGTTCTGTGTTCTTGGTCATCGATATCTGTGTTTCATAAGCATTGCTATAATGAACAAGTAATATATTGCCCACTAGATACACATTAATATAAGCATTTCCCCTTTGCTGTACAATAAGTTAACAATATTTTACAGTCAGCATTTTAGTGAATGAGTATGTTTATGTATGTAGCCTTTTGAGACATTTTTTAAAACTTTGTTCGTCCGATGGACTCCCAGGAATATTACTTGGTAAAAGGGGATAAACATGCCTTTGCCTTTTGGATGCATATTGCCAAACTGCTTTCCCAGAGGAGTCAACTGGCCCTTTGTTTCCATCTTTCTGGTTTTATAAACTTCAGTTCGCTCTCTTACCCAATAAAGGCTTGCCATGTTTAGCCCTTACCGTGTTGCAGACTTACTGAGAAGATAGTAACAGAGGGGAGAAGCTTGTATGTGAATACGTTTCTGCCGTGCCAAGTGTGGATAAAGGCACAGAGTACCTGGGAACTCAGAGGAACGGCTCCAGCCTCACTGTAGAGAAGTTGTTTTCAGGGACCACGGAATCCAGGCTGTGTTCTCTGATAGAAAACCATGCCTCCCCTGGCCCCCAGCCGACTGAGGCATCGTTGGCAAATAAAAGTTGTGCAGAGTGATGATTTGCTATCCAGAAGAGAAAGGACTAAATGTCATTTGCAGACTTCGAGGTTTTGTTACCTCTGTGGGATTATTTACAGACGTCTTTGCGCACCCACTTCCAGCCTGGTTCTTTCAGAGAACCATGGTTCTTCCCTGGGCCTTACCCTTCTCTGCCCTGATGTGCTGTTTGCGTGAGCTGCTGTTTATGGTTTGTGGAAGCAGGGGTTTGTTATGGAACATTCAAAGAACACAGGAAAGCATAAAAATGGAATGGTTTTGTCCTGGAACACTCACAGCTACCATCTTGTTTCAGTTCCTTTCTGAAGATAAAAAAAAAAAAATATGATCTGAGTATCAAGAAGCCATACTAGAATTCTTAGAAAATTAAAAGCTAGTTACCTAAACTAAGAAAACCAAACAACAAGGTTATAAAACCAAAATGCCCCCAATGCTCCTAGTGCTAGTCACCCTGAGAAGGTTTACTTATGATCGCTTCCTAGAAGGGGTATCAAGGGGCCATGACGAGCCATAGTTTAAATGAGTGTACTCTACAACGAATAGTGCTCCCAGTGAGATGTTAAGGGCGTAATGTGGAAGCCAGTGATCGGAACAGATCACCAAGGCTTGGGGAGATGTGACTGAGGAACTCTGCAGGCTTCTGGGGGTGTGGGCTTAGGAGAAAGGCTTCCTAGCTCAGACTGAAGGTGAGTCTTGAAGACTGGATGGAAGGGAGCCTGAAGAAGCAGACAGGGACCATTTTTCTGCCTTAAGGAAGACACAGGCGTGGAATGGGAATGGGATGTTCCAGGGAGGGTGTGTGCTCACACAGTTCGATGTCACTAAAGCCCAGAGAGCGAGGGAGAGGCACAGAAGCCAGTCAGTTGCTTGAACTTCTGTGTGGGTTCCTCAGAGCCCAGCAGCAGTTGAGTACCATGCCACCCTATTTAAAGTTCACCCCGTTGTGTCTTATTTTCTCCTCAGTGTCAGCTGTTGCTGGAGGTGGCCTGGCCTCTCTTCATCTTCCTGATCCTGATTGCCGTCCGCCTGAGCTACCCGCCCTATGAACAACATGAGTGTGAGTATCTGTGGATCACGCCTGAGACTCGGTGATGGCTGGCTAGATGTAGGGAGTGAATGTGCCTCAGGAGAACCCTTTCCCGAAGATGCTGCCTTCAGGAAAAACACCACAAATGGCTTGGGACAGAAAAGCAGGACTTTATTTTTTATTTTTTCCTGATAGGGCATGAACTCTGGAGATGTTTGTAGTCCCAGTAAATGATGATGACCGTGAGGATAATAGTGACTAACATCTGTTCCCCACATTTTTAAATCATGATAATAAAATAACCTTGGAAGAGTTCAGAAAGTGATGATTTTAAAAATTGCCCTTAAGGCAGTGTTTCAAATGCTAGTATCTGATCCCTGGTGGTCCTTTTGTTTGTTTTTTAATCACATGGTTGAAAATTATGGAAGACATACTTTGTGAAGATGAAACTTTTTTTAAAAAGTCTGCATACGTGTCTGTGTGGGGGTGTGTGTATGTGAGTTCAGGTGCCCGAGGAGGCCGGGGGGCGGGGGGGGGGGTTGTCAGAGCCCCTAGAGCCGGAGTCACAGGCAGCTGTGGGCCATCTGATACGAGTTCTGGGAACCCCTCTCGGGTCCTCTGCAAGAGCATGCACTGCCATTGTGTATGACTAACGTGATTATATTTTCATTTGGTTCTCGACAATCTTGTATGGTAGGCTTCGTTATCATTTGGTTTGATTTCTGGGTAACTAGATTGGGAGTCACACACCTGCAATGGCTCCTTCAAAGTTACATATCTAGTAGACGTGGAATGGAATGCAGGCCATCCGCTCTCGTGTTTTGATGACCGTGAGCATTGCAACGCAGTCACGACTAGAAACATGGCCGTGTGTGGGTGTTGCTCCTGGGCTTCAGCATTCTCTAGGTGCGTGTCGCCGTGAGTGCGTGATTTTAGCTTCTATGTAAACAAGAACAGTGACACCGACCGGCTCTTGGGGCGTTGTCCCAGAGTTACCATTTTACCGTCCCGCTCTGCTGGGTGGGTGGAGGATGGAGCAGCCCTGTAGAAAGTTACAGACCTGAGGAGTTGGCATTTGGCTGGGCGTTTTTTTGGGGGGGCTGGGTCAAAGGCTTTCCCACATACCTCTCTTGCCGCTCATTCATCAGCTCCAACGGACCTGTGGGCTTACAAGACTCTGTTCTTCCAAGACAGCATTCAGGTCACAGCTACCCTTTGATTGGGATTCCTGGTCTCCTTCCCGTCTCTTGCATAACATGTAATGGGCGATGCTTTCATACCGGTTAGCTAATAGACACTCTCTCTCTCTCTCTCTCTCTCTCTCTCTCTCTCTCTCTCTCTCTCTCTCTCTCTCTCTCTCTCTCTCTCTCTCTCTCTCTCTCTCTCTCCATACAAATTCAGATTACACCCACTACATGCCTCCAGTACGTTCCTCTGGGCATGACTTTTCTGATTTCTCTAGTATGAGTAGCGGAGTAGAAAGCTAAGGCAGAGCTTGCAGATATGTCTCTGCCCTGGAACAAAGTACCAGTGTGAAACACTTCCCTGTTAAAATCTTTGTGGTTCGGGTCAGAGTCATCAAGGTCCTGGTGGACTCCTGGCTCCCCGGTGTCCGTCACACTGTTTGACTGACATGCTGGATACCCAGTGTCTAGTCCTCATCCTGTTTCTTTTTGTATATAAGATGGGGTGCAGCGGATGAGGAGGTGCCTCTGCTGAAGGACAGGCCAAAATGCCTTCCCCATGGCTGCCTCTGACCTGTGCTGCTACCTTGCCCCTATGGCCAGTATCTGCAAGCTGCACGAGGCGAATCCTGTCTGCGGTTCTTAGAGTGTTTGGTTGGGTTACGTAAAATCTGCACCGAATGAGGAGCACCGGCTTGTTAGGCAAGGGGCCGTGTTTGGTTTTCCTGGAACTGTTAGCAGCTAGATAAAGAGATTAGCTGAGCAAATGTTCAACAGGCCAGAGTCCCCACAGAGACTGGCCGGAGGGAATCAGATCTGGTCACATCCTTCCATGTTGCCTCTTTAAAAGATTGAGAGGTCCGCAGTCCTGATCTGTAAACTGAAGCACAATGTGGCCTTTGATCGACTTCTGGGGCGCCTCTGTTAGCGTATTCACGTGAAAACGGGACAGTGGAGGGAAACTGTCTTTGGAGGCAGGTGGGGGTGTTCTGTGAGGTCAGTAGCAAAGACATAGTTGAAGGTGAACTGCCACGCCCCAGAGGTGCTAATTGGACCATTCATGACTTTTAGTTTTTTGCTGGGCACTCTGTAAAAAGCGCTCTGCCTTCTAAGCCAGCCGGGGCTACAGAGTGAAACCTTTGTCTCTCAAAAACCAAAAACACGAAACCACAAGATGCTTTGCCGGGTATGAGCTCATGGAACACCACGTGTGCGCGTTGCTCAGCATTTTACAGGTGGAAAATCGAGGCTTTGGAGATTGGTGGGACTGAGCCTCACACATGGCAGGGACTGGGTGTAAATCTCCATTGGTTTGACTCCAAAGTCTTTGACAATACACGCTAGTCACCACCTGGAGCCATGGTGCTTAATGCTTGCCAAGTCTTCAGATGACACTGAGGCCAAGGTGAGAGCCAGAGCCAAGGCCTTTTTTGTCCCTACAAGAACAGGCCTCTGGATTAAGAACCCCTGACTGAGGGCATATTTATCTTGACTCCCATAAGCAGCACTTGTAGATAGATCCTTGCCACAAACCTACCCTGACCCCACCTGGGCGTGCCTCGTCATTGTTTGGAAGGAGCTGCTAAATGTAGGAAAATGACCGTGGCCTGGAGGTGGAACCTCATTTTTACAGATGAGTGACAAAAACGATAGGAAAGCAGATACAGCTCCCCAGACACCTTTGATCCCAAGTGACAAGGCTTTCGAGCTGCGGGTGCTCTGGATGTGATGGGGAAGTCCTATGTATATGTCAATAAAGCATTGTTGGGCCAATAGGAATCTAGATAGATGGGACTAGGAGTCCAGGAGGACTCTGGGAAGGAGAAACACAGAGAGTCAAGATGTAACGCCATGGGGTAGGAAGCCCGGAACTATTCTCTGGTAAGAGAAATACTTAGATTAACAATTATGGGATAAATACTTAACTCAGAGCTAGCCAGTAAGAAACAAGCAAGGCCAACAGCATAATGAATATAGCCTCCTGTGTGTGTATTTGGGACTGATGCGGCTCTGGAACCAGGCTGGTGGAAGGCTTCTCTCAAGGAAAAGGCTTCTCTTTACATGGGTGGACCTTGTGGGCCGTCAGAGGAGGTGAAACCGACAGAGGCTTGCCAAATGAAGACGAGTTCAAGGGGAGGCCAGGAAGAGTGAGGGGGCAATGGGGCTGCCCCGCCGGACTTAAGAGGCTTGAACTGGGGTCTTGGTGATGGGGTTTCTACCCTCCCCAGCAGTGTGTGACTCTTAGTTCTCCGCCAGCTGCCGTGTGAGGGAACGGCATTATGTCGCTCACTGTCGAGGCTCTGCTCGGTGTCTCTTAGAGATGAGCTTGGTGGTGGGGATTCAGCAAATGGTGACCAGGCACTTGCTGCTTGCCAAGCACTCGTGTCCATGGTCTGAATGCACCCCTTGTCTTACTTTCCCAAGGTTGGTGTCCGGAATCCCAGTCTACAGATGATGCCAGGTAGAACCATCGCCACCATCACTTGGTGTCAGAGTCTTAACTCGGGACCAGTCCCTTGTATGTGTGTGTGTGTGGGGGGGTAGGTGTTGTGGGACATGGTGAACGAGACAGACAGATGTGAGAAGAAGGGCTGTGTCCATTATCGCTTCAAAGAACTAATGTTTCTCCTCTTGATTTCAACAGGCCACTTTCCAAACAAAGCCATGCCTTCCGCAGGAACCCTTCCCTGGGTACAGGGGATTATCTGTAACGCCAACAACCCCTGCTTCCGTTATCCGACTCCCGGTGAGGCTCCCGGTGTGGTTGGAAACTTTAACAAGTCCATGTAAGTACCGGATCAGATTTCTTACACACACCTGTCAGTTAATACTTAATCCCTCCCTTCTTGGAGAGGCTTGCATGAGAAGGTCCGTGGAATGAATGAAGGGGAGTGCCATCAGGATTCAGGACCGTGGGATTTAAGAGTCACTGTGATCATGCGGCCTAAAGCTGTCTACTCAGAGCCGATGCCTCTGGGAGATACAGCAAGCTCGCCCCATCTGATCTGCTCACTCCAGACATTTGCTGTGCCTCTGAGACAGCCTGGGTCACTGCGCTGGCAGGGTCTGAAGGGTCTGGGTTCCCCAGCAGCGTAGACCCAGGCCAGCAGTGAGTGTTCTGTCTCAGGTCACTGATGTCTGAGATGACTACAGTATCCCTGCTGTTTACAGACATTTCTCTCCCTGAGTGGGGGCTGTCTCAGAGCATGAGCTGCTGCTGTCTTAGTGTCTGTGCTCCTGGCTCCTGCCTCCAGTGCTGTGTATAATAAGCATCTGCCAAATGAGACGGTGGAGATCCCTGAGATGTGCAGAGTCAGCTTCAGAGTGGACGGGGGCTGTAGGATGCGCTGCAGGAGCTGGTGCTGTGTGTATGATGTTCGTGTCATACACATGTTTATAATGCTCACGTGTAGGCTGTGGACCTTTGGTGAGCACTTTGGGACATAAAAACATGAAAATTTATGGGTACACAGATGCATATAATCAAGGGTAAATCCGTCATTGTAATGCATTCCTATTATATTTGTTTTCAGTTCATAGTTGTAATCAATGAAGACATTTTCATGGATCGTTAAGCATGTTTTGGGCTATAGGCAGTAGGTTTATTATGGGCAGTAGATAGCCGTGTGTGTGCGCGCGCGCGCGTGTGTACGTGTGCCCGTGTGTGCCCGTGTGTGTGTGTGTGTGTGTGTGTGCCCGTGTGTGTGTGTGTGTGTGTGTGTGTATTTGTACACATGCTGGCCTTGGAGGGTGACCTGGGTCTAGACACATGGGCAGACACTTGAATCTGGGATGATGGCTAGGGAGGAGGGGAAGCCAGGCTGGTGTGAGAGGCAGCTGGCCTAACCAGGTCTTTGTGATGTTTTCTTGTTCCCTTTATAGTGTGTCTCGCCTGTTCTCAGATGCTCGCAGGCTTCTTTTATACAGCCAGAAAGACACCAGCATTAAGGACATACACAAGGTCTTGAGAACACTGCGACAGATCAAGCATTCCAACTCAAGTAAGCAAAACCCTCCTGTTCATGCACCTGGACATTTCCCCGCCCATGTCGCCTGGGCTAGTTCTCAAGCTTGCCCTACAGCAGGTTTCTTCCTCAGTGACTGGGTGTTTGGTCTTCTGTGATGGAAGCATCAGAAACAAAACTAGAACAGTTGGTTGTTGCAGACAGTGACTCGGGGGTCCCAGACAGGAATGGCCGTTAAGGCCAGCGGGAGTGCAGGCTGCTGCCAGGGGCGCTTTTGAGCTGCCCATAGGATTTCCATGGAGAGACAAATTTACAGATGAGGTATTTCTATGTATGTGAGAGCAGTTAGAGTTCTAACTTGACATGGGCATGTAAAGGCTGGGCAATTATTTCTAAAAGAAAAGTCTCCTTCCTTAGAGATAGCCATTTGCATCAGTCTGACAGGCATTTGAATTCTGAGCTTGAAACAGTAGAGTCTTCCCCTCAGATTTGCTGAGTCCTGGGCAGTTAGTTTCTGGCATGGTGCTGAGGAAGTGTCTGAGGAACATACTGTTAGCTGACCACGGCATGGGCGCGGAGGGGCAGTAGCCTGTCAAGGGAGCAGGGGGCACTGTTTGACGTTCACTGATGCGGGTTAAGAATGGTGTGTACAGTGAGGACTGGGAAGCAGCCGGGGAGCCGTCAGAAAGCTGGCCTTTTTCTTGTCCCCGTATGCTGCCGTTCTGAACTACATCAGTGATGAAGTGCCCCTCCCATCACGACCCAGCAGTGGCCACGGCTCCCAGACAGTCCTTTTTACCCAGTTTGACATTTGACGAGGGAATGGATTGGTCCAGCCTTTCTCGAGATGCCTCTCTCCCAGTTTGTGATCCGTTTGGCATGAGAAGAAATGGGGTAAAACGTTAGGGTTTACGTGGAGCGGATGGGAGCTTGTTGGTGAGGACAGAGAACTGTGATTAACCCGGGCAGGAGAGGGGGAGCTGACGGGACTGGAGAGCCCAGAAGTGACCGGTGAATGGTGCTTTTCCAGAGGACCCAACTTCAGTTCCCAGCCCCCCACCTTGGGTGGCTCACAACTGCCTGTGACCCCAGCTTCAGGTCTCCCTCTGAGAGCATTGCACTCACATGTGCAAGCCACCCCCACCCCCGAAAAGTCTTTAAAAAAGAGGCATTGCTGGGGAGGACTCCATGACTCCCTGGCAGGGAGGGTCGGAGGTGATTGGGGTGGCGGAGAGGGGGTGTGTCGCTTCAGTACAGAGAGCTGTGGGCACGCTCCAGTCCCTGAGTCACCTGTGAGGCCCTTGCAGCTGGACCGTCCCTGGCCGTGCAGCCAGATGGCGTGAGCTGTCTTCCCTCGCTGTGGGGTGGGGCCAGGCTTTGCTGTCACGGAGGGCCCCTGGTACTCTGTCAAGCAGCAGAACCGGGTTATCTCTTCCACCACAAGGAGCCGGTGCCTCACAGACAAGAGCTGTGTGTTACTATGCATCCTCGTGAATAACGCCTGGCCGCTTGGGGCTTATCTCTGCTTATCTGAGATCGGGTACCGGAGGAGGCCCATCCTGGGTTAAAGCAGCGCTTAGCACCTAAGAAACGTCTAAGGGATGTGACCCATGATTATTTTCCTATAAAAAAAATTAGTGTTAGATTTATTTATTTTGTTTTATGTGTTTGGGTATGTTGCCTACATGCTTGTATGTACATCGTGTGTGGTCCCAGATATGCTTAAGACCAGAAGAAGGCATCAGAATCCCTGTACCTGCAGTTAAGGGGTGAGCTGCCATGTGGGTGCTAGGAATAGAACCTGGGCCCTCTGTAAGAGCATTCAGTGCTCGTAACCGCTGAGCCATCTCTCTCCCTCCCGCCATGATAATTTTCAAGCCCAGACGTCTCAGATAAAACATTCAACCTTTCTGAGACCTAATTTCCTGAGTTATTTACAGTAATACTGCATTATTGCGTACAGCATAATGACATATTGTTATATCATTAGTAGGAGAATACCTAACACGCAACATCTGGCACATAGTAGGTGCTTTATTCAGCAGACGCCAGTGCCGTCCTCACATGACACTGCCGCGCGTTTCTGACCGTGCGGTCTTGTTCTCCTGCTTCTCGGTTTGTGGGGCCGGCAAAAGGGGGGTTGTTGGCAGACTTTGCAGCTCGTGGGGGCAGGCTGCCTTGGAAAGGAGGGTGGCTTTCCTCTTTCAGCAACTGGTGTTGTGAAGTCGGGTGGAGGAAGGAAACCGCAAGCGTGCGCACAGCCCTTCAGAAGGAAGCAGCCTTGCACTCTTCCGTGTCCTGTTTGCCCTGAGGCTAGTCTTTTGTTTGGTTTGTTTCAGTGTGCGCTCCCGTGCTGGGGATCAAACCCAGGACCTGGTACAAGCTAGGCAGGCACTGAACCGCTGAGCTACGCCTCCAGCCCCAGCTGGTCCATGGGTTTCTGTCATTTGTCTTCGTTTATCCCCCTACACAAAGCCAGGCCACAGCTGTGGAGGAGGCGCCGAGGAACACGGCTTCCTTCTCCAGGAAGCCGTAACATTATGCTGACTTTGAAAAGCACCCGTTAGTCTTGATTGGAGGCTGGGGTTGTCACCTTGCTCCCTACCAAGAGACCCGTACCTTCCTTCTGCTTCCACTTATCATGAGGTAGCTCATTTTGGGTGCTGCTAGCTTGAACTGTCAGGAAGTTTTAGTCTAATTCCGTGTCCCTCAAAGATCTGAGGACAGTTCTTGTGTCTCTTCCCAGAGACTTTTATCTCTCTAGTTTAAATATCCCCCAGTCCTCTTGTGCAATGCTGTTCCTCCTAGCCTCTGCTGGTTGAGTCTCAGTGTGTTTGTGCCATTCCTGAAGTTTACCAGAAATTACAAAAGTGTCTTAGCATAGAGGAGAAGGGGACTTTTGCCTGTTGGAGTGCCGGATTTCTGTCCGTGCAGTCTGAGATCGCACGAGGCGTTTGATGTTCTTGTCATCCTGTTGACTCATACATAGACTGTGTACAGCCAACTCAAACTGCAGATCTTGTGAACACACGGAATTGAAAGTAACTTGTTCTCTTTCCCCTAGTTCTGCCACTGGCTTTCTGAGCTAAAGGGAACATGTCCATCTCTTCCAACTTGCATCATTAAATCCCCTCTACCTTCTGGTCTTACTCTTAAACACTTCACATTCCGATCCTGCTATGATTACAGATGCTACTTGTTGCTGTCTGCCACTAAGGGGTTCAGTGACTCTTCTCTGATATTCCAGACATTGATCACTATGAGAACAAGGCTGGAGGCTGGGATTGGTTCCCCCACACACTGCCGGTTCCTTTGGAGAGCACTTCTTAGGATCTCAGAGCTACCTGTAGTCGTTGCTGGAACCGCTGGGGGATGCTCTGGAATCCAGTTGGATAATTCAGTCAGCTAGAGCCATTGGCCTGTCCACAGGGACTCTTTGGATATGGAAGTCACCCGAAACACTCTTGTCTCAAGAATTTCCCGGGCCACAGCATTGGTTTGTTTAGAAATTGTTTACTTGGTGTGTAGATTCGTGGGGACTGGCTGCTTCAGTAACTCAGCTCCGTGTCAACCGTGCTTTTGTAGGTGCTGAGACGGGGCGGGGAGTCCTTCCTAGAGGGAATCTGCTACTGAAAGTAGAGGTGACTTCTAGTTTACACAGTCATGGGAGTGATACCCTCTGAATAAAGCCCAGCCAAGCCCAGCCCCCCATTTAAGTCTCTCTCTGAAGATACCACCTTGTACTGCTTTAGTGCTGTTCCAACTTCAGAAACTAAGTGGTGGCCACCTCCTCTATTTATCATCGGGTCCATGGTGATAGAAGTCCAAGGAAGCAGCCTTACAGAGCTGCCTCACCCCGTTTCATATTGCTGCACGGTTTTGGTCACTTTGTTCTTGTTTTTTTTTTTTTTCCTCTCTCTCTCTAAAGCAGGTTGAGTGGTGGCTAAATTCGATTTGGGAAGTTAGTGTGGGAAGTCATTCTGTCTTTGCTATCATGATCACAGCTCAAAGGCAATATAAACATGGGCTTAATTCCCAGAAACCCCAGGAAAAAGTAACATGCTTAGATCCTAACCCTGTGACATGTAAACCTTTCAGGACCGTGCTTTGAGTTTTGTGTGATGTATGAGATGATTTCTAACACTAGGCAGGCAAATGACCGCTTTTAGTCCTGACTCGAGGCAAATTGCAGTTTCGTGAGCATTATTGCTTCATTGGATATTAGGAAAGGAAAGATAAAGTTAAGGACGGCAATTTTTTTCTCCATGTGGCTGTGGTGAAATTCTGGAGAGTGGTTTGTAAATGACTGGAGGGTGGAGCATGCTGCTGTAGGAGAAAGACTTGAGGCTCTCCCTCTCATTACGTCACCTTTGGGTAACTTTTGAGTCTTCCTGGCCCTCTGCTTACTAGCATCTGACACCGATCACCCCATGGGTTGTTGAGCGTTCAGTGCAGTGTTCCGTATGGGCTTTCAACAGTGAGCATGAGCACGGGGTGGGGGGGTGACACACATTTACGTCACAGACACGTTACTTCCCGTTTTCCAGGGCTTTTGGCCTTTGCCAACTTAATTTGCCTTTTCTGGGCGTTACGTGTCATTGTCTAACATTTGAGGTTTGGTTAAACGACTGGAAGATGCTTTATCTCAGAGTCTAGGTCGGTCGGCCCGTGGGTAAGGACACCTGTGTTGCAGTGTTGGTGTGGGTTACAAGGCTGTAGCCTGTTCAGGGCAGGGTTAGGCCATGCTTGGTCCTTATGCTCTGAACGGCAGCACGGCAGTGACGATGGGTAACCCCGGGTGCGTCTTTAGAGAATGACGTCAAATCAAGAGAAATTGCTGTGGAAAACATCAAAGCCAGCACTGGAGAACCAGTGGCTCAGAATTAGCACCAAGTTAGTCTTGATTTTCTTTCATAAAATTGGCCTCCCCAGTCGGGCGGTGGTGGCACACGCCTTTAATCCCAGCACTCGGGAGGCAGAGGCAGGCGGATCTCTGTGAGTTGGAGGCCAGGCTGGACCGACATCCTCCAAAACAATACAGAGAAACCCTGTCTCGTAAAACCAAAACCAAAAAAAAAAAAAAAAAAAAATTGGCCTCCCCACAATTTCACTGGAAGGGCTCACCTGAGTTCAGAGGTATAATGTGTACTGGAAAGGCAGATTTCCCACTTCCATGGCCCTCTTTTGAGGACCCCCTGAGGGGTTCTTAGCAATGTGTTTACTCCCAGATACGTTTTTTGTAAAATCTGCAAAGGTTAGATTCTTTAAAAAAAAGACAGTAGCATGTATTATGTGAATTCCACGCGCTGAGGAGGGGGAGGAGGCCCCTACCCACTTGGAAGTCCCTCCCCGCCCTCAGCCTCCTCTCTGGCCTTGTCGTCCAGACTCATTTACCACATTGGCTTCTCTTGGCCCGGGACTGACCTCTTCTCTCGGGATGGTGAGAGGAAGAGCCATGCCTAGTGGTTTGCTGCCACCAGTCAGGACAGGCCTGGAGAGCAAGGTGACTGGCCATTTGCCGTTGGCCCTGCCTTCCCGGCTTCCCTTTTCAGCTTCCAGCTGTTTAAGATTCCTCACTTAGCAATAATGAATGAACACACTCAGAGCCATCCCCCAGGATACCCACCTTGTCCCAGTGCCTGCTCCTGGTCCCATCCTCCATGGAAGGAAGTTACTAGGACAGCTTAGGCTTCCTACTGGGTGTGGAATCAGGAAGTGCTTATTTATGCTGGGGGCCCGAGGCTTCTGGTTCTTCCAGGCCATCCTAACCCACCTGCCTTCTCTTTCTCTCTGCTAGAGGCTGAGGCATGTGGCCTTTCCGGGATAGACCATCCCCACAGCCTAAGCTCGCGCCCACCACACACACACCACTTTCCCACAACTAGCTACACCCTTGTCCGGTGAATTCCCTGTCGTGTCACCATTACTTTTGCTGGTCTACGGGCAGTCCTTTCGTTCGGCCTGTATGGGCTCTGCATTCTTTACAGCCATGTGGGACCCAGGTGGCGTGGCTAGGGCTGTCAGTTCTGTGGTGTGGCTGGATGCCAGAACGCTGATCTCCCGCGTGCATAGGACTCAGTCAAGATCCTAGCTCTTGGCTCTTAGCTCTCTAGGTGTCTGGCCCTGTCCTGATTTACAGCCACACTGACACGCTCTAAGTGTAGAGGTCCAGAGGGTACTCTGTGGACCGCAGAAGAATGCTTTCTGGCCCTTCGTGTTCGCTCCAGGAAAGGCAGCAGGGGCAGCTGAGGGACGACCTCAAAGCTCTGCCTGGTGTGCATGTGCTCCACGGCCCTTGGGAGTGACACCCTCCATGAGAACTGTGTTCTTTCGAGGCAGGTGCTGTCCACCCCTGCAGGGCCGTCTGCTGCGGCCTTAAGTTCTCGTCTGTGGTGACGGCTCACAACCCTTCCTCCTGTCCCGTCTCTGATTCAGGGGCTTTTCAGTTGTGTTCTCTCCAGGATGCAGAACCCCCTGAAGGTCCTACAGACTCTGCCATCAAAGAGCCAGCTTGAATCTTGGGCGTGTTGGCACCGGACTGGATGTAGATGTCCCCCAGGTTGTTGAGGTTGGGACAGGAGGAGATCCAGGGCCGTGCTGTGCATGTCGCCGTCCTCAGTTAAGTCGGCTTCTCTCTGTCCCCTCAGCTAGGTGTCATGTTGAAGTAATGGCATGGATGCCTTTTTCATCTACAGATGCAAAGCTGGTTTGGCCTTTCCGTTGTGGCTTGGGCCAGTGTGTCCGCGCATTTCCATGTGCAAGCCATGCTGGACTTTGCTTTGGGAAAGCTGTCTTGCCTGCCTGGTGGTCCTGACAGCTACTGATATGGAATTTTGATACTGAGTTAGTCTTTGAAAGTCAAAAAGATGAGCTGAGCTCTAGGGGGCAGAGCGGTTGTGGGGACATGGCAAGGAAGTTGACTGCGGTGTAGGGGTTTAAGGACAGGCGTTGATGTGCAACGAACAGCTTTTAAATATCCCCCCAGCTGGACAGTCAGAATAGTTGGGTTCAAATCCCGCCTTTGCTGCCGCTCAGTGGTACCCATGCCTAATTATATACCACTCCTGTGCCTCCTCAGGGATGCCACAGCAACGCAATGAGCCAATGAGAGCAAGGCCTCTCCATGCTGACCTGACACACAATAGACAGCGGGTCTGTTCTTTGTCATTTCCACAGTTATCATGGGAGGTAGGGCATCTCTCTGAAACTCAGAGAGCCTGAGAAACCAACTGTAGGCTTTCAGTCTTAAAGTGCCCTTGCTGTCACATCCTAGAGAGAGCAGCCCTCGACACCCTCAAGGCACAGGTGCAGACAGGCTGTGGTGGTGAGAAAGGGTAAGAGCTCTGAGGTAACACGCCAGATTTCTTCACTTCCAGGCATTGTATGTAGCAGGCACCAGGGGACTTTTCCCCAGGTCAATCTCTGAAGACTGGTGACTCAAAGCTACTTCTCTCTTTTTTTTTTTTTTTTGCCTCAAGTTCAGCCTTTTGTTTCATTGGGGGCAGTTGCTCAAGTTGGGCGTGTAGCCCCAAATGTCTAGCCTTCCGTCCTGGTGCCTGACACCCGTGTGTCATCGTATTGGGAGATGTATTGACATGTGTCAGCATGTCATCAGAATGGAAAGCCTGTAAAATCCTTGAGTGGTTCTGATTCACGTCCTGTGCGTGCTTGCCTAAGGTTTTGATGTGAGGCTTTTGAGTTTCCTGGTTTGAAACCTTTCTACCTCCGTGAACATTTCCCCAGGACCGCCAGCGCCGTGCTGTGCCCCAGACCCCAGTGTGAGCATTTCCCCAGGACCGCCAGCGCCATGCTGTGCCCCAGAGCCCAGTGTGTTGGTTGCCATCCAGAGCAGAGGTCTGGCTCCAACTGAGCCGCAGTCAGGGGACACGGAGCTCCACTGCAATGTCGAAATCAAGCCAAAGGTCAGCTTCAGCCAGACAAGCATAGAAAACACAATTGCATTCAATTACAGAATGCCATGTACTCCACGGTATCAGGTCGCTTTTTAAAAAGCTTGAATTGGGACCGTCAGACAACCCACTGTCTGTCTCCTGCCTTTCCTATGTGAGATGTGTTTACCCCGTGTTTGGGAAAGAGCAGCTCGGGCTCAGACTAGCCCTCCCGCCTCTGTGGCATGGAGGTACCGAAAGGCGATGTTGAACTGAGCCTGTCTACAGACAAGGTTGTACAAGGTCGTGATGACATTTTGTGTTAAGAGATTTTAATGCATACTATATATATACATATACATATATATACACTCATTGCACACGGGCTCGTGTCGTATAGGGATATACTCATACAGGCATGCTTTGTATGTTTGGCGCTGTATCATATAAGGGTGTACTGACATAAATAGGCATTGTATGTTTGGTATGCTCACACAGGTATGTGTGCATTGTATGTTTGGTCTTATGCCATCTAAGGGTATACTCACGCAGGTGTGTATGCCTTGTACGTTTGGTCAAGTGTCATATAAGGGTATACTGACATATGTTGAGAATACTCCTCCCGTGCCCCCTCCTCTCCTTTTGCTGAACCCTTCCCTCTTTCTGGTTCCCTTTGTTTTCCTAAACAATTCCGCTCCTACCTTCATATCATAACATGCATGGTTCTGTGTTGTCTCTATGAAATCTAGTCCCCAAGGGAGAGGAAAAGATAGAAAATCTGTCTTCCTGAGACTAACTTAATTTGATTATTGTGATTATCTCTGGCTGTTTTTCTCCTAAATCCATAGCTTTGTTCTTTATGGATGAAAAATAATTACCCCCCCTTCATCTGTTGTTGGACACCTAGGTTGGTTCTTTAACTTAGCTATTGTGCATAGAGCTTCAGTGAACCTTTGTGTGTGTGTGTGTGTGTGTGTGTGTGTGTGTGTGTGAGTACGGAAGTTTACATTTTGAGTGGACCATTGATTCTTTGAAGAAAGCATTGGCAAATTGGTACTGTCCCCATTTTATTGATGGGAAAATTGAGTCTGAAAAAGGTTGTATCTGTTGCTCAGTGCCACAGAGTTGTTACTTGGGTCCAGGTCTGTGAGACTTGAAGTTCCGAGTCTTTCTACCACACGATGACGCTGGCTGCTCAGTACTTTGACATGGGGAAGCATGGGCAGCATAACCAGCTTTGGGTTTTAGAGAGTAAAACAGTGCATGTAGTCGCTGGTAGAGAAAGAACTAGAGTTGTGAAATCAGAGCTGTTGGGGTTTGAATTTGCCTCTGCCTTGTCCTGTGACCTTGAGCCGGCCGCTCCCTTCTCCCATCTATTTCCCGGTTTGGAAAAATGAGGATAACAACAATACCTTTCTCGGAAGCTGGCTTGAGAGGTTCTGGAAATTGATCTGTGTAATGTGTCTGAGGCTTTGTAAATACGACCCTGTGTTTCCTGCCACCACGTCCTGGTAAGCTTATTAATTTTAGACGGTAGAAGGCGTCAGGCGATGTACGTACGCACATGATGTGTCCTGACAGTTCTCCCTAACCTTGCCTGGAAAAAAATCCCACCTCAGTGTCTGACCTGTGTATTCATCTTACCTTCTCTTGATCCCTGGTCTGTCTGTCTGTCTGTCTGTCTGTCTGTCTGTGTCTGTCTCTGTCTTTCTCTCTCTCTGTCTGTCTGTCTATCTTGGTCTGTCTGTGTCTGTCTCTGTCTCTGTCTGTGTCTGTCTGTCTGTCTGTCTTTGTGTCTGTCTCTGTCTCTGTTCTCTGTCTCTCTGTCTGTCTGTCTGTCTGTCTATCTTGGTCTGTCTGTGTCTGTCTCTGTCTCTGTCTCTGTCTTTGTCTCTGTCTCTCTGTCTCTCTGTCTGTCTCTCTGTCTGTCTGTCTATCTTGGTCTGTCTGTGTCTGTCTCTGCCTCTGTCTGTCTATCTGTCTGTCTTTGTGTCTGTCTCTGTCTCTGTTCTCTGTCTCTGTCTCTCTGTCTGTCTGTCTGTCTGTCTATCTTGGTCTGTCTGTGTCTGTCTCTGTCTCTGTCTCTGTCTTTGTCTCTGTCTCTCTGTCTGTCTCCAGTGCACCTCCTGAATTACCTCCCCAACCCCTGTTGCCTAGATTTTCAAGTCCCACAAACTGAACCTAGTCCTGCATCCTGTAGAGTCTGGTCTCAGCCAGTTAGGGGCGAGTCTCCTCCCCACAGACCTCCCCACCTCTGCCCCTTCTGTTTGATTCAGTCTTTCCTGTTTCTAAATCCCATCTTCCTGGTTTTTGACCTTTCTCTCCTTTCCTCCTTCTGTCTGCAGGGCCCTCTCTGCGCCTGCCCTGCACCCCTCTGGGATTCACAAAAGAATCCCTAGAAAGTGTTTCCTTATCAACCGTTTTCGGGTTTTCCCTGATACTGGCTTCCTGTGTGTTGTTTCTTATGAGGTTCAGAACTCATCTGGGCCAATGGTAGCAACTCAGCGTCACCCTTCCTCTTCTCGAGGGCTGTCCCAGCCAGCCTGCACGTGGTCGCCACCTGCTGGCCAGCGGGAGCCACAGCCTTCTCAGGCTCCTAGCTAGATGCCACCAGTCCTCATTCCAGGGGCTTCGAGCGGCTTCTCTCTCTTCTTGTCAGCAAGACTTGCATATTGGCCGAGTCCACTCTAGCTTCCGTGAGAAAACATCCACGACTCGGTAATTTGACACACCGGAAATTGTTTCTAAGGAGCCTGGGAGTCCTAGGTTGGGGTGCTGCAGGGTCACTATCTCTTCTCTTGCGGGCTACCCTCTCCAGGAGGGAAAAAAATCTCTTTAACCTCGTAGAAGGGACATATAGGACTGAGCCCGCCCCCAAAATCTAAAAAAAATTTTTACTTTTTATGAATGAGTGTTTGCTTACATCTGTGTCTGTGCACCGTGTAAGTCATAATCCCATCCAAGAGGACTCTGCTCTGACGACTGCTCCCCTGCGTCGCCCCCCCCTCTAATTTCCCAGCATTCTTATCCTGTAGGGGGAGCCCCTGCTTTAGGACATGGACCTGGGAAAACGTGTTCCCGTCCAACTCCATCTCAGTCTCGTCTGATTCTCCCATAGCTGGGCCGCCCTGCCCCTCCTAACTCTGTTCACATCTCCTCCTGGATGGCAAGGGCAGGGATTATGTTGTGTGATATGTCTTTTGTTCCTCCTTTTGGAACACACTGGATAGCCCCCCACCCTTTGGATTTTCGAGACAGGGCTTCTCTGTATTGTTTTGGAGGCTGTCCTAGAACTCGCTCTATAGACCAGGCCTGCCTTGAACTCACAGAGATCCGCCTGCCTCTGCCTCCCGAGTGCTGGGATTAAAGGCGCCACCAACGCCCGGTTCTCACTGGATGGTTTTATTCGTTTGAACCTAGCACTGGTATCTTGGGACAGTGGACATTTAACTAACACACCTTGCACCAGATAATTGAAACAATACACGCTGTCTAAAGTTTCACCACTGTTGATGCAGAGAGAAGAGTCTTAACGTTGCTGCTGTTTGCCCCAAACAGTTCAGGGTGTATGACCATGAGTACTCAGTTCTCTGGGCAAATGTTCGCCTAACTGCCACGACCGCTTTATCAACATGCATTTTGAGCACACTTAGTCTCCAGTTTGTATTTTCTTATGCATTATATATGGATTGCGCTTGGTGCCATCAATGCTTGCCTGACTCACACTGGAAGGCAGACCTTTGTTTACAAAATACAGAGGCTCACAAGGATCTGCACAGTGACTTCCAAAGTCCTTAGAAATGGAAAATTCTGGAAACGTGATGTGACGCAGTTCATTAGATTCAAGAGCCGAGCTTTCTGAAGTTTCCTGGAGTTCTTCAGAAAGCCTTCGCTGTAGAGAGAAACTTCTTCAGGGCCCCATGATGGGCAGGGAGGTCTCAAGGCATGTGTGCCCACCTTTGCCCACTCTAAGTTACCACAGGCCGTAGCCGCCCAGCTGCCTCTCCTCTCCGGAGTAGCCCACAGAGCCTTCTGGAGACATCTCACTCCTGAAGAACTCACAGCCCCGTGTTACAAAAGAAACCCAAGAAACAGGTCCCCCTAAAGCTGGCCATGGTGGCATGTCTGTAAATGCCAGCACTTGGGAGGCAGAAGCAGGAGGTTCAGGAGTTCAAAGCCAGCCATGGCTACACAAGACCCAGCCTGAGGAAAGGAACCAAGAAACCAACCATCAGAGAAACAGGTGTGATGTTTCTAGCCCCTTTGTAGCTGAAAATATTTCAGTCTTGTTTTTAAGGCTGACCGAGTAGGCCAAGTAAAACCACAAGAATGCCCCCCTGGCTCCTACTTCAAGCCCTTGCTCATTTGGTAAAGCCTGGGCCAGAAGACCCCAACCCTGCCCTGCTGCCCCTCCAGGGGTCCATTTAAGAAGAATAAGCAGGCCGGGGATGATGGTATGTTTTCTCTACTCCCCCCACCCCGTTGACTCCTCAGCCCACTTCTCAAGCTGCTGATTGCTGTGGTTCCTTTTTGTGGCCAGCACAAGACTGCAGAGATCTTGAAACTTAAGCTGGGGCTTGCAGAGGGCGCTGACCGAGAGTAACCCCAGAGGCTGCTGCCAGGGTTCCCTCCTCCTCCGCCTTCCTCTGCTGCTTCCTGCCCTCCTCCTCCTCCTCTGCTCCCGAGCCTGGGTTCTAGCAGGCAGAGGGAGGGAAGGGAGGGAACACTTCATTGTCCAGGAAGACCCCCTGGGTTAGGGCTCCTCCTTACCACCGCCTCTGTCTCCCTGGGAGGTGTTTCCTTAGCTTGGAGGCAGAGGCCTGACCCAGATGGATGGCAAGAGACCCAGGATAGAGTCTCATTCTTTCCCAGCCCATGACACATCTCGTCTGTTTGTTCCTTTAGACGCCAACCTCTTATTTTGTTTTTCCCTGTCTCCTCCCCTTTGCCCAGCTTGACTGCCCAAAGCTCCAGGGTCGTGTTAGGTGGCTGTTTGCTTCTTAGGGCAATCGGGAAGCTGCGCTCCACAGCTGGCTCGGGTTCTTTGGTCCATGCTGGAGGGGTTGCCCTGAGAGACCTCCTTTGACCTCCTTTGGCCTTTTGCTGCCTACAGCTTTCTGTCACATTCGGTGACAGTTGTCATACCTTCTCATGTAAATACTCCTAGCTACTCAGCCATTATCTTGAATGAGTGTGTGTGTGTGTGTGTGTGTGTGTGTGTGTGTGTGTGGGTGCATGCACACTCATATTAAGTCGGCGGTCACTTACGAGTTTAGGGTCTCACCAAGCCTGGAGCTCACTGAGTGGGTTATAGCAACTGGCTAGAAAGCCTCAGCTGTCAGCCCGTCTCCACTGGGATTGCAGGCATGTCCCACGCTGCAGGACTTTTTACATGGCTGTTGGGGCCGGCAGTTCAATTCCTCGTGCTTGACCAATAGGTATTTTATTGAGTGAGCCACCTTCCCAGCCCTACCGTCGAGTTCACACTCATAATCTTTGCATTCCACACCGGCCTGTGAATGTTGTTAGCTCCGTTTCATTTTTAAGACATTTCTGCACTTCGTTTACTTCGTACGTGTTGGGGTGGGGTGTGACTGGAGAGGGCGACTTGTGAAAGTTGGCCCATGTGGGTCCCAGGGATCGAGATTGGGTGGCCAGGAGCTTTCCCCGCTGAGCCCTTGTGTTGGCGCTGGCTCCATTTGATGTCTGAGAACACTGAGGCCAAGGGAGACCAAGGAAAGTAGCCAAGTGAGGGTCACAGTCACAGAGGTAGGGAGTGGCAGAGCTGGAGTTTGACTTGCCGGTGTCTGTCTCGGTGCGGGATCTCTTGGACCCTGTGTTCCTCTTGGAAACATGAAAATAATTTTTCAGAGAACTTTTTCCCCAGCCACATATTCCACAGGTAATAGAAACCGGGTCCATCAACTCATTTGGGTGGAGTTAAATGGAGGAGTGACCATCTTTCGCTGCAAGTGTTCTTTGTCTCCCTAGGACCCCTGCTGTGTTAGTGTGCTTGTGTCTGTCCTTGCGGCTGCCAGACAGTGTGACCCTTCTTGTTGACTCTCTATAAAATGTTAGCTTTATTTACTTTTTCCGTTTTCTCCGTCCTATCCCCCTCCCTCCCTCCTTCTCTCCCTCCTCTCTCTCTCTCTCTCTCTCTCTCTCTCTCTCTCTCTCTCTCTCTCTCTCTCTCTCTCTCTCTCTCCTTTTTGTAATGCTGCCGATTGAACTGGGTCCATGTTAGAAAAATGTTCTACGCCTGAGCTATGTCCCCTGCCCATTTCCCCCTTTCTCTTTGTGGCACAAAGAGTTGTGAAGTTGCTGAAGCTGGCTTTGTGCTTGTAATCCTCCTGCCCCAGAGCCCCCAGATAGCTGGGTTATAATGGGCCTGTGTCATTAGGGGTGGCTTTTATTCATTTTTTCACCAAGTTCTGAATAGACACATTTGAGTGAGTCTTGACCTTTCCTTGTAGACAGTATCAGCAGGGGAATAAAAAAGGGAAAATAGTTCTCTCCCACCTGGGAACTCAGCCAGGCAGATGCGTAATACACACATAAATCTGCGCGCACACACACGTGCACACACAGACACATCTTATCGACCTTCAATTTGGCATCCCAGTGTTCTTGGCAAAGTCCCTTGGCTTCCCCCCCCCATTCTGAACACAGCAGCTCAGCTAATGAGAACAGGATCGTATTAGCAGTTCTTTATGGAGCATTTCACTCGGCGCAGGAATGCCCCTGGCTCGCACCAACATTTCTCACTCAGCCTTCCCTGTCAATCCAGGGAGGTGGCTGCTATCGTCATTTTTGTTATGTTCATTTGTCCACTTATTTATTCTGGTACTGGGGATGGAACTCACAGTTTTATGCCTGCTAGGTGAGTGCTCTAACCACTGAGCATTGAGACATATCCACAGACATTGGAAATTGTCTTGAGACAGACTGTTCCTCACTAGGTTGCCCAGGCTTGCCTTGAACTCACATTTTGAACCAAGGAGACCTTGACTTTGTGATCCTCCTATTCAGCCTCCTGAGCAGTTGGGATTGCAGGTATGAGCTGCTGTGTCTGACTGTGTTTCATCATTTAATTAACCGGGCCTCCCTCTGATGTATTTTTCTGAGCCTCCAGCTGCTGTCTCCCAGAAGCTTCTCTTCCCTTGGGCTGATGAAACCAAGTAGGCTTCGGGACACTAGCCATCTTGACCCCATCTGTTTCGCCTTCATGTCTGAATTGGTCTTTCCCCTTCCCAATACCAGATGAATTTATCTCTTCAAAACTGGCCATTTCCCAGGCCATATCAGCTCATTTTATATTCATGCATTTGTATCCATCCACACACTCATCCATCCATCCACTCATTCATCTGTTTATCCATCTACCCACCCTTCCACCACCCCTCTATCCATCTGTCCATCCATCCTTCATCTACCCAGTCACTCATTTACTTACCCATATCACCCACCCACCCACCCACCCATCCATCCATCCATCCATCCATCCATCTATCCACCCAGCCACCCATCCATCCAGTGTCTTCACTCAAGAAGATCCCCTGGCTTACTCCGTGATTTTCATTTCTCTACCCAGCTCGCTGCATACTGAAGACAGAGACCAGCAAAGCCATCCCACTCTGTCCTTGTGCCATTTGTTTCCCACCTCCCCCTTTGTCCTCTTACTCCTCAAATCTGGGGTTCTGTAGAATTTGTTCTCTCTGTGTCTTTGTTCATGGACATGTGTTGAGAATTTACTGTGTATATAGCCCTGTTGAGTACAGAATTTTCAAGCTGCCTGCCGTCATGAAAGGGACTGTCTTTACACCACTAAATCCCAGGGGTGGTTGATTTGTAGTTGTTTCTAGAACTGCCTAATTTCCTTCATGATGTTCTTGCCGATAAATTTAATCCCGTCCTAACGGCGTTTATGGAATATCCTCCTTCGTCTTTCTACCCTTTCTTCTGCTTTCTGCAATTTGTGCTCCTCTCCATCTCTCTTGCTAATAACCAAGAAAGCCCCTGAGGGCAGATCTGTGTTCTCATTTTTTCCTGCACATTGCTATATAGTGTAGCAAAGCCAAGTAAAACAGCCATTTTAGTGACAATGAATGTATTACCGTTTAACAGGCATCTGTCACTAGCTGGTTACTCATTGCTATGGTTTACAAACCTCTCTAGTCCCCAGGTCTTCAAAAGGTAGATTCTGTTATTTTCCTTTACAGAAAAAGCTTGGCCTCTCTAAGCAGTGAACCTTCTTCTGGCTACACAGCTATTTTATAATGGGAGACACTACTACATTCTGGGTTTTATGGTCCCAAACCCCTTTGTACCTGTATAATTTTGTTTTGAGGTGTTATCTCTCTATGTAACCATGGACCCGGAACTTAGTCTGTAGCCCAGAGGGACCACTAATGTGCAGCCCTCTGCCTCCCAAGTACTGAGATTACAGGTATGCGCCGCCACATTCAAACTTTGTTGAAATTGCTTTTGCTTTTGTTTTAAATGTCTGAGACCCAGTTCTTATCCTAAGCAGTTCTGGTTCATTGCTCTGGGGTGCGGTCTGGCTTTGGGAGTTTCTGGGAGTGGCTCTAGGAGCATCCAAGGTTGAGAACTAGCATTAGCACACAGTTTAGCCTTCCTGTGTGTGTATGAGTTGCAGCTGTCGGTGGCGATGTGACGGTAGGAGCTAGTGGGTGTGTATCCGTGTGGCCCGACTGAAAGTTTTAGTTGTTTGTAGCCAGGGGTCTCTGGCCCTCCCTGCAGCCTCCCCACCCAGCTCGTCTGCCACACCACGCTCATGCACTGCCGAGGGTTGTTGGCTGTTTCACTGCCTCTTGGTTTCTGTGTCTCACCCGGGGGGGGGGGGGGACGGACAGGCGGCTGCGGTTTGATCACACCCAGCTGTTTTTTATCCTTAGAGCCTGTTGCGTCCTCCAACCCTGTTGACACAACAGGAGCGTCTTATAAACATGTCAAGCGCATTTGCTGGTCTCCAGAGTGTTGCTGGGTGACCAAGACCCATTGGAAGTGCAGCCCGGGTCAGCCTCCCACGCTTCTGCTGCCCCGGAGGAGGGAGCCTCCTCAAGTGTCTAAGTAGGATGCTGTGCGTTGCTGTGGCTTTGCTTGGGAGGAATTTGTGTTCAGCTGTTTCATCTGAGCGTTAGTTCAAAATGTATTTTGCTCTAGCAAGGGTTCCCAGAGACCCCTTTTGGTCCTCATTTTACAGGTAGAGGTCATAGAAGTTTAAGTAGGTCAAACAATCTGGTAAATGGGTACAGAACCCAGATTTTGGATTGCCTCTGTGTGTGTGTGAGTGTGGTGTGTGTGTGTTGGAGTGTGTGTGTGAGTGTGTGTGAGTGTGTCTCTGTGTGTATGAGTGTGTGAGTATGTGTCTGTGTGTATGAGTGTGTGTGTCTGTGTTTTACAGGGTATTGCAACACCGAGCCCCATTTCTTTTTAGTTATAAGCATGTCTGCCTCTTTAATTTACTTATAAGCATGTCTGCCTTTTCAAGCCTCCACTGAAGCCCTCCGACTCCCTGCTTGCCTGCCTTCTTTCCTCCCTCCCTTCCTTCTTCCATGCCTTCTGTCATGAGGATGCTGAGGATGCTGTCTTTGGGAAGACAACTTTAGTGGTCCAGGCTCTTATTATTCCTGGGGGTGTGGTCTAGAGGTGGCCCTGACACCCTTAGCCTCTTCCTGGAGCCACTCTGCTGAAGGATGGCTCTGGAATCTTTCTGGTAATCTCATCTAGCATTTATTCAGCTATCATTGACAGCGATAATTCTGTGTCAGGCCTTGTTCTGGGTATGTGGAGCACTAAGATAAAAGACATTCTGTCATTCTGTATTCTTTTTTTTTTTTTTTTTTTTTTTTTTTTTGGTTTTTCGAGTCAGGGTTTCTCTGTATTGTCTTGGAGGCTGTCCTAGAACTCGCTCTGTAGACCAGGTTGGCCTCGAACTCACAAGAGATCCGCCTGCCTCTGCCTCCCGAGTGCTGGGATTAAAGGCGTGCGCCACTAATGCTCGACGACATTCTGTATTCTTATAAGCAGAGTTCAGTGCGTGCAATGTTTAGGTAAAAAATAACATGTCATAATATATGGCTCCCGACCACCAATATTGGGAGTATCAAGGCTGCTTATTAAAATGAAGATTTGTGGTTGGTCCCCCTTAGAACCACCGGTTTAGTATCTGAAGGAATCCAGACCCCCAGATTGTACTTTATGCATGCCCCCCCCGCCAAGTGAGTCTTAGGAGCTCTGCGGTTGGCAACCACAGAAATGCATTCAGTAGTTCAGTAGTGCCGGTGTCTTATATAATGGAAGCAGCAGGCAGGTAGCAGCTTGCTGGAGTGCTGATTTCAAGGAGGGGCACTAGCAGACCTAGGATCAGCTTCTGGATGTCGTGAGGAACCAACCATAGGAACCAACCACGTAGGCGTTGAGGAGAAACCACTTCTTATCTCTTTCCGGAGCTCCCCAAGTTCAGAATCACTGAACTTTTCTCAAGGCAGAAGATGGTCTGGATCATTCGGATCTGTTGATAGCCTGGCTGGGCTGTTTGTCTCCATGCAGGGGGACCCTTTCAGATGCCAGGATAAACTGTTCTCATCAGTGCACCCCGTAGTCTTGTTTTCAGATGAACCCTCTCTCTTCATGCGATTTGTAAAGTTTGCCCTCTAGTGGTCAGATTGTGTATGGGCCTGTGGGCCACAATTCTGCAAATCACTGCCTGCCCGACTAGCCATCTTGTCACAGATACGATTGTTTGCTTTCTTTGTTGTTTGTTTGTTTTATTGTTTGTCTTTTTTCTTTTTAATTGCAAAAAAGAATCAAGTTATTAGAAGTTTAGAGTGGAAAGAGAAGATAAATATAGTCCATAAAAATAAGTCAGGAAAATGATGGTGTTGCTTCAGAGCCCAAGGACCCCGAGGCTCAGGGAGACGTTAGAAATGGTCAAATGGCGCCATCATATGTAGCCTCCCACCAGAGACTCAAATCCCGAATTCTTGGCCAGTGCCTTTTCTATTTCATGACACTCGATGAATGTGGAGAGCTGATTGCTTAATAGGAGTCTGTGTGAAAGCCTTTGGAAGCCAGTGCACTTAGTCAGGGTGGGCTTTTAAGCATAAGTTTACGTATCTTCCTCAGTGTTTGGAGGAGCAGGGATTTACGGCTCTGTACCTCATGGCCATGTCTGTAAAAGCCTGGATAAGCATGGAAAGTCACCCCAGGGATGCCTGAAAGTGTGGTCCCCATGCTGTCAGCATCAGCACCACCCAGGAGCTTGCTAGATGTGCAGATGCTGCGGCCGTGTCAACAAGCCACCTGTGTCAGATGCCGAGGGGCTGGTGTCTAGCAGTCTAGCTGAAGCAGCCCATCGAGTCACTCCGGTCCACAGAAAGGTTAGATTCAGGAGATTAGCACCTGTGGCGTGCCGGAATAAAGCTTTCAGTACTTCCAGTTCTAGCTGTGTGACAGGGCATCAGGGAGTCAGGAGCAGCAGGGGTCATGTCACAAATCTCAGGTAGGATGGATGAGATCATTTTAAAGATTTGGTTTTTCAGTTGGAAACCAGGAAAGACCGTGTGTAACTCCACTGTTGCGCTGTTGGAGTATGGGGACACACGCCGAGTGTGGCTCAAACATGTCATCAGAAAGTAATCTTTTCATGTCTTCCCCAGGGAGACAAAGCTCCTGAATTCACTTCTCAGTGCATGGAAGCCAGAAACCCATGCTCACCCATCCGTTTTAAATGAAGCAATCAATACTCTATTCTTCTCCACCTGCCCCATTGTGGTTGAGCCTTTTTTGTTTTTGTTTTGAGTTACTAACTGTAAACAAAACACCATTTCTCCATAGATTTGAAGCTCCAGGATTTCCTGGTGGACAATGAAACCTTCTCTGGATTCCTTCATCACAACCTGTCCCTCCCGAGGTCGACTGTGGACAGCCTGCTGCGGGCTGATGTCAGTCTCCAGAAGGTAAGCTGCCACCTTCCGCTAAACCAGCGAGCCGAATCGCTAGTACATTGTCGGAGGGCCTGGAAATAAAGAAACAAACCCCTGTCTTTGAAACAGCAGTGATGTAGTGAGAGCTCGCATACACTTTCGCCTCATTTTATACTCTGTGTTCCGGGTGGCACACACAATCCCTACAGGGCGTGGAGTGTGTTGCCCAGCGTCAGGACCAGCTTGTTGAAATGAAGTTGATTTTATGTCTGTCTTATGGCATTCCCCTAAGTGGGCTATATTTTATATTAAGGTGATTTAAGCTTTTTTTTTTCAATGTAGTTCTGAAATGAGAGCCAAAGGTGTGGATTCTTGAACTGGAATCTATCACAAAAGATTAAACAAAACTCCTCATGCTTCATTTTAAAGATAGGGAAGATACGTAAGGAGAAGTGTATCAAAATATTAGTGGAGTACTAGTGTTTATGTAGAGATTTCCTTTTAGGGCTCTAGAGAGCTCCCCTGGCATGGTCTGTTCTCATCCAGCTCCTGGGCAGAGTGCATGGCCACAGTGAAGTCAGCGGGTTTTCTTAGCTGTGTTCACTAGCAGAAGGGAGAATTGACCACACCTGGCCTTAGGCCCCCATACTGACTCGACTTTACAGTAAGCAGAAGTAGTGGGAGTGTTTATGCTTGACGAGATCTTGGCTTCACATGGCTGAGAATTTTTAAAATTAGAAAAATGTGCTTACTGCAAGCTCTTATGAAGCTAGGAAAATATGCCTTGTGTTTACCAATTTTGTGGCTGGGAGGTGGGCCAGAGGCAGCAGGCTTTGGAAATCGTTGCATTTAGCATAATTTCCAGTGCCCCCTGCCAATTTCATATCTGTTACGTGCCGTGGGTTTAGAGTAAGAGGCATCCGGGGCAGGTCTTTGCGTGGTAATTAGAGTCTCCGTGTTGTCGGGGTACTTCACCGCAGCGTGGAGACAAGGACTAAAGACGGGAGAAAGCCTCAAGTGCACTTGAGTACCCGGAGGCAGGTGAGAGCCGAGTGGACACCGTGGAGGGTCGGACACTCTGCATTGCTAACAAAACTGCACGAGTGTTGGAGGCCTTGGGGTCACCACTCCCGTTGCTCGTACAGGGGTTGCTCTGTGACCGGGGTGGGCCCCATTCATTTAAACCAATAGAGGGGTTGGTAATGCAGTCAAAGAGCCTGAGTCATCCATTCAGACATACAGCAAATGCTGTTATAGTGCTGTGGATACAAGCAGGAGTCCCGGAAACGGGCAGCTCCATCTTAGTACAAAGATTTCTCTCTGCTGGATAGTGAGGCTCAGCTATGTAAGAGTCTCTTTAAACCCAGAGAGGCTAGCCATGTGGACGTGTGTGCCCAAAGAAAGGTGGCCTGTTGGCTTTACTATAAAGAGCAGGAAAGGGTGACTTAGAACGTCTTCCAGAGGGTTGATATAGGCAAGTAAAACGAAACATTCCCGATCCTGGCATTCCTTGAACATAGTTCTGTGGATTTGTCAAGTATTGTTACCTACAGATTTACAGTATAATTTTTTTTCATGATTCAGCTGGATTTCAGTCCAATGTCATAAATTCCAGAATAGTTAGGATGACTTTCCTCTAACGGTACCAGGCATTATTTAGACTCTGGGTTCCCATGAGCAGAATCACATGTTCCAGGTAGGATTGATGAGATCATTTTAAAGATCTCACTGCACAAAAGACCTGCATTAAGGATGTCCCTGTGCTATGGGGAGGACAGTGTGGAGACAGCGAGTCGTGCATGCAGTTTTGAAACAACGTGGCAGATGGTGCCTTGATGCCCTCCATGGCTGAATGAAAAGACCTCCCCCGTGGGGGGGGCGACTGCTCTGGTGCTCTGCTGAAGATCTTCCAAGCGGTGCTGATGTGACCTGTCTCCCAAGGCTTCCAGGACCCAGCTTCCCATCCTGATAGTTTTTTCTCCTCTCTCATGAAACCCTTCCAGGTATTTTTGCAAGGCTACCAGTTACATTTGGCCAGTCTGTGTAATGGATCAAAACTGGAAGAAATCATTCGGCTTGGTGACCCGGAAGTTTCTGCCCTTTGTGGTTTACCAAGGGAGAAGCTAGAAGCAGCAGAGCAAGCGCTCCGTTACAACATGGACATCCTGAAGCCGGTCGTGGTGAGTGGCTGTGCTCCTGTGCGGAAGCTTCTGGCGCCTATGCCTTGGGAATGTGCAGTCTTTTCCTGGACACCATGACTTGTTTTTCTAGAGACTTGGGGCTGACTGGGACTTGGTCATATAATTTAGCCCAGATGTATTCTAAGTGTTTTTCTAATTTCAGTCCATTTCCCAAGGGGTAAGTTGGAGAAGAATGTTCTAGTTGGTGAGTCCAGGCCCATTGCGTCTTGTGCCTGTTTCAACTAGAGAAGGACCACACCGTGCAAGAAAACGTCTTGAAATGATTAGTAGGAGATGGCTTCTTATTAGTGTTTTTAAAACTAGCAGAAGGGGGAGACTGAGGTTAGATAGTGAACCATTGGGATTGGGAAGACCACATAAAATTAATTAGCTCAATTACAGTAACAAAATTGTATTAGAAAGACACACTCACAAAACAAACCATCACCAAGGAATTCAAGTGAGCCCGGTTGTGTTGGTCATCAGGATTATGTCAATAGAAATTCTAGAGTAAATTTTTCTGTGAGTTTTCTGTGATCTCTGGCGAAATGCCTCCAGTAGTATTCTGCAACATCCAGCACTCTGCTTTTTGGTTTACCAGACAGAGCTGCCGTGCCAGTAGGCTCTCTGTAAAGGCGTGTTCTTCATGTTGCTTAGGCTGCAATCATGCTGAGCTCTGTGAGACTCGACTGCATTGTAGAAAACTCTGCACTCCTAGGGGATCCTAAGGTGGTCACTTTCCGTCAGGATCCTGAGCCGAATGCTTACCTTGGAGTGAGCTTTAGAAATAGCTCCTGGTAGACTCTCCAGACTGGGAAGGAAGTTCTTGCGGGTGCCTCAACTCTGTGGCTCTCCAGATGTTGCCCCAGGCACAGGTGGTTTCTCCTAGATGCTTCCGTGGTGTGCACACGTGCCTGCAGTTGTCACCAGCTTAATGTTTCCTTACTCCTGAAGTAGTTAATTCTGTGTCAGGTTTTTAAAAACTACCAAGTGCTTGCTTCAGCAGTCTGATTGGTTATTGCTTCTACCACGATAATTTCAAGTATTTCTTTACTGGAGACGTTTGTAAGTGCTCCAAGCAACAGCAGTTCATAGTTAGATAAATGTGCCGCAGCAGATCTTTGCAGACTGTTGACATTTTGTGAGACGTCATTACAAGGGTCAAGGCCATTACAAATGGTGTGAAAGGGGTGATATGAAATTGTGCCTGGGTCTGCTTTACTTTGCTATAAGATACAGAGGTAAACATTTGTCCTTGAAATTTAGGAATTATGAGTTATTTTAGAAGACACAGAGATGGATTCTGGTGCCCATTAATTTGTTTTCACTTCAGTTTGCTCATTGAACACTGGTGGTGTTTACAGCCCACGAAAATCCCTCCTCTCTTAGAGTGTTGGAACTCCTTCCAAAATAGAATGACACCGTGGCCCCCATCACCTGTTCATTAACAGCTCAGGTTTCTGTACCAAAAGTGCCTTATCTGAAGAGAGATGTGTTTTGAAATTTTTCCCCTCATGTGATTATTGTTTTTGGTGTAAGTATTCCCTATTTTTCAGCCAAAAAAAAGGTTCTAATTCTTTCTCCTGGGTCTCCTCTAGGCTTTGGGTGATTGGATAATGGCATTTTGGACAGCATGGGGGCAGTGTTTCAGAGTTAGAAGGGCATGACTTGAGACTATGGAGATCTGGGTTCAAATATTGGTTCAGCTTCTTACACATGTGATTGACTTTGGAGGTAATATAGTTTACCATTAGTATGACTATTTGTTTTATAAATTCTATATGGATATATACCAGTGGCTTGGCATATACTAGATGGCCACCGACAGGAAACCAATCATTTAGTTGGCACAAGTAATACAAGTTGCATGCTGAAAACAGTTGCTGGTAACACCGAAGTTTCCTTCTAAAGATTAGTGTTAGGAATCACAGGCAGAATAAAGAAAGCACTACTCCTGAAGGCGATGTCAACAGACAATGACATTGTTGGTCTAGATATTTTCCCCAAACCCAAAACAAAACCTGCCAACCTCCAGACTCACTCATTTACTCAACAGTATTTATCAGAATTGTTCTGAGTACCCTGCTTAGTGGGGAATCCTCAAAAAGGTGGCTTTCTAGTGAAGACAAGGATGGATTGATGAGCTCTAGGGTGAGCTCGTGGAGGTCATGAACATACTAACAATACTGAGTGTCCGCGGTGTCTGTACTGTTAAGATAATAACTCCTAGGGCCACCTGGCTACGACTTGGATTATGTTCCTGGTCAGCGGGGCGGATGTGGCTGTCCGTGAGGACTAGATAGAGCGGGAGAGCTTCCCTTCGCTTTCCCTGAATGTTCCTTGAGGTCCTTCTTGCACTTTTCCCAGGGAGAGGATGGAAGCGTATCGGGGATCTGTCTGCCTCCGCAATAGCCTTCCACTTCCCTGTGCACTGTAGGAGAGAGCCGCGGTAAACCAGTCTAGTCGGACAGAGCAGTTTCCTGCCTCAGTTGTCAGGGTCCCTGCTGTTGCATTGGCTTTGCTTTTCCCTTTTGTTCTGTGATGAAGTGTCGTGCACACAGGACCTTAACAGTGCATGCATTTAACAACTCCCAGTCCTCAGGGGCAGAAACCTGGGTGCCTTGGGAGCACATCTAGGCTGAGTGTTGGCAGGGTTGGGTTTGTGTTTGGAGACTCTGAAGATGGATTCACTTTGGATTCGCTTACGGTACCAGCTGAGTTCAGTCCCGTACTCTTGTAGGCCTGAAGTCCCTGCTGGGGCTCTCGGCCGGGGCATGGGTCTTTGTTTTTAGAGTCAGTGCTGTCTCTCATCCTTTTCACGCATCTCCGTTGAGCACCTGGGCTGAGTCTCTTCCATGGTTTAAATCTCTGGCTCTGCCACACCTCTCTGTCTTTAGGCACAGAAAGTTCTGTGCTTTTAAGGGCTGTTGCCATTAGATCTGCCCATCCAAGTAGTCAAGAGGATTTCCTTGTTTTGAGGCCCAAGTACTAAATTACCTCACAAAGCACATTTTGCCCCGTTATGTATTCATGGATCCCAGAGATTAGGGTGTGACCATCCTTAGGGCGTAATGCACCGCCACAAGTACCTTTCATTGTGTCTCTGCATGCTCTCTAAGTGCCTCAGCCTTTTATTGGTCCCTCTTCAGGTCTCTGCTCTGATGCATGATAAACAGTAACGGGCCGGGGTTCTGATGCACAGAATGGGAAACAGAGCATCTCTTTCGAAGCGTCCACCCAACAAAATCTGACTGTTTACCGTGTGTCTGCTCTCTGTGATGGACTTGGTTTAGGCACTGAAGTTCACTCATGGACAAGGCAGGCGAGATGCCTGTGCAGATTTCTCTCTAGTGGGCTTTGGGGGACCGACCTTCAACGCCGGGACAGTGTGTTTGAGAACTTTACAGATTCTGTAACATGGGGCCAACGAGTGGCTTGTCCTAGATAGACTGGGGCTCTGTTGCTGGCTCACTGTTGTCTCAGGGATGTGGGAATGATGCCTGATTCTCGAGGCTGGAAGACAAAGTCCACAGATTTATCTCGCGCCAGTAATGCCTTGGATGCTGCACACGTGACTATGGTTCGATTGTCTTGACCTCTGAGAATACCTTCTTCCTAAAAGGGAGCCTTCTGTTTCTGTGGAATGAAGAACTGTCTTCAACCGTCCTGTGATTCATGCTGCATGTTCACACTAGGGTTCCCAGAAGACCCGCGACTTCACAGCTGTGCTGTCCGCTATCCAAGGATGAGCAATGGGTGAGCAAAGCTTCCTCGTCTCGAAGAGCTGGAGGGTCTTTGCTGAGTCCATTCTCGCCTTTTGTAGACAAAGGCAGAGTACAGATGGGGCTTGGTATTATCTTCTGATCTGTGACTTTTTCCCCTTTTGTGTGTGTGTGTGTGGGTACGTGTATGTATGTAGTGTATAGGCATAGACATGTGTACATGTGGAGGTGGGAGATAGATCCTGGGGATTGTCCTCTCACACTTTCTTAGTGAGGAAGGGTCTGTCAATATGGTAGTCTCACTAGACAGCCTGCTCTAGGGGGCACTTGGCTCTCCCTTCCAAGACTGGAATTACAGGCAGGATATCACACACCCGCCTGATATTTATGTGGGCTCTGGGGATCTGAACTCCAGATGTTTCTTTTGGGGGGGGTTTCAAGACAGGGCTTCTCTGTGACTTTGGAGGTTGTCCTGGAACTCACTCTTTTAGACCATGCTGGTCTCAAAACTCACAGAGATCCGCCTGCCTCTGCCTCCCGAGTGCTGGGATTAAAGGCGTGCGCCACCACCACCTGGCTGGTCACGTGTTTCTATCATGGGCCCTTCAACCACTGATCCATGTCCTCAGCCCTGCTTTGTGAGTTTTAAGGACTCAACACTTCAGTGTGTCACATGTAGCATTTGGCTTAAGGCATTTGTTTAGGTTAATTTTTTAGAGGAGAATTTGTGTAGGTTTTTGTAGGGGAGAATTCTTTTTTTTCCTCTCCTTTGGCCTGAAGGATTCAGACACTTGTGGAAAGTGCTAGATTCCATGTACTTGGTTTGATGTTAATGTCCACCTGTTTACGCAGTGCGCCTTTTGTTTTGAAGCAGCCGTGGTCCTCGTCACTTGGTATTTGGTGCAGTGACATGCTGTGATGGTTTACTCTCTGACTGCGTGTCCATCTGCGCAGAACTGAGGGATAAATGGGGTGAATTTAGTGTTTTGCTAACATGACTGCTCAGCTCTGTTCGCCCAAACGTGTTGCGTGCCTTAATTACACCACGTTTGCTCTTGAGAAGCACCGTGGCTCCTAAGGTAAAGGCTTGCTTTTAAATTATGCTAATAAGTGTATTGAACTGTGTCTTCAGAAGCTGCAAATGCATAAAACATTTTAATGCGTGAAACACATTTAACATAAAACCTAACGTTTGAATTGTTGAATTATTTTTAATAGGTTAATATGTTCTTCAGACATGAGGCCAATCTTTTCCATGTTTTAATAGAAATATTAAGATGTCCCTCAAAGGAAAGCTTTGTTGTCATGGAAATTAAATAGACTATGTGGGACACATTCAGGTATGGCCACGGATGTCATGGGGATATTGGAGATTGATTGGTTATGATAATACTTGTCTGTGGTACACAGCTGACTTCTTTTCAGTTTAAATCTACTCTTAAAATTTTATTTTGTGTGTATGGGTGTGTTGCCCGTCTGTATGTCTGTCTACCACATGCTTGCCTGATACCCACTGAGGCCAGATGAGGGTGTTGGATCCCCTGGAACTGGAGTTACCCAGGGCTGTCCTTGCTGTGCTGGTGCTGTGGGCCCACTAGATGAGCAGTAAGTCCTGCTAACCACTGACTCGTCACTCCAGCCCCGAGTTTAAAGCTTATTACTCCTTAGTCTAGGGTGGAATAAGTGGGAAGTTAGAGTTACATCTAGTTTTTAGGGAAGGCGTTGCTGTTGTTACGATAGCATCTTGATGGGTAGCCCAGATTGGCCTTGATATTGCGACCCTCTTGCTTCAGACCTGGGATTACAGGCAGTGGCCACCATGCACAGCTCCAAAGGCAAGTCAGGCATGTACCAGGAGTCATTCTGTGACATGAACTTACAAGAGACATATAAAATTGCATCCTGTGTTAAAACGCCGTTCATATATAAGTACATCTATATTAAATGATGGAGTCCCTGAAAGTTTTGCATGTATGATTTTTGCAAATTGAAAATAGTTTCAATTGCATTTTAGTTGCATGGAGGGTCTGTCCTCTGTTCTTATTTGACTGTGACTCACGATACATTAGTAGTAAATAGTGTTTTCCACTTCATTTTATATAGTCATTATCTACAAAGAAATTTATCCAACCAGTGTTTATTGAACTGGGTCAGTGCTGTGAGCAGGGCCAGGGAGGCAGGGGCATGGAAGGTGCAGCGCTCTCTGAATTTCTGCTCTGGAGGAGGAGAAGGGGCAGAACGAGGCAGGACAGGTGCAGATGGACAATAGATGCTACGCTAGGTGCTTTGAAGGCCCTGATGGCCATCTAACCCAGGTTAGCTCAGCAGGCTAAGGTGTCTCCTTTTTAGAGGCCTAAACAGTGCTTTTAGACAGGCAACGAATGCTGCAAAAGAAAACGTGGTATCTGCAGGGTCTGGAGGGGAATGGGAAGAATAAAAAGTGATGTGTGTGTAGGAGAACCGTGCAGAACCGAGATCACTCAGGGCGGGGCAGCCATACTGATGGGGGAGATCAATGGGAGGAGCAGTGATGAGCTGTGAAACTGGGGGAACGGTCAAAGTCTACGAGAGGTAGACAGTGCGGGCCGTGTCAGGGCACCGAGCATCATCTGCAGGCCAAGGGCAGCCGTGGAAGCTTCCAGAGGTTAGTGAGGGGACCCTCCAATAAAGCGCTTCTGGGGATGTGCGTGGCTTTTGCAGTAGATTACACTGGCTCACTTCTTTCCTCTGAGGTGTGTCTCTTTCCCTTTGAGCTTTTCTTCTGGAAACATCTACTGAGCGCCCAATTGTGATAGGGTAACAGATAGGCAAGACCCTGTACTGGAGGAAAAGTAGCTCGAAAGGAAAGCCCAGTGAACTTTGCTAGGCTCTCGACTTTTAAGATGTCTCGGTCTTTCACAATGTAACTGGATCGCTAGCTTGGATAGAAGAAGTGGTGATGTCATCAGTTAGACCACGAAAGGATGGGCACATAATAGCCTTTGTCACTTGGGGAGGGCCTTTTAGGAAACATTGCCCTTATGTAATTAACGCTTGTTATGGAAAATGGGCGGAAGTCTTTGAGTCATAGGGTAGGAATTGGTGCAAAATATTCTGTGATATTGTGGTATTCGGTTATGTTCTAGATATGTTGAACAATGCATGCATTCCCGTCAAGCTAAATAACAGAAGAAAGTACAGTCCTTACCCAAATATCTTTCCTGTATTCCTTTCTTTACTCCATGTCAAGAAAATACTTTTCTTACTGTGTCCAATAGGGACTTAACTTGAATTCATAGTCAAGAAAAAAGAATAGGAATTCTGAGGTGTGCGTTGTTGAGTATGTGCATTGCTGCAGCTTTTTGGAGCAGTGATGAGACAGACTTGGCCTTCGTCGAGGAAGTGCGAGCAGGAGGCCGCCGGGAATAGCAGATGTGGACTCCATCCTGAGTTCGGGTTTGCGGGCCTGATTTAGTCCTTAGGTTAACTCCATAACAGGGTCAGCCACCTTGTAGATCTGAAATGCATCCTACCCTTCTTCCTCCTCGCTCCGTCATCCTTCCCCCTTTGTTGTAATTGGATCAAATCTTCCCCCTATATTGAATTAAAGAGAAGATTAGGAAGCATTTCAAATGTAAAAAAATGAGGGCGGGGTAACAGAAGCATCACGAGTGGTCACTATCTGTCATTTAGCCAAACTAACTTCAGATTGTGGTCAAGGATTAGACCATCGTAGATGCCGCAGCGGCCACCCGTGTAACCCCATCTGTTTCCGCAAAGGCAAGCCCTATTCTTAAGTTGCATGCTTTTATACGTTATACTGTATATATTGAATTCCGTCAACAACAGTGTATAGTGTGGGCTTGCATGTGTTCAGTGTATATGCATGTGCTGAGCTGCCCATACATTTTCGTGAAGCTCTGTTTTTTGAGGTTTATCGATGTTGATGCACGTGGATCTGGTTCATATTGACTGCTATCTGGTATTCCATTTTATACTAAAGTTTTTTAAAATCCCATTACTCTAGTCTTTGACTTAATGTTTTTAAGGTCATTTGTGGTATCATTTGATACACAGATTTTACATTTAGGATGTAGATCCTTTTTTTTAATCTTTTTTATATTTAAATTTCATGTTTAAAATTCTTCCTTACCTCAAGGTCATTAATATATTTTATGATATTTTCTCCAGTTTGTTTTAAGCCTTCATTTTTCTTTTAGCTCTTTAATCTGCCGTGAATTTATTTATAAATAATGAGGTAAGATGGAAAAACATGAATATCAGATCCAGGAGTAGCTATCAAACGGCTTATCTTTTGACTGTCCGTTCGAAACATTTCGTTTTGCTGACTTGCATCAGCACCATCTCTGTATTCTGTAATATCCAAGCAGGAAAAAAACACAGAACGAGGTCTGGAGCAAAAATACTTAGATAATCCAAGCTTGAGATCGATGCCGAATTTGAATTGCAGGCATGTATTTTAACTCTTATGTCGGTCTGTGCCTCGAACATCAGTTTGTATCAGCCTCGGGTCATCGATTATTGTTGAAATATACTGAACATCTAATCAAAAGCTATTTCTAAATTACGTTTTATTTGTTTGTGTGTGACATCTGCATGCCATGGCATAATGCGGAGAACAGAGGACGGCTTGTGGGAGGCAGATCTCTCCTACTGCCGTGTGTGTCCTGGTGGCCATATTCAGGCCATGAGACTCGGCAGTAAGACCCTTCACTCATCTCGTCAGCCCTGAGCTGTTTTTGAGAAAACAGCTGTTGTGGAAAGGTCTTCACAGTGACTATTACACCATTTTGCGTATGCATGGATTGGTTTGGCCAATAAGAGGCCAAGACCCCGTGCATCAATTAAGCCAACAGACCAAAACGCAGACTATCGAAGGTCTCTGCTTATGGCAGAGGTAACCAGGTTCTTGTGTTTCCCTTCTAAGGTTCGTTAAACTCAAGGGTTATGCAGGCACGTGCAAGATCCGAACCTACAAGTGTTTGAACTATTGAAACACAAGGAGAATAAAACTTAGCCCAACGTGTCCAGATTAAAAGCAACATAGAAGGAATACCATCTCTTATGAAGATGCAAATTTGTTCAGATGGAGAAGCCATATAGGACTGACTGTATTGCTGAGGGTGGAAATAGCTCTTGCACTTGGTGTCTTATAGGCCTGATTGATTGGCATGGGACAAAGCACAGAGGCAGGGCAGCTGTCATCCTGAGCACTGGGAAACGGTCTGTGTCGAGGAACAGCTGGTAGTGAAGTTTCTAAGGAGGGAAAGAAGGACGGGTGATACAATTGTTATACTTCTGAGGTTTACTATGTGGCAGGCTCTGCTCAAAGAACTCAGTAGGTGCCTTGCAATTCAGTATTTAGGAAGCTCAGTGATGTACAGGTATGACTCCTCTGTGGGAGAATAGCTTGGGGGCACGGGGACATGGGGGATTTGAGTCACTTGCCTAAGGTTCTGTAGAACTCGATAAAGAGATGTACCCACCTACATTTCAGACTTTAGAAATGCATACAAGGTTGGCAACTTTGTTTTGTTCCCTTTATTGTTGCTTTATAATCCTGAGCATTAATCATCCATGGTCACAGTTTCACAGCAGTCTCTGACGTGACAGGTGTTGTGTCGGAACAGTCTAAAATTCTCTATGTGTTTGTTAGCAATGCTGAACAAAACAAAACAGAATCCGTAAGCACACCAAGAAAAGAAATGCCACATTTCCCCCCTGGAGATTTTTCTTCCTGGTCCTTCCAGGTCATGGCACTGAGGCTGGATTTCCTTCTACAGAATTCTGGTTTCACAGAACTTGTGGGTTTCCCCCACTTAGGCTTTCTGTCATAATTTATCTTTCCTTTAGGCTTAATTATGTTTCTCAAGTTTACTGTGAAGCTAGGTTATGTATCATAACAACTAAATACATTAATTAGTAAATACAAGGTGTTGAATTACTTGACATAAAAACAGAGTTCCCTGTTTCAGTCTTCAAAACAGTGAAAATAGTGCTGACTCAACGGAGAAAAGGATTCTTCTTTTGCTTTGGTTACCATTGAGTTTTAGCTTTCAGATTTTGTGAGCCATGGCAGATGTTTTTCTCAAGGCCATGTCTATAAGCATGTGTCTTGCAGAAGTATAGATAGAGTTGGGACTTTCTGGTCAGTATTTCATTGAACACACATGTACATGCATGCACACACTTGTATGTAAACACACATATGTAAACATACAAGCCTGCCTGTGTGCATCACATGAGATATTTTTGTATTTTATCTGTTTTCTAGCATTTAATTTGTATTCCTTCAATCATTCATCAAAGAGAAACCCTTATCTGAGGAAAAATAAGCATGCAGACATGCAGTTAGAGTCATTGGAGAATGTTCTTTGTTTTGGTTAGAAGTTGATTTCTTGTTTTATAAATTTAAGATTGGGAATGGTTTAGATTTACTTATTTTCTATTTAGAGGTTCCAGGCTTGTCTTTGAGCTTAGAGACAAAAGATTTTTCTCCCCCTTTCTTTCCAGACAAGACTAAACTCCACATCTCCTCTCCTGACCCAGCAGCTGACCGAAGCCACCAGAACATTGCTGGACAGCCTAGGGGCGTTGGCCCAAGAGGTAAGTTGCCTGACCTTTTAGCCACAAGGAGCAGACTAGCTGTCATGGTTTTCTTTAGTTCTGACTTGGGCTCACAAGATTCTTTTACTTTGAGCATCACATGCTGTTACTCAACTTTAGAAGCAGAAGTAATCTAAAAATGTATCAGTTTTGACTTCCCTTGGAGAAGAAGAAAGGGACAATTCATGAATGTTGCAGAGCTGGATAGTGGTTTAGGGTCTTCTGTCCAGTCCAGAACTTTCTCCGTGATCTTTTTCTGCCCCCAAGGCACCGCACATCTGTGAAGAGGAGAACTCTCCCTCATTCCACTGCCCACCCTGTGCACTGATTTTGCTTGGCAGCCCTTTCTGCCTTTGTATCAGAGTGCACCTTTGCTAGCCGACAGCAATGCCATGGCTTCCTCACCCTGCTTTTTTGCCTCTTGAAATCTGACCTTGGCAATGTGGTCTCCTAGTGAGTGCTGAGCAGATTTGGCCTTTAGGTCCACATGTCTGTCCCATGGTCAGAATGGGCATTGTTCCGACATCACAGTTAACCTTTTCCAGGAATCCCAGCCACTGTTGGTCTCAGCTCTCATGCAAAGCAGGCTGCAATGTTTCAGGACACTGGAACATAATGATTGATGGGGGAAATCTTCTCAGCCTTGGTCCAGCCTTTGATTCTTTAATTCATTCTCCATACTTGTACCATCCCTTCCCCCTCCAAATACCAAAAGATACTTTGTTTTCTGACAGCAGAAGTGTTTCGTGTTGGTCGTTGAACAAGCAGCACGGGTGGAGAGTTCTGAAAACCCTGGGATTGAACCACAACACATTGCTGTGTGTCTTTCTCTTTTCGTTTCCACTCTGCTCACGCATCTTGGACAGGGGCGCTGACTCTCATGCCCCACTTTTGGGAGCTGTCCTTTGGCAGCCTATTATTTTGTCCCACTGTTTCTGAGGGCAAGTAACCTCTCGACAGGTGGAGAAGGTGGTCTAGTTGGGGTTCTTCCAGAAGACAGAAAGAGAGAATGCCCTGTAAGTGTGTATCTAATTCCCGCGAGTTGACCCTGACATGCCATGCACGGCTCTGTGTCCCGTTACCTGATGTTCATTTCTGGCCTTAGAGAAAGCAAATGGTAGTATTGATGGCTGGTGGCATCAGGAGTGAGTGTGATGTTTCTGAACTCGAGGTTTGCTCCAGATATTTTTCCCTTGTATCATCGTCCTTGCTGTTACTCTAGGGTAAAAGAAAATAATTAGAAGGACACCATGTGCTCTGTGGCTGATGTGGTGGAAAACGTCCAGCTGAATTATGGACTTTTTTATTTTTTTTCCTGTCTCTTGGGGTCCACTTACTCCTGGCCCAGCATCAGCAGTGGGTGCCCACTTCTCTTGACAGATATCCTCATGTCACTGTGGTTACCCAGTTGCTCTTAATGAGTGATGATAAAGAGATGCATTTGAGTGGTCCATGTTTAGAGAGAGTTAGTGGCTGTGTTCAAAGCCCAGCTGTTGACAGGAAAAGACAAGGGCCCCACAGCTGGATTGTGGTACTTTGACTTAATTTGCCTGCATCATCCGTAGGGCCCAGTGTGGTACCCATTTTCCCAAACTGCACTGAGAAGTGAGGTGCAGTGCCCACAGTCTTTTGTTTGTTTGTTTTTGTTTTTCAAGGCAGAGTTTCTCTGTATTGTTTTGGAGCCTGTCCTGGAACTCGATCGGTACATCAGGCTGGTCTCGAACTCACAAGGATTCACCTGCCTCTGCCTCACAAAGGGTGGGATTAAAGGTGTGCGCCACCAATGCCCGGCGCCCACCGTCTTTTGAGAGAGTTAGTTGGTCAGAGGGGAACTTGAACTTGGGACCTCTAAACTCTGAAATCTGTGTTCTGGATTGCTCCTTCCAAGAATTCATCAACAAACTCCTATGATGATCTCCATAGACCAGAGACCCTCAAAAAACCAAAACAACAACAACAAAAAACATCTGCGTTAGCCAGCCTGGCAGTGAGGATCCGAGATGAGTGAGATCTGATACCAGTCTCCTGTCGGGGTGAGAGGGAGGGAATACAGGACAAACTGAGAAAACCAGTGGATCGCAGACACACACCGCCCCGGCTAGGTTCTTAGCCTTGCCGGTTATTGCAACTCAGATAAGCAGATGGGCTGACGGGACAAACAGGGATCCGTGCAATGAAGAAGGAAAAAATAAATCTTGTAAGGGGGGAGAAACAGTGATGAGATAGCATTCTGAAGGGAACGGGGAAAGCTGACTCCAAAGACGATTCTGCTGCGTTCCTGGGGAAGTTAGGACACTCCGAGGGGGAGAACAGCTGACGGAAAGCACTGATGCTTAAACGCACGCTTAAGATCCGCAAAGGAAGCCAAGGGGCTAGAAGCAGGGGTTTAATGCGGCTCATGTTTGCAAAATGTCTGCGCTCTGTTGAACCGCCGGAGAGGTTGACGGGGGATAAGGAAGGCTAGGAACATTGCATCTCCAGCAACAGGCAGAGTGCAAGGCACCGGTTCACCTGTTCACTCAGATGACCTCAAGCACAGCCACCCTTCCTGGGCTGCAAGATTAGGCGGCTACCCTCTCCTGGGAGCCAAGGACACTTCACAGAGAAAGCATGAGCTGAGGTGGCAGAAAATGAGCAAGAATTCTCCCCTCAGGCAGGTGCTGGGGAGGAGCCACCAGTCTGGGATAACTCGGTAATCAAGTGCTGTGGGTCCCGGCCCCACAGACGGAGGAGGAAGACACCGCTGTTACCAGCATTCTTCAGGCCAGCCTGGGCCCACTGCCGTCAGCCCCAAATGGAAATGCAGACGCTGTTATTAGTTATAATGCTGTTGGCCATCGCCTCGGGCTTCTTATTGGCCAGCTCTGCCTTAATTATTAACCCGTAACTACTAATCTATGTATTTCTTCATGGTCTTATCTTACCGGGCGCCTCACTCATGTCCTCTCTTCCCGGGATCACATGACGAGTCCTCTCTGCCTAGACGTCCCAGAATCCTCCTTGCCTCCTCGTCCCACCTATCACCCTGTCTGATTGACTAACGGTGTTTTATTCATCAACCATTGACAGAACGGCGTCTCCCATCACACCACCCAGCCCCCCCCCGGGCTTCCAACACAGGGTGCTCTGGAACGTAGCTTTCAGGTTAAGAAAATGAAATGTTGGCGTCTCCCCCATTGGCCCCAGCTCTGACCTCCACTCCCTTCTCTTCCTCCCCGTCCCCCCCAACCCCCACCAGCTGCTCAGCACTAAGAGCTGGAGCGACATGCGACAGGAGGTGGTGTTTCTGACCAGCGCGAACGGCTCCAGCTCCTCCACCCAGATATACCAGGCCGTGTCTCGCATTGTCTGCGGTCACCCAGAGGGCGGGGGACTGAAGATCAAGTCGCTCAACTGGTACGAGGACAACAACTACAAGGCCCTCTTTGGGGGCAACGGCACCGATGAAGACGCGGACACCTTCTACGACAACTCGACCAGTGAGTGTCCGCACGCGGGAGCCCTGCCCTCGTCCCCGTCCTAGGTCTGGGCCCTGCCTGTGTCATCCGCTCCCCATGCTCTCCTTCATTTTCTGGGTAGTAGCGCAGACGCTGTCCTCTGCGCTCTGACGACACCGTTCCTCAGGTACAGAGCCCTTGACTCGTGGGCCATTCTCTGTGCTTTGATGGGTTGGGGGGGCAGGGCTGGTCCATCTCAGGTGTTTAGCAGCATGGTCAGCAAGATGAGAGAGTGATGGATAGCCAGTCTCCTCAGTTTTCGTCATGTCTGAGCCTGCTCATATGTGGAACTGAAAAGGGAAAAGTAAAGTGTACAAAGCAGGTTGCTGGGGGCTGAGTGGGTTACGGAGACATGGGGTGCGAGGTCAGAGTATGCAGAATGTATGCGCTCTGGAGAGGAAGTGGATAGCATAGTGAGTGTTCGGTGACACTGTGCTTTGTCTTCAAACTGGATTGAGAGTTTATCTTAACGTTAATGCACAGATAGCCTGGGCATCTGCGTGGAGTGATGGACATTTTAGTTGATCGGGCTGTGTTAACCTCACAGTGGATACATGTACAGTGTTCTGTTGTGTACCTCAAAGATGTATCATTTTTATCTTTCAGTCAAATCTCAGTAAATCCAGAAAGATTTCTAAAAATGAGATGTTGATTTTTTAAAAAAAATTATTCGAACTACTGTGAGATAAGTTTTGCAATAAACACCTAAAAGTGGGTGACAATAATAGCAATTACAACAACTACAAGAAAATCTGACATCAAGGCAGATTTTCCTCTGTATAACAATGCAGAGGAAATTCTGTTTAAATTGCCTTATTTCCTTCTCACAGTAACCATGCAAGGAAGGTTCTAGAAGCTCACGTTTCACTGGCTCAGAGGATAAGTGTCTGGGTTAAAGCTGCATTCCTGGCTAATCCCCAAGCCCTGGGATCCAAGCTCGCGGGCTCCGGGCTTTCCCGGCGAACCGTCTCGTTAATGGTGGCGTGCGTGCACCATCGCACTCCAGACATTTGATCTCCTGTTTGTTGAGCAGTCTTAGCCGCAAGACAGCGGTAGAGAGCCCTGTAACTCTGTATCCGCTCACCACACGAGGGCAGCTATGTGTGGACGTGGGTCCTGTGCCTGGAGACAGCAGGGATCCAGTGTTACACTCTGACAACGCCATGTTTTCCTTGAAAACACCGTGCGGCTGAGCCCTTCTCTATTTCCGACCGCAGGCGTGTCTTTCGGACTTGGAGTGAGGCAGCCTCTTGTTGTGGCTGTGACATGTGACACAAGAGCCTTACGTTTGCTGGCGTGCAGCACTCCAGATCTTTACACGTTGCTCTACCCGCCTGAGGAGGGCGGTGGAGTAGGCAGTTTTGTGAAGCTTACGGATCCACTCAGGGGCATCTCTCATTTACACAACAGATAGGAGGCCAAGTCTTTAAAAACACGAATTCTGGCTTTGGAGATGTAATACAGCCAGGGGTGCCTGCGTATCATGAATGAGGCCATGGACTGATCCCTAGGATGCCCCCCAGTTCTGTTATCTTTATGATTGTTGTCGGATCATCCGTTTATGAAGCAGCTTATAGAAGTTACGTGGTGTCTGAAGCAAAGCCCACTTGTTCTTTTGAACTTCGGATATCTCAGTTTTGAATTTTTATTAGATGCAAATATATTTGAGATAAGATCTACTAATTATTAAGGAAATGCTTGGCTTTTTCTTGAAACTGAAGTCTGAACACAGCCCTCTGGCTTCCCCAATAAGAATCCCATTTGTTTTCAGTGAAAACAACTGTGAGGGTTGGCTTGCGGGTACGGGGCTAGAGTTAGGATGGCGTGTGTGTAGTCAAAATGTCCTTCTAGATCAGCTCAGATCTGAGTCTTAGAGAGGGCCTGGTTATTTCAAGCACTGAGCGCTTTAGAGACCTCACAGGAAATTCCTCAGCTAATCCTCCTCACAGCCCTACAAGTAGATGTTATGAACTTTTCTTTTCACAGTGGAGCAAACAGAGGCTCAGGTGAGGGAAGTTAATTCACCACATGACTGTTAGGTGGTAGAACAGGGATTTGTACCCGGCACTGGCCACGTGCCTCCAACCTTCTAAGTTCCTGTTGGTATCTGGCCATGTATATAAGCGAGTGTCTGTCTTCTTCTTCCTAGCTCCCTATTGCAATGATCTGATGAAGAACTTGGAGTCTAGCCCTCTTTCTCGAATTATTTGGAAGGCATTGAAGCCACTCCTTGTTGGAAAGATTCTGTATACACCTGACACTCCAGCGACAAGACAGGTCATGGCTGAGGTAAACTGCCCAGGTGTAGGACTCTGTCCCCTGACTCTCCACAGAATTAGACACAGGAAGTGAAGGCAGCTTGTTGTTGAGTGTGTTGAGTATACTTATGGCCTTTATGAGACTTTTAAATAGCCAAAAAAATAATCCACATGTAACCTTGGAAGCCAGCTCTCCAGCCCTGAGTGTTTGAATTATAGCTGTAGGAGGGATTTCCCGAGGAAGGGGAGGGACTGGGCGGGGGTTTCTGTGATGGGTAGTTTTCTTTTGGCGGGCAACCTTGGAATGTTCATTGCCTCTGTCTCTCTTCTGTTTGTATGGATTCTGCTTCCCTACCTGACTCTAGGTGAACAAGACCTTCCAGGAGCTGGCTGTGTTCCATGACCTGGAGGGCATGTGGGAAGAACTCAGCCCCCAACTCTGGACCTTCATGGAGAGCAGCCAAGAGATGGACCTTGTCCGGGTGAGTGTCTCGCCACGCGCCTTGCTTCCTCGATCTAGAATAAGTTTCTGGACATCTTCCCAGAAATACCTGATGGTAATGCCAGAAGCTAAACCAATTGAGATACAGTAAGAATAGCCGAAGCCACAGGACCACCACCCTCTGTAGAAACAAAGACTGAGGTGCAGGGGTAGCCTGGGTGTGTCAGCATCAGTGCCCCTCATGGCCCAATAGCGGCTTTGCACAAAACCCAGTGAAGACCAGATACTGGAAGTAGAGTTCCGGGATCGCAGGACACTGAGTATTTCCATCTCGTCTCCGGTCACTAAGGTGGGCACAGCATCTCCTATAGTCTGCCCATGCCTCGGTAGGGGGCAGAAACATGGTCTGGCTTGCAGATAGGTCAGAGGTACTCGGTTCCCCGGTACAGGTCGAGTGCAGCATTGCTGCCTTGGAGTGGAGGGAATTTCTGTAGCATGCCAGAGCCACTGGAGAGGGACAAGTGCCCCAGAGATGACCAGGGCCCAGGGGAGAGCAGCGCGAGAATGCGGTGTCACCTTTGTGTCATTGCGAGAGCCGTTTAACCGTATCATCCCCGCCTCAGCCTGAGCAGGGAATCACTGGACAGCCTCCCATGGCCACGGTGAGCACGGCCACTTTCTCTTGTTTCTTCGGCTGCCAAGGAGCAAGGGAGGACTTTTGCCAGGCTTCTAGTCTTGAACCTTTGTGGCCTGAGGGACGCTTTAGAGACTCCCCATCTCAAGGGAGCTCTCTGAAAGTTTAGGGGTGCTCTGTGTTCCTTTTGGGGACAGGTTACTGACCAAGGAGCTGCAGGCGCTGAGGGAACCAAAGTCTCCTTTGATACCTGAGTGCTGTTACACCATGCAGAATTCTTAACTTGGGGCTTCTACTTTTCTGCCTTAGGCTCCCATGTTCCTGCTTCTGGCTCTGTCTGTCCGTGTTGTACGTCCTGTAGACCCTAGACACTTTTCTGTTGAGTCTAAGTGTCTACTGACCTAACCTGAGGGGTTTTGTTTTGTTTTGTTTTTTGTTCTGAACTGGACATGGCTCCTTGTCTCCAGGCCCTGTTTTTCCCCTGTCTGGTACTTTGTGTGAAATGTCAGGTCTTCTGTTCTTTTCAGGCTCCCTGGAGATGCCATAGGGTCACTGCCCTCACTGGGTACGGATGTCCTCTTGGTCAGGATGTCCCATATCAGCCACACTGGGGAGGGCTCACCCCAAGTGCCACCATCCCATCTCTCTGCTCTTTTTCAAAATCCAAAAAGAATGAGCCATGTGCTATACCTTTGTTCTAACACCCCCCCAGGGATGCATCCTACAGCAATAATTTTAAAGAAGTCATCATGGGAGAGGAAATGCTATTACTGTAATTGTTATTATTTGAAATCGGAGGTAGACTAAATGCTATGCAGTACAGGAATAGTTAATGGAATTATAGGAGATACAGTCTGTAAAATCATTATGCTCCCATTTAAAACAACAAAGAAGAAGCCACCCAAGGGGAGAGCTTGCAAGGTTAGTGAAAAGAAGACTGATTAAGGACGGTGTTCTTGGGCTTTGGGAGATCCAGCTCAGTAGAGCAAGGACCTCCTGCTTCCCCTGGAAACTGGTAAACGAGCACAGCAGCTGTTTCCATTTTGCCCAGTCAGCAGGTGCCCAGTTTTCCTGGCAGGGCATCTGTGCAGAGCGCTGCCCCAGTCCCCCTGGACTGGCTGCTTGAGGGCCAGAGTGGCTCACCTGTGACCTTTTTTACATTGACAGGTGATGGGAAACAGACCTCCTTGTCATCATGACCCATTTGTTCTGAGGTTGGGAAAGACCATCTTTTTTTACTTGGATTAACCGGCAGTATTTCTTCCCTGAATTAAGCCGTAATGTGGGCTCAGCCTAGAGATGGGGTTTTTATTTGGCATCATCAGATCATGTCTCAGAAGACAGGGGAGGACTCGATACACTAGGGTCAATGAGCCTTTGTTTTTAGACCTGGCTTTCCCACTCATCAGCTGCATGAATGTCCCTAAAGTTCCGTTTTCCTGTGCGTGAAATGGGCGGTATCAAAGCTACACCCTCATGGAGTTGTGTGGGTTATGATGCCTGTAGATCCCTCGGCATACTGTGTTACTGTTGTTAGAGTTAAAACAGTTACCCACTGTCTGGTTCAGTGGGAAGCCTGTGAACCAAGAGTTCATTGGTCCGACTCTGTGTCTCAGTCCATCAGTTCATCTTGGCCCATGTTAGTCATGTGTTTCCGACCCCAGTCTTCTTCGTCAAATAGAAGCCTTGTTAGTGTGTCCTACACGAGCGGAGCCCGAGCACGTGGAAAGGGGTGTGGCGTGTGCCGTAGCGCTGATTACCATGATCTTGATGTTTCCTATTCACACGTTCTTTCTTCCGGGAACGACAGACACTGTTGGACAGCAGAGGCAATGATCGCTTCTGGGAACAGAAGTTGGATGGATTAGATTGGACTGCCCAAGACATCGTGGCATTTCTGGCCAAGAACCCAGAGGATGTTCAGTCCCCAAATGGCTCCGTGTATACATGGAGAGAAGCTTTCAATGAAACCAACCAGGCAATCCAGACGATATCTCGCTTCATGGAGGTGAGGGCCTGCTGTGCTTTGTCTTTGAAATGTTGCAGTAAAGTTGAAGGCAGAGGAGAGCTTAGGATGAATGCGTGGTGTCCTGTCCAGCGGTGCCCGGCAGGCCTGGAGGACGAGATGAGATGAGCACGCTTACTTCCCGTTTCTCTTCAGACAGACTCCAGGGTTTCTAGCCATCAGCTTCTAGGCGCTCCCGTGTTTTCATACTCTAGGTTCTAATGGCAATAAATTGCTCTCTTACAAAGGCATCTTTTATGAAACTTACCTAATCTAGTTGGGAACTGTAAACCTAACCCTAAAAAGGGTGGAAAGGAAAAAGGCCGGTAGAATTTCCCTTACCTGGTTTTACGTGGTTGGTCGCTGTGATCCAGCATTGGTAAGAAAGTGGATGGTGGAGCATAAAATATGATCATTTTCCCCTCGCACAAAACAATACAAGTAATGTCAGTATTTCACATAAATCTCACCTCCACGCCTGGTTGAAACCCGGAAAGCTGCTCTAGAGAGGAGCAGGTGGTGAAGATTGAGAAATTCGGGCAGCCGGTTCCCACCTCTCAGAGGAGTCTGAGTGGTGGCTACCGCTCGTCTTTCTGGCCACCCGTGTTCTAATGAGGCTGTTTTTCGTGTCAGTGTGTCAACCTGAACAAGCTGGAGCCCATTCCGACAGAGGTGCGGCTCATCAACAAGTCCATGGAGCTGCTGGATGAGAGGAAGTTCTGGGCTGGGATCGTGTTCACGGGAATCGCTCCTGGCAGTGTGGAGCTGCCCCATCACGTGAAGTACAAGATCCGCATGGACATCGACAATGTCGAGAGGACCAATAAGATCAAGGATGGGTGAGCAGAGCCCCGTCCCACAAGCCCCGTGTTGCAGAGGTCAAGAAGATAACTTGGATGGCTTTGGTTCTCTGTTAGCAATTTGGAGGGAGTTCCAACAGCAGATCAGCAGCAGCATGACTTGGCTAAAACTGCGTTGGCTGGGGGCTGTTAACCAAAGGCCACAGAATATTAGTCTTTCTGTCTCAGCATTCCTGTTCAAAAGATCAACTGAAGGGACTTGAAAGTCAGGAGAAAGAAAGGGAAGCCTTTAAGTCTCTACGCTAGCCAGACACATTTTTATATAAAGAGGCAGACAAGCGATAAAAGGGAGTGAGGAGTTGAAATTTTAGCATGCCTGTCTAATGTAATGCTATACCTAAAGACCATAAGGAGTGTGTTCGTTGTGATTATTTCTATTCAAGAATCTATGTACTTGTCAGTTGAGATAAGAATAGGAAGAGTAGCCAAGGAGGTGTGGGGGGAACTGTGGGTAATTGGATTTTCCATTGTGTCTGTTGTTTGCTCTTAGGTACTGGGACCCGGGTCCCCGGGCTGACCCCTTTGAGGATATGCGCTATGTCTGGGGGGGCTTCGCCTACTTGCAGGACGTGGTGGAGCAGGCGGTCATCAGAGTGCTCACGGGAACTGAGAAGAAGACGGGTGTCTATGTGCAACAGATGCCCTACCCCTGCTACGTTGATGACATGTGAGTGTGCCAGCGGGCCAGCGTCTTTGCTAGCCCAGCAGCTCCGCGTGGAGTGTGGGCGTACACGCATGTCTCCGCATGGCGTGCGCGTGAAAGCACGCCAGTAGGAGGTGATCTCGGAGACACCGACCCTTGGGGGTCCTGTCCCCTCCCTCAGTGCTTAGTACTTAGTAATCTTCCTGTCTTTTAATGTTACCCCCACTACTTCCTAGTTATTAAAGTGATCCCCTAAAGACATTGTGGGTGGCTGTACTCTTGTCAGCCAAGGTTCCTATCTGTATCTACTGCTGATGAGACATTTGGTCATTTGAGAGTCCAGTGGGCCTTCCCTTTGGTGACCCAAATGAGGTTTGAGCTTTTCCCCACGCTCTTTGTCTGCGCTCCCAGCTTCCTGCGGGTGATGAGCCGGTCCATGCCCCTCTTCATGACGCTGGCTTGGATTTACTCCGTGGCTGTGATCGTCAAGGGCATTGTGTACGAAAAGGAGGCGCGGTTGAAGGAGACCATGCGGATCATGGGCCTGGACAATGGCATTCTCTGGTTTAGCTGGTTCATCAGCAGCCTCATCCCTCTGCTTGTGAGTGCTGGCCTGCTGGTCGTCATCTTGAAGGTAAAGAGGCCTCACTCCCTCCAGAGATTTGCCTGGGCTGCACTGCGCTTAAGGGCTGTTGGGTGAGGGTTACTTTCCCGAGTTTGTAAGAGCAACAGTCAGAAGGTTGTACGTGATTGCGGTTTGGATGTCTGGAGGAAGAGGCTGAGGCAGGCTTTGATAATGTGGGTATTGGCAGGGGTCAGTGTCTGGAGGCGTGAGACATATGCTGGCTCGTGCAGAGAGAGAGGAACCGAACCGTGACTCAGCAACCCAGTGAGGTGCTCTGGAGAATACAGAGCTTGTCCAAGAGTTTCCCACACTGAGCTGAGAAGTCCAAATGCTTATCCCCAAGGCCGGACGTCCTTTGTCCCATTTATTCGGTCATTGGATGGGGGCTCACCAGGGAAAGGGGTGTTCTAGGGCCTGGTAATTCTCCTGGCTGTGACAACAGAGATGTTAACATCTGGATTTTAGCTACAGCCAGGCAAGCCCCCCCCTAAAAGTGGAGTCTGGGCAGTGAAGTTTTTTGTCTCATACATGAATCTACGCTTCAGCTTTCTTACCTCAACAGTTATTTCATACAAAGATGCCTCTTATAAAAGTTAGTGTTTTCCAGGGAGAGGAGACAGGGGGGGGGGAGGAGAGAGAGAGAGCATAGCAAGATGATATACCATTCATCTTAGTACCAGGTACTATATATTCCCCCCTGAGCACTTGCTGATGCCAAGCACCGTATAGAGTACATGCTGTGAGCTGCCTCAGTGTATCCTATAGTAACACATCGGGTGTTCAGGGCAGGCCAGAGCCTCAGTAAGCATGCCAGGATGACAGTGTAAAGAGAAGCTTTTTCCTTGAGAGAAGCCTTCCCGCCAGCCTGGTTCTAGAGCCGCATCATTCCCAAATAAACACACAGGAGGCTATGTTAATTATGAAGTTGTTGGCCTTGCTTGTTTCTTACTGGCTAGTTCTGACTTAAGTAATTACCCCATAATTGTTAATCTAAGTATTTCTCTTACCGGAGAATAGTTCCGGGCTTCCTACCCCATGGCATTACATCTTGACTCCCTGTGTTTCTCCTACCCAGAGTCCTCCTGGATTCCTAGTCCCACCTATCTTGGTTCCCTATTGGCCAACAGTGCTTTATTGACAAATACACAGGACTTCCCCCATCATGACAGAGCCAGGATTTATTTGCAACCCTTTAGCTTATGCTCTGGTATCTGAGGTCAAGCACCTAAGCCTTGTGACAAGGGTAGGGGTCCTGTGGCCAGTGTGGGGGAGCTGATTGAGACAACGGCATATTGATGGGGTCTGCTTCCCTGTCCACAGTCACTGCCGATGAGCTCAGGGCTCAGAACATTCACAAGCACTTAGATGTGTGCATGCATGTAGATGTATACATGCTTAAATGTGTGCGTGCATGAAGACTTTGTAACTACCAGGGAGAGCTTAAGGTTGCCTGGCCTGTTTCTAGGTTTGTAGAGAGAGAGGATGAGTGGGCTATTGTCTCATATAACTTTTTCTTAGAGGCAGTAGTTGGCCTTGAACAAGGAGGAGCCAGGTTATCATTATCTCTGTGAGAAACAGAGAGTGAAATTGTCCACTGAGATCAAACAGAAGGTTCTGGACTTTGCACCTACCATCATTCTGCTGTGGCTTTTTTTCCCCATGTGTAGCCTTGAGTAAGGTATTTCTCCTGGGTTTAATTTCTGCATCAGGAAACCGAACAGCATGGCTCCTGTACCATCATCTCTGAAAGAATTATGAGTGGAAACCCGCACTGAGATCTCATGAGCGGGTGACTGGGCTTGCCGAGGCCACACATTTATCCAGTGTCTTCCCCTCCAGTTAGGGAACCTGCTGCCCTATAGCGACCCCAGCGTGGTGTTCGTCTTCCTGTCTGTGTTTGCCGTGGTGACCATCCTGCAGTGCTTCCTCATTAGCACGCTCTTCTCCCGGGCCAACATGGCAGCAGCCTGCGGGGGCGTCATCTACTTCACACTGTACCTGCCCTATGTCCTCTGTGTAGCCTGGCAGGACTACGTGGGCTTCTCCATCAAGATCTTTGCTGTGAGTAGCTCTGGTCTTCCTGCAGAGCTTTTAGTCCTGACCCCTGGGGATTTGGCGTTCACTCTGAACTCCTCTCATGATACATTATTTCTCTGCTGCCCTGGCAGTGAGCACTAGTTGGATTTGGTTTTTTGTCAGAGATCAGATCGTACCTTGGACAGGCTGGGTGTAAATGATGTTGGGGGATGGATGCAGGGTAGGCAGTAGATACCATGTCTGCACCTTGTCTTCTAGCTCTTTGGGCGTAAGGAGATCACAGCAAAGTCATGACCACGGATAGCTTGCGGCCACAAGTGGTTCACTTATGAGTCTTGTCTTTCTTGCAGCCGTTTTGGTATTTGGCTTGGATAATATTTTCTGAACTGAAGAAGACTGCACATGACTTTCCCTCCCATAGATGGCTGATCAGGACATTTTTTTCCTTTGTGCAGTGTGTGTGTGGTCTTTGAGCATGTGATTCTAGTTGCCCCATGGGTCACTGATATTAGTAGGCTCTCAGCATGCTGCAGGTCCCTCAGGCTGAGTCTCATGGATGTCAAGCCTTAAGGTGGCTCTTCTGATCCTGAATACTCAATGCCTCTCAGGGGAAAAAAAAGCCTTTGATGAATGTCACTAGGAGGCTGAATGGGGGGGGGCAGGATTGTTGAGCCTTGGGATATCTTGGGAAGCATACAGTTCTGAAAGTCACATCTGCTCTCATGCATGCATTTCTGAAATGTGTGTGCATAATGAATGCTTATAAATGAAATCATTTGGTATGCTGCAAGGGAGTCCTGTCTCCAAAGGGACTCTAGGAGAATACTTACATGCCTTATAATTGATGTGATTTGCAAATCCAACTTTCTCAAGGTGGAATTTCCATTGTAAGGGAAAAGTGCGAGAGACAAGGACATCGGCCTGTTACTTTTGCCTCTTTCTCTCAGAGCCTTCTGTCTCCCGTGGCTTTTGGATTCGGCTGTGAATACTTTGCCCTTTTTGAGGAACAAGGCATTGGGGTACAGTGGAACAATCTCTTTGAGAGCCCGGTGGAGGAAGACGGCTTCAGCCTCACCACCGCAGTGTCCATGATGCTGTTCGACGCCTTCCTCTACGGAGTGATGACGTGGTACATCGAAGCTGTCTTTCCAGGTACCCACGCTTCCAGACTGCTTTGGCTAACTGATATGGGAAGACCCTTTCTGCCTGTAGATCTTTCTTTTGTATTGCAATTGCTAAAGGATGGAGGGCTCCCCGGGCAGTGGCCTGGGCTTTAAACCTGTGAAAAGCAAATAGTACAAGGAAAGTCTCACCTGTGCTGAAAGCACACCCGTTACCACGGCTGTGCCACTCACGCTCCAGCCCTGCGGCCAGGTACTGTGCTAAGCACTTGACGTCCTCTGATTTCGCAGATTGCTCTGCAGTGTTGGCTATTGCAAGCAGTTCCCAAATGAGAGACCTAACTGGGAATGTAAGTGACTTGCCAGAGGTCACATGGCTGTTAAGTGCTGGTGCTTGGGGCTGGACCACACTGGGTTAGAGTCTGGTAGATTCCTTTCAGTGCTGCCTGGGTTCTGGAGTTCTGTGTCCCCAGAGATGGAAGCCCTGGGAGGACTTCTGGTTCTCAATTACAAGTTATGGATAATATCATGCATTAGGTCACAGCACTTGCCCATGGTTGAAGTCAAATGAGTACTCGGGGACAACTAATTTTGATGCTTTATTTAGCCTTCTTTGCCAAGTGAAACAGGAGCCCAGGAAACCTCTTGGGGATACATTTTCATGCAAGATCAAGTTTTAGCAGGCGAAGTTCACCCTCTGACTGTCCTCCAAGGGAGTCTATATGTAATTTTTAAAAAAATTTTTTACCCTATCTGGACGTCTTCCCTTGAATATGCAGTTTGTATCCTGTAGGTTGGGATTCAGATTCTGAATCCGTATTTACTGGGTAAAGTGACCTTGGATAGGCTACGAGTCCTTCACTTTCCTCATCCCTAAAGAGAGGATAGTGGTGCCATCTGGGGTTGCTGGGAAGCCATGGAGAGGTGCAGAATATATAATTGGCATAGTAGGTTTGAGCACAAGTTAGTGGTCCACCTCTTCCTTAGTTGTCGTCTATTTCTATGCCAAGGAGAGAGAGGGGGCGGGGTCTGGCTAGATGGCGTTAGAAATGCTGGGACGGCGTCAGCCTGGATCATGCCTGTGCTTTGCTTTCAGGACAGTATGGGATCCCCAGGCCCTGGTATTTTCCTTGTACCAAGTCCTACTGGTTTGGTGAGGAAAGTGATGAGAAGAGCCACCTCGGTTCCAGCCAGAAAGGAGTATCAGAAAGTAAGTACTTACCGCTGATAGGCACTCCCCTGTACTTGGTGCTGCTGTCCCTACCGGGGAAGGGCATCCTTCTTTGTAGAGTGAAGTCTTCCTGCAAGCCTGGTTCCAGAGCCGCATCAGTCCCAAATGAACACACAGGAGGCTATGTTAATTATGAAGCTGTTGGCCGTTTGCTTGGTTTCTTACTGGCTGTCTCTGACTTAAGTATTTACCCCATAATTGCTAGTATAAGTATTTCTCTTACTGGAGAAAGGGGTCCGGATCTCTTACCCCTATGGCAGTTACATCGTGGCTTCCTGTGTTTTTCTTTCCCAGAATCCTCCTCGACTCCTAGTCCCACCTATCTTGCTTCCCTATTGGCCAACAGTGCTTTATTGACATATATACAGGACTTCCCCATCACTTCTTACATTAAAAAAATACTCTAAAGCCACAGTAGAGGCAGAAAACCCATGCAATACCCCTTTCCGAAATACACCCATACCATTGCTTTCCTGTGCACTGACTTAATGGGAACCCCGAGGGGCCCCTGGGGGACAGTTTGTCTCCCCACTCTGAGGAAAGGATAGCATAATCTCTAAACCCTTAGCTCCCCCATCTTGGACAGTTGTGCTAGTTTATACAGCCAGGAGGAATAAGTAGTTAGCCATGACTGTGGGCCCAGTCTAATTCCTGCCTTGCTGTTGTGGTCTGTGCCGAGGATTCTTCCTATAGGTGAAAGCCAGGTGGATGCTGGGGATTCAGGCTGTGTATCATAACTCCTCACCCTTCCTTCCCCAGGGTCCTAAACCTCTCCTACTTCCTGACTGCAGGTAGAGATGCCTCTGTTCTTTCCATCTTTGGTGTTCGTGTTGTTGTGCTCAGGGTGGCTTCCTTCTAGTGAGCAGTCTGCTTCCTCCCTACGCTGTCAGTAGACCTGTTTCCTTCCAACATTGTCAATAGACCTGCTTCCTCCCTACGCTGTCAGTAGATCTGTTTCCTTCCTATGCTGTCAGTAGACCTGTTTCCTCCCTACGCTGTCAATAGATCTGCTTCCTCCCTACGCTGTCAGTAGATCTGTTTCCTTCCAACATTGTCAATAGACCTGCTTCCTCCCTACGATATCAGTAGATCTGTTTCCTTCCAACATTGTCAATAGACCTGCTTCCTCCCTACGCTGTCAGTAGATCTGTTTCCTTCCTATGCTGTCAGTAGACCTGTTTCCTCCCTACGCTGTCAATAGATCTGCTTCCTCCCTACGCTGTCAGTAGATCTGTTTCCTTCCAACATTGTCAATAGACCTGCTTCCTCCCTACGATATCAGTAGATCTGTTTCCTTCCAACATTGTCAATAGACCTGCTTCCTCCCTATGCTGTAAATAGACCTGTTTCCTTCCTGCTTTGTCAATAGACCTGCTTCCTCCCTACGCTGTCAGTAGATCTGTTTCCTTCCTACGCTGTCAGTAGATCTGTTTCCTTCCAACATTGTCAATAGACCTGCTTCCTCCCTACGCTGTCAGTAGATCTGTTTCCTTCCAACATTGTCAATAGACCTGCTTCCTCCCTATGCTGTCAATAGATCTGTTTCCTTCCTATGCTGTCAGTAGACCTGTTTCCTTCCTGCTTTGTCAATAGACCTGCTTCCTCCCTACGCTGTCAATAGATCTGTTTCCTTCCAACATTGTCAATAGACCTGCTTCTTCCCTACGCTGTCAATAGATCTGTTTCCTTCCAACATTGTCAATAGACCTGCTTCCTCCCTATGCTGTAAATAGACCTGTTTCCTTCCTGCTTTGTCAATAGACCTGCTTCCTCCCTATGCTGTCAATAGATCTGTTTCCTTCCTACGCTGTCAGTAGACCTCTTTCCTTCCTGCTTTGTCAATAGACCTGCTTCCTCCCTACGCTGGAGTGGACCTGCCTCCTTCCCACATTGCCAGTAGGCCTCCTTCCTTTCTGCTGTCAGCAGGTCTCTCTTCTGTGCTCTTTGGATCTCCGCTGGTTAAGTATGCTGTCCTTAGTGTGGTGCCTGTACGCACTGTCCTGTTCCTTTCCCCTCTGTTGGTTTCTCCCCCAGTACCTCTCACTGTGGCTGGACTATGTCAGGCTCCTCCACACATCCAGCCTTTGTCTGCAGGTGCAGCCTTTCCCCTGCTTGCCTGGCTTCCAGACTCTCCCTTTCTTTCCTTTTGCCTCTGTCTCAGCGCCCCTTCCCGGAGCTGCCTGTGCTGGCTCTCAGCCGTCAGTTGCTCCCTTACCTGAACAAGCACCCAGCCACGCACAGGACTCTTGCTTGTTTTAGAATGACAGGCTCACAAGAGGTTTCCAGACAAGTATGTGAAGAGGTTCCTCTGTCCTCTTCATGGGTTCCCCCAATGGTGTAGCACTGTGTGTGACTGGAGTGTAGTTTCTGCACCTAAAACTGAAGTATAGTTTAAAACTGGCTTTGGTACAGTTCACAGACCCCTGGACTCCGCATCCCGCACTCATTTTCATGAGATCTGGGAGATTTTCTCATGTATGTGGATTTGTGCTCCAGCTCATCTGTCAGGATGCAGAACTGTTTCATTACCCGAGCTCACCGATGATACAGATTACTCCTCTCTTCTGCTTTACTCTTGGATGTCTGTTAGTCACTTGCCTCTTCTAGATTCTTACAATTTTGTTATTCCCTGAATGTTATGGAAGTGGAACAGGGTAACAGGCAATTTTTGACAGTGGATCTTTTCCTCACTCAGTATAATTCTTTTGGGATCCATTCAAATTGTTATGTATTTTAATCACTTATTGCTTTTTCTTGCTGAGCAGTCAGTACTCTGTGGTATGGGCATCCGTGACACTTCTATCTATGTTTTTAAAATGACAGTTCATATCCTGTGTATTAATTGTTTGTACCGCCTTTTTCATCAACGGACTAATGTTCTAAGTGCATCCTTACCATCAGCATACATGTCCCAAAGGGCTTAAAACTGTTTCATCTTCTGTCTGTAACGTTGGAGGTTCGGCGCGGGCAGTTCTGAAGGTCTAAGCACACTTTTGTATTTGTGCACTCCGCTGCTCGGGTCAGTATTCCCTGTGGTCTCACTGCTGTCTCTTTTCTCTTGTTACAGTCTGCATGGAAGAGGAGCCCACTCACCTGAGGCTGGGTGTGTCCATTCAGAACCTGGTGAAGGTTTACCGAGATGGCATGAAGGTGGCTGTGGATGGCTTGGCGCTAAATTTTTACGAGGGCCAGATCACCTCCTTCCTGGGTCACAACGGAGCAGGGAAGACAACCACCATGTAAGAAGAGGGCGCGGCTCTCACGTGATCTGCTGTGGGGAAACACCAGCTTAGAAATACAGACCGGAGACTGTCGAATCGGTCACTGTGCCAAGAGTGGGGCACAAGGAGAGAGAATGTCCCAGTTACTCATGAGCATTCTCTCTGAGGTCTAGGTTTTCCTGGCTGTTTTCCTTCTAGTCTGAAACAGGCAGGGACCTTTTGATAACCATTCCCATGCACTGCTCAGAGTTCTTTGGCTTTCTTAGAATATGAAGTGGCTGGTTTTTGAGTGGGTTGGTTCGGAGCTGCGAAAGTGAGAGACTGGAAGGAAAGACTAAACAAATTAGAGGAAAAAGGACACTTCTGGGAAGACTTCCTCTGAGCAGTTGAGAGAAGGCCTGGCCTGGGTAGCTCTCTTCTTCTCCCTTCTCTGGGACCCATGAGGACCCAAAAAGGGTCAGAGAACATCAGTTAACCTGTGGTCTGTAGTGTGCCCCCACCCCCGCCCCATCCCAAACACTAACCCTAACCCTAATGCTAACCCTAACCTAACCCTAACTCTAACCCTAACCTTCTAACTCTAACCCTAACCCTAACCCTCTAACCCTAACCCTAACCCTCTAACCCTAACCCTAACCTTCTAACCGTAACCCCTAACCCTAACCTAACCCTAACCCTAACCCCTAACCCTAACCCTAACCTTCTAACCCTAACCCTAACCCCCTAACCCCAACCCTAACCCTCTAACCCTAACCCTAACTCCCACCATTCCAGAGTCTGACCTTTGAGGGTGGCCAATTGTCATTGCTTTTCAACATAAAACCAGTATGTTATTAACATGACACATGACTAACACACTCAGAAATTATGCCACGCACACAAACATTTCTATCTTTCAATACTGTGTTCTTGTTTGTTCATTTTCCTTGTACAAGATGTTAAGCGTACAAAATGTTGTTTTGTTTTGTTTTGTTTTTGAAACAGGGGTTCTCTATGGCTTTGGAGGCTGTCCTGGAGTTTGCTTTTGCAGACCAGGCTGGCCTCGAACTCACAGAGATCCACCTGCCTCTGCCTCCCGAGTGCTGGGATTAAAGGTGTGTGCCACCAACGCCCGGTGCAAAATGTTATAAAGAGCGCACCCTGCTGTAAATCAGGAGTTTTGTTTTTTCAGATGCTCTTACCCAAGCTTCCGTTTCTAAGACATAGGCTCGTGCTTAGCTATTCTCTGAAGCAAAAGGCCTCTTCCCGCTGTTAGAGTCCATTCAGAAGGAATAGAGTAGCGTCACGTGGTATGATCTGCTCTCCCTGTCCTGGCTCTGCAGCGCTGAGGAGAGTTGACACTGGGCCTGCCTGAGTTTTGAATTGTCGCTCTTGTCCTCAGGTCAATCCTCACTGGGCTGTTCCCCCCAACTTCCGGCACTGCCTACATCCTGGGGAAGGACATTCGCTCCGAGATGAGCTCCATCCGGCAGAACCTGGGCGTCTGTCCCCAGCATAACGTGTTGTTTGACATGTGAGTGGCAGAAGCACACGGAGGAGCCCCCTCCCCCACGCTCCGTTTGTGACCTGGGAGTCCTGAGGCTCTGAGCAGAGTGGTGTACTGGAGAATTTTCCTTCTTTGGGTGCAGGGCGGTAGGTCTTGCCTCCTATGGCCCATTGTGACCACGATGCCTTTTGCTATCAGGGGAGAAAGGAGGTGCAGTTGTCTTAATGTTCTCTTCTGTAAATTCAGTAGCTCGGGCTTCTGGGCTTTCCAGGGCCCTCCCTTTCCCGAGACACAGGGCTTGAGGCCAGTTGAGCCTCACTGACTCCATGTGAATGCTGAGGCAGCTTGGTTAGTGGAACAGTGAAGCGAGGGCCGTCTGGGAACCTGGAATTTAAAGTTCTGACTCTCTGAAACCCCTCGCCCAGGCCTGCAGGGGACAGGATAGAAATGATCAGCTTTCACATCCCAAGCAGCTCCCGTGGTGGCCCATCATTTGCGTACCCCGAGTTATCCCTTCTGGTTACGTACTTAGGAACTGGTTGTTTTTCAAAGGCAAGAATGGCTTGGAAGAGAAGGGGAAAAAAATGTGCTAAAGCTACACATCTGGCAGAGCCCAGAGCTGACCTGTCCCGCTGTCTCTCAGGCTGACTGTGGAAGAACACATCTGGTTCTACGCCCGCCTGAAGGGGCTCTCGGAGAAGCATGTGAGAGCCGAGACGGAGCAGATGGCCCTGGATGTCGGCTTGCCGCCCAGCAAGCTGAGAAGCAAAACCAGCCAGCTCTCTGGTGAGCCCCAGGCTCCTTTTCCGTCCTCCTCTAGAAAAAACACCCCAGAGTCCAAGACTGAGTGATTGGTCACAGAAGCCTGTATCCCATCCACGTCCCCGCACGGATGCCTCTGGTCATCTCTCAGCACCGCCGCCCACCCAGCCCCCCAGCCCTCCCACTCCCTACCCCCCCCTGCAGTCGTGCCGTGTGAGGTCGTGCATTGCTCTGTCTTTTAGGTGGCATGCAGAGAAAACTGTCTGTGGCCTTGGCCTTCGTGGGTGGATCCAAGGTTGTCATTCTGGACGAGCCCACAGCGGGTGTGGACCCTTACTCTCGAAGGGGAATATGGGAGCTCCTGCTGAAATATCGACAAGGTACATGCCGTCACTCGTCTTGAGTCACCAGCTGGGGTAGGGGATGGCTCTTGGGAACCGTGGCTGTTTTTGTTAGGGTAGCGGGATTGCTTCTCCGGAATAAGCGTGGGGCCTCCTTTCTCAGGGCCTGTCCTGTGGGAGGGTGGAGGCCTGGTTTGCAAGAGTCTCAGAGCTTACGCTTCATTATGTAAGGGCGACCGGAAGGGCGGAGAGGGCATCGGCGTACGCATGTGAGGTTATGCTGCGCCCTAGACGAAGGCTCACGAGCGTGAGCTGTGTTCTGGTTCATTTTGGCCCTGACTAATGGGAATGTCTGTAAACGCCTTGGCCCGCTCAGCGGAGCGGGTTCCCAGAGAAATACTGCCCTCCACCATTCTGTAACAATGCAACCGTCCCCACGGTTTGTCATCCTGGGGTCACAGCTACAGAGGGTTAAAGGCCTCCTCCAGGTCATCTCTGCCGTCCCTGCCGCTGTGACCAGCGAGGACTGACGGGTCCCACAGTCACACCTCCTCGTGTCTGTGCCTGGCAGGCCGCACCATCATCTTGTCCACACACCACATGGATGAGGCGGACATCCTGGGGGACAGAATTGCCATCATTTCCCATGGGAAGCTGTGCTGTGTGGGCTCCTCCCTGTTCCTGAAGAACCAGCTGGGAACTGGCTACTACCTCACCCTGGTCAAGAAAGACGTGGAGTCGTCCCTCAGCTCCTGCAGAAACAGCAGCAGCACCGTGTCGTGTCTGAAAAAGGTGAGTGGCAGTCGTGGGCTGGTTGTGGGGACTCCGCAGCCAGGGCTCGTTGGCTTGTACGCACATGCCCCGTGTTGTGAACGCGTGGCGACATTCCCCTTGCTTTGCGGGCCCGTGGTAGTGCGTCATAGCTCCAGTGTGGAAAGCCCGAGAATCCTCTGTTCCAGCCGTGCTGGTTCTATTGAAGCCCATTTTTCTCCCTGGAAGTACCCTGGGTGATGGAGGAAGTCCTTTGCAGGCTTTATTTTATCAAAGAAAAGAGACTTGCCAAGAGGTAAGAAGAGCCTTGGCTATAAAATGCCTCACCGTTCCTGCCCTACTGCCTCTAAATTTCATTGACCTTAACTTTGAAACATTAAATATTTATTATATTACTGCCTTACCCCATGTATAACCTGTGGGTTTGAAAGAGAGTCATGGTAATAGTTCATTTTCGTTCTGTTTTTAGTATTTCTTTTACATTTTTCATCGAAAAGTGTAGAGCAACCCAGGGCAGACAGTACTATGTTTATAATCTCGGAGGACGGAAGCAAGGCTTGTAGGAATCTGTAGCATATTCAAGGTGGCCCAGAAAGTACAGGGACTGAACCCTGGGTCTGGTTTGCTTCCCTTTTACACGTCTGAGATTTATATGTGTGTCAAACCATACCACCTACACGCCCCACCCCCCATCTTCGAACTCCTGTCTCCCACTTCCCCTCTCAGTGGAGCCTCCTGGTTCAGGTGTGGTCTGAGGGTCACCAACATCAGGGTCAGCTGGACATTTGTTCGAAAGGTGGTGACTCTGGCCTCTGATCAGACCCACTGAATCTGTAGCAGCATGTTAATAAGGTTCCCCTGGTGACCGATTGTGTGTTACCATTTGGGAAGCGTTAAATTAGGTGAGAGTCAGGTAAGTCCCGTACTGGGACTGTTGGCACAATGACCTGACACCGCAGTTCTGCTGACCGCCGCTCGGTTTGCCGGCCTCTCTCGCCCTAGTTGGTGAGGCCATCCACACAACACACATGCCGTAGCAGTGGCCCCCGAAGCCGTGGTTGCCAACTGCATCCTTCCCAGAACCAGCTTTCTGCTCGTTGTCGTATACAGTAGAACTTCCTGGATGCTCTTCTCCATCAAAGGTGGTGGTGTCTGTACCCGGCATGACCCCTGACCGGTTCTCACCTCCTTCTCTGCCATCAGGAGGACAGTGTTTCTCAGAGCAGTTCTGATGCTGGCCTGGGCAGCGACCATGAAAGTGACACGCTGACCATCGGTAAGGACTCTGGGGTTTCTTATTCAGGTGGTGCCTGAGCTCCCCGCAGCTGGGCAGAGTGGAGGCAGAGGAGGAGAGGTGCGGAGGCTGGTGGCGCTGTCTCAAGGTTTGCTGCTGGGCTGGGCTGGCCTGGGTGGCTGAGGGACCGAATGCGGCTTGGTGGTGGCTTGGCCTAACGCTTGCTGGGGAGCATGGGGCTTGGTCTTGGGGCTGGAGGGGCATATTCCAGAGGACAGGTGTGACTGGGAATCTGGGGAGTGCTTTGGGGGGAGTGGCTCCTGGATCAGATGTCAGCGGGAAGGGAGTCGAATTCAGCTTATAGGAAAGGTGGGAGCCTGGGAGATGTCAGTTTCCCTTGAGCAGTGTCTATGAGAGAGCAGTGTCACCAGTGCCGTATGGAATTAAAACCCTGAGCTGGGTGTCTCTACCCGGTCCCAACAGCTGCCTTTATCCAGGAAGACCTCTACTCCCACGAACTGTTTGGGTTTTCCATCCTCCTCGGTGGTAAATGAAAGACAGCACTATCTGAAAGTTTATGGAAGGGCAGAGTGTTATGGTTTCCAAACTCCTCTTCCATCGAAGAGTCTGGTACATACATTTTAGACACAAGGTTTCAGTATTAGCAAGTCATCTACCCATCAGACACCCAGCACCTACAAGTGCACCTGGCTTTGGTGACATGAAGGAGACAGTCATTGATGCCTTGGAGTTTCCAGGCCAGGACGAATGGGCTGATGGGTTTTGGCATCTTAGAACACACGGTGTAGACGTAGTACTTCTGAGATATAGGCAGAGGAGAAGGCAGGGACTGCTGGCCCCCGCCGCAGAATCGCGGGGATGACCAAGCGCCCTCACACTCTCCTCCTTGCAGATGTCTCTGCCATCTCCAACCTCATCAGGAAGCATGTGTCTGAAGCCCGGCTGGTGGAGGACATTGGCCATGAACTGACTTACGTGCTGCCGTATGAAGCTGCTAAGGAGGGAGCTTTTGTGGAACTCTTCCACGAGATGGATGATCGGCTCTCAGACTTGGGCATCTCCAGTTATGGCATCTCAGAGACCACCCTAGAGGAAGTAAGCTCAGTGGCTGTCAGCACACACAGACTCAACAATCCCGAGGCCAGAGAGGCAGCCCACGCTTGGGACGAGATTGCTATCGAGTTGATTATCAAGATTTTTTTAGTCATTGACATTGGGAATGTTAGCCCCGGTGAACTATTTAAGAGTGTAGTGGGAGACAGAAATATATAGAAACGTTAGGATTGTTCCCTGCTGTGAGGAGTGCTGTGGCCTAGAACTAGCACTCATACAGTAAATGACCAGTATTGATGGACAGTCTGCGGGAGCCAGATGCTGAACTTGATTTTTTTTTTACTTTGTTTACTTTTGAGATTACAATTTACTTTTAACATTTCTCCCTTCCTTTTCTTCCTTCCACACCTTCTAATATACTTCTTCCTGCTCTCCTTCAAATTCATGGCCTTTTTTTATTTATTTACTCTTTATTTTTTGTGTTTTATATTTTTAAATGATGTTTTTACTTACTCTTTGAGAACATAATACATTTTGGACATATTAATTCTCCTCTTTCCACCTCTCTGTCCACCCAATTTCATATTCTCTTAAAAAAAAAGCCATGGGATCCATTTGTGTTGGTAGACTACCCTGGGTGTGGGCATGTCCTGGGATGTGGTCAGTACACTGGTGTCACTCTGGTGTTTTGTTTTAAACACTGAGAGCTCATTTAATGGTCATAGCAGGATGAGGATTAATAGTGAAGGAAGTTGATCTGGCGTTATGAATCGGGTTTGGGCTTCAGCGCCCAGGCTGTCTTTATTACCTAGCACCGCTTCTCTTTAGAGACACAGTGTCATAAGCCGGGAGGTCTGGAAGGGCTGCAAACAGTGTCTGGCCTGGCTGGCATCCAGGGATGATTGTGCGGCCGGCTTATCTGTGCCAACAATAAAACTCCCAAAGCCCCCTCTGCGCCTTTGGACCAAGATGTCTGGAGACATGACTTTGTACTTCTGTTGCGTGCTTCCTGCAGGGCGGTCTGTAGGCAGGTTGGGAAATCAGTGGCCTCGTTTAGATTTCCTCCACTGTAGTGTTTGCTTCAGTGAACAGGAACCCATTCCCTTTCAGCCATTATGTTTCAGATAAGTCATCACAGTAGGGAAACTGGGGCCATGGACCTGATGAAAGTGACTTACCTCATTATCTGTGGCCTCAGAATGGCCTTCTCCTAACAGAAAGTATTGTTCAACCTGGGAAGAGTTGTCTGCATTGATAGCTGCCATACCTGAAGCCGTGTTTTCTGCCCTGTTGATAAACCTGGCCTCCACTCTCTTGGTCTTAAGGGCCTGATGTGGGGTCCCATCACCTGATTTGGGGGTTGGTTGGTTCTTTTGTAAAGTGGGTGATTACATTGTCTCCTGCTCTGATTTTTCAGATATTTCTCAAAGTGGCTGAAGAGAGCGGTGTGGACGCGGAGACGTCAGGTAAACGGCTGGGCTGAGAGGGCTGCACACCGTTGGGCTCGGCGTTCTGCTGAGGCTAACCCCTGCTGTGCCCTTCCCTGTGTTGAGTCTGTCCGGTGCAGGGGTTTACTGTGGGAAGATGTGCTGTGTTACACATAAACAAACTGTAGGATTCCCTTCCTTTCCCTCCAGATGGTACTTTGCCAGCAAGACGAAACAGACGGGCCTTCGGGGACAAGCAGAGCTGTCTGCGCCCATTCACTGAAGATGATGTTATTGATCCGAATGACTCAGACATAGACCCAGGTGTGAGCGGGCAAGATCTTTGTTCTGCTGTTTGAACTTGAATTTGTCTTTGATGTGTTTCTCGGCTACCTCTTTGATGGCCTCTGGCTAGGATCACAGATCCCAACGGTATCCAAAGAAAAGTGAAAAAAAATGAGAAAGCCCCTTTTCCGATATGGCATGTCTGGTCAATCCTGAAGACGCCCACCTTTGTCACTTCATATTTTGTAGGTGGATATGAGAAGACGGCCCCTCTACCCTCTGAGCCGGTTTCTTTGTTGTCGTTTCTGTAGGGTCCCAGTTTCTTGCACACCTTAGGTGTTTTAGTCAGTGAATGAAAATTATTGAATGGCCCAATTATTTTGAAGGAATCGAAGGGGGAAGTTGTGTTCTTAAACATATGCATATTGAGTGACTGTGTCTGTATACGTTTGAGATGGAGAAGGGAGCAATGAAAGGAAACAAATCTGTAGACTATCAAGTGTACCAGCTAGGAGTCATTAGTTTCAGACCAGGGGTAAACAATTTTGAGAAATTACCTGGTTCTCCAGTCTGGATAAATAGGTCTGGTACCCTTTGTTCTTCCTTCATGTTTCGTTGTCAGGACTTAGATGTTTTCAGTTTGTCCACTTCTTGTCAAGCCTATAAAAGATAGGAGGCCAATGACCCACTTCCTAGGGTGGAAGAACCGAATGACGACTTATTCCATCAGAACAGCTTGCTGCTCTGTTCCCTGTGAGCACATCTTTGCTTGTCTCAAGGCACCTTCCTGTTTCCGTGCTCATCGGATGGCACCTGAAAAGCATGCACACCGAGGAATATAGCTTTGAGCTGGAAAATTTTTTCTTAAGTGCATTTTTCTTTTCCATGAAATCCCTTTACTTTCGTGGTCTACTGAAGGCTGCAGACTCCAGTTTCCAAGATGACTTGCTGAAGATACCAGAGGAAAGAGCAGGGTCAGTGAGATATGGATAACCCTCCGTGTCTTCTCCCTGCAGAATCCAGGGAAACAGACCTGCTCAGTGGGATGGACGGCAAAGGCTCCTACCAGCTGAAGGGTTGGAAACTCACGCAACAGCAGTTTGTGGCCCTTTTGTGGAAAAGGCTGCTGATAGCCAGACGGAGCAGGAAGGGGTTTTTTGCTCAGGTGAGATGGGCTGGTGTCTGCCTTCGTGGACTGCAGGCTCTTGGACCAGTGAAGGTGGGGTTGGGCTACCGTCAAGATGTAGATCCTGGGACCAGGCTAACTCTGTATCCTGCCATTTGTTTATCTGCTGGCCAGTGACTTCCTTGAGCTTCAATTTCTTCATCTGGAAATGAAGCCTGCTATCTGGTTGTTGGCAGGATAAAATGGATTTTTTTATAATAGAGTTTGACATCAGTGTGTGTGGGGGGGATGATTTAGAGGAGATCATAAAAGGAGATGCACAGTTTAGAAAAACTAGTTGGGCAAATCCAACGCTCATAGCACAAGAGCTGTCATGCTGAGATGTGCCTGAGAGTGAACTTATCATTAGAAATACGGTATTTCATTTCTCTGATTATGTTTAGCTGTTGTGAGGGATGCCAGAAAGCTAGGAATGTAGCTGGCACACAGATCCCACATATCCTAGTTCGCATGCTGGCTTGATCAGTTAGAGTGGGATATGTTTTTATTTCACTCTAAAAAATGAAGGACAATAGAGAACATGTGCCTAGACTCTGCCCTGCAGACCACCTGGGCAGCACTGACTTAGAGCAGGGGTGGCTGCCCCTACTTCTGGTAGGGGAGGGCCTCGCTGTAGAGTTGGTTCCAGTCCTGATTTACAGATGTCACGTAGGACCCAGTGTAGTGGAGAGACAGAACCAGGATGGAGGTCTTCTGTTTCCTGATCCAGGGCTGCTTTCTCGCAGCCTTCTACCTGAGACCATGACCCGAGCTGGTTCTTCTGAGTTTTTAGAGGGGACAGACAGTGGGACTTAACATTTAGTGACTCTTGCTGTTTACTCCGTGGCATTCCCAGCTGGTGCCTCTGCCAGGTGACCCGCCTTGGGAGGGAAAGGGTGCCAAAAATCCACGTTGGTAGAACTCAGTCATAGGCCTCGCCGCCTGTAGCCCTCACTCCGGTGTTGCTAGTCTGAGATGCTGGGTGGGTTTCCGGGGGCTTGCCCCTTAGACGTCTCTCGTCCCTCTCCAATGCCTGCCTAGATTGTCCTGCCAGCTGTCTTTGTTTGCATCGCCCTGGTGTTCAGCCTAATTGTGCCACCCTTTGGCAAGTACCCCAGCCTGGAGCTTCAGCCCTGGATGTATAATGAGCAGTATACATTTGTCAGGTATGTGTTCCTGTCCTGTATGTACCTCAGGGCAGAGGCGGGCCAAGCAGGCCAACAGCGTTTGCTGTACTGAGAACTGGGGAGTCTTTCTGGTGTGTGTGTGTGTGTGTGTGTGTGTGTGTGTGTGTGTGTGTGTGTGTGTGTGTGTGTGTGTGTGGTTGTGATGTATATATCGTAGGTAGATACCATTTTCATTTTCTACAGTTAAATGTTTGTCTGATCCCTTTCTATCTGATGACCTGGTATTGCCCATACCTAGAAATCATGGCGTGGATTTGTGACCTAGGCCCATTATTTCTTGGACTTTCTAATGGTTCATATAAACAGTCAATAAAGTGTGCCTTTCTGATTTTGGGAGGTCCTAGCTGTCTGTGTCAAATGGAGTTTTCAGAGTAGTTTTGAAATACTGATCCTTAACGACTTTCTTTATCTCAAATGAAGTACATACACACACACCTTCGTATGTAACCTCTTTGTGCATGCTTCACTGGGGGTAGCATGTGTTACCCAGGTGCCAAGCATACGAAGCTCCCCTCAAGTGTCTTCTGTGTTTTACTTGCTTCGGTTTTACAAGCCTGTTCCCTGCAGAGTGCTCAGTAGAGGCTGTCCTGTAGGAAACCGTGTCTCCCTCTGGTCCTGGTTTCGATGGACTGTTGATCGGGGTGTCTCTCTTGTACCTGCAGTAACGATGCCCCAGAGGACACAGGCACCCAGGAACTCCTGAACGCTCTAACCAGAGAGCCAGGCTTCGGGACCCGGTGTATGGAAGGAAACCCAATCCCGTGAGTAACACTTCAGCTGTATGGCTTGTGTGATACCACCTGGTCCGTCCGTCTGTCCGTCCGTCCCCGTGCCCTGTCTCCCCCGCCATCAACCCCCCCTCCCGCCTCTGCCTGTTACATTGTGACCACTCTCTTTTTGCCTTTTAGTCGGTTTTGATTTTGAAAGGCCAGGGAGTAGCCAAAAGAAGGAATTTAGGAACAAATAGGATCTTGTAACATCCTTCATAACAAATCATTACCCACATTTGTTTACCCTTCTACCACAGTAAAATCGAGTACCAGAGTAGATGGGCAGAGTGGGCAGTTTGTTCATCAGTCTCTTCACCTTAACTTGACAAGATGGCATACTGATTTTTTTTAATAACAGCGGACTCTTTTTGTTCAGTTGCATATTTTTATCAGACATTCAGGACAAGTTTTAAATAAATAAACTCAGTGGCATGCCCAGTTGACTGTGTATGTGCAGAAGCAGCTCGTCCTGAGGATGCTGTGCGGTGAAGCCAGTGGACAGGTGATGGGGAGACGCCGCTGTGGCTGGTGGAGGTAACTTCACGTTTCCAGGACTACACAGAATTTGTGCCTGGGGTCGTGAAGCCTCACACAGTGAGAGTTGGCAAGATGATAGAAAACTAGAGAAAGAAAAGTTTTGCGTTCCAAGCCGCAAAGGGGAAGATGGCAATCTTGTGTCAGGGCGCTGAGCTGTGTCATGGCTGTGTATACAAGACCCGGCAGATTTCTAGATGGATGGCTCCTGTGGATATATCAGCACTTAATTAGTATTTGTCTTACTTTTCTGTTGCTGTGATAAAGCACCATGACGAAAGAAACTTACAGAAGGAAGGGTTGTGGGGGGCTCGTGGTTCCAGGGGGCAGGGGCATCTGTGACCATCATAGGGAGAGGCATGGCAGCAGGCAGGTGGGGATGTGCCGGGCAGCAGCCGACAGCTCACATCCTTACCCACAAACAGGAGGCAGACTTCTTTGAATGGCATGGATCTTTCTGGAATCTCAAAGTCCTTCTCCAACAAGGCCACGCCTCCTAATCCTTCCCAAATAGTTTTACCAACCCAGGAATCAATATTCAAACATAAGAGCCCATGGAGCCACTCTGCAAACCACCACGTGTTAGACGATGCCTTAGACAGTGTTCTGTCATGAGAAGACCAACTTACATGGAGCAAAGGTTTATGGTGATTTGTGATTTTAGAGGTTTTAGCCCATAGTTGATTGGCTATGCTGTTTCGGGGTCTTTTGGGGTCTCTAGTGGAGGAGAACATCACGGTGGGGATTGGTGTGTGGCACACAGCTGCTCATATCATCAAAACCAAACCAGGAAGTAAAAGGAGAAAAGGAAAGGCTGGGGTCCCAATGTTTCCCTTCAATGTGTGTCCCCAATGACATAACTGTCTTCTCTTAGGTCCTAGGACTTAAAGGCTCTGCCAGCTCCCAATAGCACCTCAATCTGGAGGCCAAGCCTTGAGCCTCTGGAAGACAGTGAGGACTGAAACCATAGCAGATAGTTACTAGATATTCCTTGCACTTCAAAGTTCTTACTGTGTGGTAAATCCAGGAGTCAGTATTGGTTAAAACTGAAAGGATGCTGAAGGTGTAAGGACAGGGAATCTTCTTGATTTCACAGTGCCTTTGGGATTCTGTGCGAAGGTTTTGTAGGAAGGAAGAATGAGGTCAGGTGATAATGTGATTAGCTGGATCCTTTGCTGGTGAGCTGAACCGTATGGATTCATGAACCGATTCCAGCAAAGGCTGGGTCTGTAGGAGAGAAAACTGACTGGACAGCTGGCCTGCAGAGATAAAAGAAATGCCTGTGACGTCAGAGGGCAGATTTGCTGTCTGAGCACCTTGGACTCTCCGAAGCAGTCTGAAGGAAAGGGCTTCATCCTGCCAGCTCATACTGAAATCCGGATTTTAGGCTTTTGGAAGGTGGTAGGGCTGAAGGAAATCTGGGTAGGATGCTTTCCAGTGGTCTTTAGCTTGTCGCAGCATTTTGAAGGTCTTATGTGTGGGTTTTCAAAAGGACAGGTGTCTTAGTTAGAGGCCTTAAAGAGGAAATGATAAATCATTTGGAAAAGTTGTTCACTTTGTGCATATTTACAAACACACACTCACAAGATAAAGGTTATTGACGTGGAAAGTCAATGTAATATGGAATATAATATATTTATTTACCAGAATAAGAACTTACACACAAAAGGCTGGGGAGTCAGAAGCATGGCAGGCTTCCATAGGAAGACAGGAGGATAAGAGGGATTCTCTTTCACTTCTTTTATCTCCACCTGTCCTAAATTTCCTCATCCCCACCCTTAGGGCGGATAGCTTTGTGGGGCTCACCCCTCCAGGTGGTAACTCTATTTTAAATGGTAGAATCTGAGACTTGGAAATCCAGAAGAAAGGCTAGAAATAACGAGTCATTTTACACTCTTCTTTTACCAGTAGGGAAACAGGAAGTCTGAGATGTGAGGGACATGTGATGTGCTCCAAACAGTTCAGTGTCCTGGGCAGAGATGAGTGCCAAGCCTCATCTCTAAGGATGCCTGTAGACACCCTCACTTTCCATGCGTCGAGCACCCCTATCCACTCGGCTCAATTCTCTGCTCGTTATAGAACACACGTGGGATTTTGCCATTCTATACAAGATATCCAGCATGCTGAGCATAAAATAAAACTCCTACTCATACCTGTGCCATGTGGCTCTCTCCCCCTCCCCCTCCCCCTCCCTCCCCCTCTCCCTCCCCCTCCCTCCTTCCCCCTCCCCCTTTCTCCCCCTCCCTCCATCCCTCCTCCATCAGTCTGTCTTACAGCTCATCACACCATCTTCCTGTTGCTCATCAGCTGTATAAGATAGACTTATTCTTCACAGGGCCTTCATACCCAACTTCCAACTGCTTCTGCCTGTAGTGTTCATTCTCCCCAATACTTTTTAAATTATGTTTATTTATTTTAGTGTGTGTGTGTGTGTGTGTGTGTGTGTGTGTGTGTGTGTGAGTGAGTGCACCCATGCTCACATACATATCATGGTACCTGTGTAGAGGTCAGAGTATAGCTTGTGGGAGTTGGTGCTGTCTTTCCGCCACATGGGACGTAGGGACTGAGCTGGGCTGTAGCATCTCTCTCTACCACGCTGTCTCACCAGCTCATCATCCCGATTCTTTAACTAGCTTATTGCTTGTGTTTTGACTGGTTTTGTCTTTAGCTTCAGTGGTGTTTTCTTCATGTACTCTCTTCTGTTGTCTTGGCTTTATTTGGGGCTGTGTGAAACTGGATTTGTTGACTTGTTGTCCAGCGCTTTCTGGGCATACGGGATCCCTGAAAGCAGAGAGTTTGGATCGCTTACACCAGACTCTCACGGATGCAGAACCCTGTGTGTGGCACATAGTGGACTCTCCGTGTGTGTCGTGTCAGCAGATGTCGGGTAGCTGGATTGAGCAGAGCTCACTCTGAGCATCAGGAGCCTGTTTACGGTGTATTTCCTCATGCCCGCTGTTACTCCCCAGCCGCCCAGGCTACCGTGAGAGCAAATATGATGAAGTCGTTCTATTTTTTTTAAATGGTAGGGCTAGGCACATGGGCCCTTACTGCAGAGCTAACCTGTGCTTTCTAAGGCTCCAGGGAAAGTCAGGCCCCTTCCAGGGGAGCCTCCATCTCTTGCTGTCTCCTTTTGTAGGGACACCCCTTGCTTGGTCGGGGACGAGGACTGGACCACTGCCCCGGTTCCCCAGACCATCAAGGACCTCTTCCAGAATGGGAACTGGACAATGAAGAACCCCTCGCCCACCTGCCAGTGTAGCAGTGACAAAATCAAGAAGATGCTGCCTGTGTGTCCCCCAGGGGCAGGGGGGCTGCCACCTCCTCAGGTGAGCCCCTGTGGGTATGACTTCGAGGTGGCTCAGGGTGGGGGCTGGCAGCCTCTGTGTGGCGGCAGGGGTGAGTGAGGTGTGGAGCTGGGGTTATTTCAGCCTTGATCTTACTTGAGAAAGGCGAGTGGACTTTGAGAGAGGGCTTTGAACCACACTGGGCCAGTGCCTGTCACACCGCTCTCACAGGCCCGGCTTCCTGCCACAGCCAGGCTGGTGGCTGTGTTTCCTCCTGAAGAATAAGGAAGTGCATGGATCACACAACTTAAATGTATCTTACCGACTCTGGCATTCTGAGTTTGGGAAGGAGATCTGAGGGTTTTTTTGTTTTGTTTTTTCCTTGAAATTTTTCAGGATGCTATGATATCTCCCTGCTATTTCATCAGAGTCTAGAATCCAGGCTGGAAGGTAGAAATAGGTGATTTTCAGTGTATAAACAAGTTTTGCTTGCCACCCTAAGACCACCGGATCCAGTGTACGAAAGAATTCACTGGGCACTTTATAATGCTGCTTCCTAAATATCCTGGCGATGTGGAGAATCCTATCTACATATCCAGAATATTTTCTGGGCGTAGTTTTGACTTGGCCCATGTGAGGCACGGTTACTGAAGGCAGAATAGGCCAGGTCTTGGTGGGTGGGTGGCTGCAGATCTTGCCTGGGCCCTGGGGTCCCTAGTCTTGTCTGTCTTCTGCCCTGCTTCTTACCTGTAAAGACTCATGGTCTCGGTTTCTATGTGACGGCAGAGGAAACAGAACACTGCAGACATCCTTCAGAACCTGACGGGAAGAAACATTTCAGACTACCTAGTGAAGACGTACGTGCAGATCATCGCGAAAAGGTATCTCCTGTTGAAACCTGGCTTGCTCTTTACCGTCGCTGAGCAGAGAGGTTAAAGGCTGCAGGTGTAGACTTGAGTGACAGGGGATGGAAAATTGCGGTGCTGTCATTTGAAGATTTCCCCCCATGGGAGGCCTCACCCTCCCTGGGGAGCAGAAAGGGGATGGGATAGAGGGTCAGTGGGGGGCAGGGGAGGAGGGGAAGGAGAGGGAAATGGGATTGACGTGTAAAACAAGATTGTTTCTAATTTAAATTAAAAAAATATAGAAGAAAAATGCAGGTAAATATGTTTATTATCACCATTGCTAAAACAAGTGTCAGAATATACATATTTATCTAAAAGACTATTGAATAAACTGCTATTCTTACTATTTAAAAAAATTGTGGTTCTGTAGGAAATTCAGTGTGAACCTTAAAGGTTCAATCTAGAGGATGAGGCTGTTGCTCCAGAGCAGGAAATAAATGATAAATGTGAGCTCACATTTGAATTCTGACCCTCAGCAGCTGTTTGACCAGGGGCTGCCCGTTATGCTTGTAACACCTTCTCTTATGTAAGATGTGATGCTGGTGTTGCATTCTTTAACTTTGTGGTGAGAGCCAAATGAAATGACAGAAGCAGAGAGCTTTAGGTCCTCTTCTCGTGGGCGGCACTGTAAACACGAGGTGTTCTGAAGCGAGAGCAGGGCAGCCACGGTAGCTTTTCTTGCCCATGGAACCTTTAAAGAGGCTTGTAGGTTCCCGGGAGACGTGACCACATAGTGCCCAATGCTTACTCAGTGCTCAGAAAAAAATGTATTCTCTTCCTATCACTGTGGTCAGGGGGCAATGTCCCCGTTTGAAGTGACTTCAGATGACAAGGGTGCATTTCCCAGAGCTGTAACCTCTCTCCACATGGGATTCACCATTGAAATTAATTAATTAATTAGTAATTAATTTTAGACTGGGTTTCACTATGTAGTCCTGGCTGGCCTGAAGTCTCTGTGTATAGACCAGGCTGGCCTCAAACTCACAGAGATCCACCTGCCTCTGCCTCCTGACAGTTGGAATTAAAGGTGTGCGCCACCATGTCTGCTTGCATGGTGGATTTTTAAATCTGCTTGATTTACTGTGTGGCTGTCACGTGAGTACGGTTTCCGAGACAGCTGACAGGACATGCCGAGAGTGGCCTTCCTTACAGAGGTGTGACCCTACAGTGCTGGTCGTAGGATTGCTCCTGTCTCTGTACTTTGTCCTTGGGTAGATAGATGATTACCTTTGCGTCCTCAGTATGATCCTTACTTTCTGGACCTGATTTTTGGTTTGTCTTTTCTTTCTGCAGCTTAAAGAATAAGATCTGGGTGAACGAGTTCCGGTAAGTCAATCCCTTCTTTCCGTGTTCCCTGTCACTGTGAGTCTCGGGAGAACGATTTTGGTGTAGGAGTCTCGGATCAAGGCAGAGTTGTGGGTCTGGGACTGTTTGCCCCGTGCATGCATGCGGGTGTTACCTCACCATGGCGCGGGGCGGGGGCCAGTACTGAGATGCTGCCGGCTATGGATGGAACACAGGGGGCTACACCGTGCGATTTGTGTAGCTCTGTATTCACGGTGCTTCATTCCAGAAGCCTCTGAAATATTTGACATAATAATTTTCTAGAGGAGATTCAGAAATCTCTTATGGACCTCTAGAGACTTGAAGGAAAATGTCATCGGGGAAAACCTATCGTAGCTATATTTTCCCCAGAGGTTCCCAACGGTGCCTAGGAACTCAAGGAAACATTTCCCGGCCTTTCATGTGACACAGGAGTTTGAAGGAGCGTGTGAGAGGGGGCGGGAAGCATTCTTGAAGTCAGCTTGGGCAGTGTGGGAAAATCAGTAGCCCACCCGGCTGCCCAAGAGACCTCAAAGTTCTTGTTCTGGAGTTCCAGTTTTCCTCTCTGCCTTTTCTCCGGGGTTCAGGGTCCCTGGAACCCCAGGCAGAGCAATCACAGGCCCACATAGTGGTTCCTGTGCTGTGGAAGACAAGGTCCCTACCTGGACTTCAAGACTGTGCCCATCACCATTAACCCTTACATCTGTGACATGGGCGCCTTAGTCTATGTCATTAGCTTCAGGGCCTCACTGTGGGGCAGCAGTCTTGAGAATTCAGATGGCTGCATTTCACAAGGGGAGGCAACATGTCACTGTCCTTAGCCAAACCTTGCCCCTACTCTGAATAAGAGATGGCTCTCAGAGAGCCTTGTGCACTGCAGTATCTGCTGCAGAATAATGGCCTGGGCTCTCTGCCTGCATTTTAATGGCAAGCTTTTCTTTTAGGTATGGCGGGTTTTCCCTGGGTGTCAGTAACTCTCAAGCACTTCCTCCAAGTCAAGAAGTTAATGATGCTATTGAGCAAGTGAAGAAACTCTTGAAGCTGACCAAGGTATAAAATTCATCCTGAGACATGTCGGAAAAATGGGCCTGGACCTGCTAGGACACACCAGTAGTGGTAGGGACTTCATGTTCTGAACACTTTTGTATACAAAGTAATTTTAGAAAGACCAGACTGCTCAAACCCAACACACACACACACACACACACACACACACACACACACACACTTCAAAAAGTGTAGGTTGAATGTGAACTCAGATTAGTAACTCTTACAATAGCTAAGCTGATGAAGTTGGCCAGTGAATAGATGAATTGTGTTCCAAATACTTTCCTAAAATAGTCATTGACTAAACAGAAAATAGGAAAAGTAAACTAATTAATTGTTTTAGACTGGTAGGCTGGTCTTCAAGACCTGTTAAGCCCAATTCATTTCCCTGTATCTCAGGTTTCCCAAGTTGAAATGACTGTTGATGTGGTCAGGTGACATGGATTCTGGAGTCTTGGACAGCATTGCCGGACTCAGAGAACTGTCTTAGTTAGTGTTTCTATTGCTGTGGAGAGACTGCAGCAACTCGTTTAAGGAAAACCATTTAATTGGGGTGGCTTACAGCCTCAGAGGCTTAGTCCATACCATCACGGTGGGACATGGTGGCGTGCAGGCAGACATGGTGGCGTGCAGGCAGACATGGTGGCGTGCAGGCAGACATGGTGCTGGAGAAGGAGCTGAGAGCCCTACATCTTGACCTGCAGGCAACAGGAAGTAGTCTTCTCACTGGGCGTAGCTTTAGGATATATGAGACCTCAAAGCCTGCCTCCACAGTGACACTTTTCCTCCAACAAGACCACACCTACTCCAACAGAGTCCCATCTCCTAATCGTGCCAAACCCTCTGGGGGCCATTTTCTTTCAAACCACCGCAAGCACACAGCTCTCCTTTATACCATAGGGTTCGTCTGCCTGTACTGGGGTTTAGTGCTGGGATGATGCCAAGAGACCCTGAAGAGTCTTGGAGATTTTAGTTTTACTAACACACATGTCTTTGTGCCATGTGTGTACTGGGTGCCCACAAACGCCAAAATAGGGCATTGACTCCCTTGGGACTGGTGTTACAGAGGGTTGTGAGCCCCCATTTGGGTTCTGGGAATTGTACAGAGCTCTCTGGAAGAACGGAAGGTACTCTTGACCTCTGATACATCTCTCCAGCCCCAGAATCTTGGGGATTTAAATTATGGTGTGTGTGTGTGTGTGTGTGTGAGTGTGTGTGTGTATCTGTGTGTGTGTGCGTGTGTGTATCTGTGTGTGTGTGTGTGTGCGTGTGTGTGTGTGTGCGTGTGTGTATCTGTGTGTATCTGTGTGTGTGTGTGTGTGTGTGTGTGTGTATCTGTGTGTGTGTGCGTGTCTGTGATTCTTTCATGATGTGGCATCATGGCAACTTTAGCACTGTAGATTTTGGTTACTTAGCAACCAAGTCTGTAATGACTTTAGATTTAATTTCAATGAATGAAGTGGCGGTGGTCTTGATCCACACATGGTTGTCTCATTGCTCTCTAAGCCCCCTATCCTTGCAAACGAACAGCACTGAGGCAGGATTCTATCCTTTACAGGACAGTTCTGCAGATCGGTTTCTCAGCAGTTTGGGAAGGTTCATGACAGGACTGGATACCAAAAACAATGTCAAGGTATGCCCTTGCCTGTGTCCTGCTACCTTCTTAACAAACAGCTGTCCTCTGTTCCTCAGACTCTTGTGGTCAAGTCTCTAGGGACATTCATGGCAGAAAAGTGCAAACTGTTGACTTTACCAGTGATCTGATACAGTGTACTAATTAAGGGAATTTCTTTTGCCTCCAAACTTAAGGTGTGGGAGCTGTTGTGATCCTTGCCTTAACCTGCTTAGCATGTTTAAGTGTCAGTTTGCTAGGGAGCAGGGAGACAGTAACCATGGCAATCTTTAACCCTGTGTGGGGAACTGGTTGAAAGTTTAAGGTCTTCACACAACGCTGGTCTGATGGCCCGTGCATCCTGTGACCATAACCTTGAAGCTGGTCTGCTTTACCTCAGGTGTGGTTTAACAACAAGGGCTGGCACGCAATCAGTTCCTTCCTGAATGTCATCAACAATGCCATCCTCCGGGCCAACCTACAGAAGGGAGAGAATCCAAGCCAGTATGGGATTACTGCTTTCAATCATCCTCTGAATCTCACCAAGCAGCAGCTCTCAGAGGTGGCTCTGTAAGTGGGTCTCAACGACTGTGTGTGTGTGTGTGTGTGTGTGTGTGTGTGTGTGTGTGTGTGTGTGTGTAGGGGCTCATGCACCAAGGGAAAGCTGGTCGTGACAGCTTGAGATAACTGTGTTGTGTGAGCCCGTGCCGATCCAGAGTAGGGCAGAAAATGGCTGGTTTACAGATTGTCTGCCATTCTTGACATGAAGAAGGAAGACCAGATCTGTGAAAATCATCACGTTTGGTGAACTCACACACAGCAAATTAAAAATTGTTAGTACAATCCTAAAGTGACTTATTCATATTTCATTTTTCTTGAAAATTAGTTTGTTTTTAATGAAATGAAACATGCATTTAATGGTTTATTTCCTGAAATATGTGTGAAAGAATGGCACACACACATATGTGTATGTTCCTGTCCATGTGCATGAATTTTGAGGTCAGTACAGTCTTTGGGGTAAAAGAATCGGGATTTGAATCTGGTGCTAACCTTCCTAGGTTTGTGGTATCAAATGAGTTAATTTGTATAAATCGCCAAAGCCAGTGCCCAGGACAGAGTAGGCAATCAGCACATTAGATTCCTCTCTCAGAAATGGGAATGGTACATTACTGTGTAACTACTGTAGAATATTAATCTTCACTAGACTGTGTGTAGTGGGCTTTTTGTATGTGTTAGACTGATAATATATGACTTTTTATATGTGTAGTCTGCTATGCACATACTATTGTTTTCTGCTTATTAGAGCCATGATCACTGTATAAGAGTAGCTTTGCAATAAGATTCCTCACTCATAGCCAGGGCATTGGTGGTGCACACCTTTAATCCCAGCACTCGGGAGGCAGAGGCAGGCGGATCTCTGTGAGTTCGAGGCCATCCTGGTCTACAGAGCGAGTTCCAGGACGGCCTCCAAAGCCACAGAGAAACCCTGTCTTGAAAAACCAAAAACAAACAAACAAAGATTCCTTGTTCATGCATAATAGGTCTCAAGCCACTCTAGTTTCTTTACATAGGGAACTTCTCAGCTCACTTCTGTGAGATTAGAAACTGGAGGGAAGCCAACACCATTAGACCACGCCCAGATTCTGTTCTGCATATTCATGATGGGCATGAACTCATTTTTAACATTACTGCTTGCTGGGCCTGTGCTTGTCCCCGCCTCACTTCGGAGGGCGCTTACGTCTGTCTGTTTGCCTTGCCATGTCCCCAGCTGCATCAGAGGCTCCTCTGACCCTTACTCAAGTGTCTCTTCCTTTCTAGAATGACCACGTCTGTGGACGTCCTCGTGTCCATCTGTGTCATCTTTGCGATGTCCTTCGTCCCAGCCAGCTTTGTTGTGTTCCTGATCCAGGAGCGGGTCAGCAAAGCGAAGCACCTGCAGTTCATCAGCGGGGTGAAGCCCCTCATCTACTGGCTCTCCAACTTTGTCTGGGACATGGTGAGGACGCGGGCGGGGCCGGCCGTCTCTGTCCCAGTCTCAGTAGATTCATGGGGATAACAACAAAAAACAAAACACACCGTCACTGCCACCCCACCGGGAAGTGTCCCACGTAGTCTAAAGTTGTATGGAAATAGGGAAAAGGAGAGGCAAAATGTTTCCAGGACACCAAACGTGTAAAACTAATTGCACGTCATGGGACAGTCTGGCCACTGTGACTAGGACTGTGGATACTACCAACTGTCACCTCCCGTTTGTTGTGTGAAAACTCTCTCTCTCTCTGTCTCTCTCTTTCTCTCTCTCTCTCACTCTGTCTCTCTCTCTCCCTCCCTCTCTCCCTCTCTCCCTCTCTCTCTCTCTCTCCCTTTCTCCCTTCCTCTGTCTCTACCTCCTCCCTCCCTCCCTCCCTCCGTCCCTCCCTCCCTCCCTCCCTCTCTCTCTCTCTCTCTCTGTCATTTGCTGCTCTTGCAGAGAACCTGAGTTTACTTGCCTGCACCGCATTGGCTCCGGACGATTGGACACCCTTTTCTTGTCTCTGTGGCCGTCTGCACACACATACGCAGATACTTGCGTACATAAACATAGCCCTTTGTCTTAGTTAGGGTTGCTATTGTGGGTGAAGCACCGTGACCAACGCAACTTGTGGAGAAGATGGCTTATGTGGCTCATGCTTCCACATCACAGTTCACCATCCAAGAAAGTCAGGACAGGAACTCAAGCAGGGCAGGATCCCGGAGGCGGGAGCTCGTGCAGAGGCCGTGGAGAAGTGATCCCGGCGGGAGCTCGTGCAGAGGCCGTGGAGAAGTTCTGCTCACTGACTTGCTCCCCATGGCTTGCTCAGCCTGCTTTCCTATAGAAACCAGGACCACCAGCCCAGGGATGGCACCACTCACAATGAGCTGAACCCTCCCCTATCAATCACTACTGAAGGAAAGGCCCTACGGCCAGATCTTAAGGAGGCGTTGTGTCCAGTTGACACTCTAAAAATGAGACTAGAACTGAAAGAACTTTGTTAAAACCCCAAGCCAGTATCTCTAACTTACCTGATAGGTTTTAAGATAGAATCAGGATTTTGTTTTTGTTTTTGTTTTTGTTTTCCCTTACCAGGGAAGCTGCTTGCCACTGGAAAAAAACTTCATAAATTGTGTCAGCATCTTGTCTATCCGTTGCAGTATATTTGTATATTTTTGTATTGGTCATACTATATATTTTTTTTTGGTTTGGATCAACATAAAGGACTTCCTAAAACCCTAAAGTTCCAATTATTTGTAAATGAGCTTGAACTCTATTCCCCTATGGCCTTCATTAATTCTAAACTACCCAAAGCAGATATTATTTTCCCAACCAACATTTCCTCAGATGTTTAAAGACCGCTCTGATTTGGCAAACTTTTCTCACAGACAAGATGATACAGAGAACACACACGATCTCTGAGACACTGTACAGCTGTGAGTGGCGATGATGACGGAGATAATGAGATTGCATATGCTAATTACACCAGATCTCTGAGGCCTGTCACTCTTCTGATCTGATGCTCCACTTACTAACGTCCCTTTGAAAAGCAAAGCCCAGAATTCACCTTGTGTTCAGGTCACGGTCTGAACCGTCACGAGTCTAGAGAAAGCTAATCTTCACAGCATACATTTTACTGCAGCTCTAGGTACGGCACTTAGAAGTAGCACTGAGTCATTTCAGCTTGGTAACGAACTGAGAACTATTTCAGAGGAACCGTTGTTAATTAGGGTCTTGTTCATTCTACGCTAATGCCTGGAATCAGCTGTTTTGAACCTCAACACTTTGTTTTGCTGCTGCTAGCCTGCATCCTGCCAGTATTTATTTGCTATTCCTTTATCATGATCCAGCAACTCATTCATTTAAAATACACTGAGTGTGCCGGGCGTTGGTGGCTCACGCCTTTAATCCCAGCACTCGGGAGGCAGAGGCAGGCGGATCTCTGTGAGTTCAAGGCCTGGCAGGACTGACAGCCTCCAAAACAATACAGAGAAACCCTGTCTCGTAAAAACCAAAAAAAAAAAAAAATACACTGAGTGCCCACATGTCTGGAGGTGCCTGGCTATGCCGGGGGGGTCATTCAGAGGTAGAAGAGTAAGCCCTTGACATCAGGGACACTGCCTGTACTTTCACATACTTCCTGTCCCTCCCTGCCCGAGGAGCCTAGAATCGCTCATATCTTTTATTGAGATGTTGATGAACGCATTAGGTAGGATGGGACTGAGGCCGTCTGAAGCTGCTTTCCTTCCGTCATCTGCCAACCCACTATTACCTTCATTCATGTGCCAACCCCCCTCTCTGTCAGCTATGAATTTTCATAATTGTCCCTGGGTCAAGTCTTTATTTTTTCATTTTAACGCTTGAAGCACTGTCGGGACAGACTGTAAAATTATTCTCAGCGTGATGAAACAATTCTGACATTCGTGTTATGAGTGCTTATCTCACAAATAGATTACCTGTGATATTGAACTTGGGCAGACCGTAATGTATCATTAATGATGAAACAGACACGACCGTCTCTGGGTAGAATAATGGAAGCTCATTTGCCTCCTGTGAAATTGAAATGGCTCTGCCTGAGACTCCATCCTTCAGTAAGTTTACTGAGCGTGACGCTGTGGCTTAGCTGCAGGAGAGATGGAAAGGGCATGCAGTTTATAAAATCAGCCAAGGGTAAAATGCTTGTCAAACTGCATTGTCCGGAATTTTGATTAATAGTTTATGCGGCTTCATTAATCCAAAGTTATTCTCCAACGTGTTTCTTCTCCGTCCTTCCTTGTCCGATGATGGTGAAAACTTGGGATGTAACTCGGGGGCCAACCTTATTTTCTGATTTTTCTCTTTTAGTGCAATTACGTGGTTCCTGCTACGTTGGTCATTATCATCTTCATCTGCTTCCAGCAGAAGTCCTACGTGTCCTCCACCAACCTGCCTGTCCTAGCCCTTCTGCTTTTGCTGTATGGGTAAGGCAGCTCCGGGTGGAGGGTTTTCCCGGCGGGCAGGGCGTGTGGTGCCCACCACTAGAGGAAGGGCAGGGGACGCCAGTGGACGCTTGTGTTTGTGCCTTACCAGGTGGTCCATCACACCCCTCATGTACCCAGCCTCCTTCGTGTTCAAGATCCCCAGCACGGCCTACGTTGTCCTCACAAGCGTGAACCTCTTCATCGGCATCAACGGCAGTGTGGCCACTTTCGTCCTGGAGCTCTTCACCAACAATGTGAGCGCCTCGAGCAGAGAGTCGCCAGCCGGCATGCGTGCCGGGTGCCAGAGGACAGGGCTTCACCCCAGCATTGCTCCCCTTGTCGTCTGTAGCATGGATATCACTGACCACTCTGCTTTTGTAGCTTCTGCCTTCTCTCTCTCTCTCTCTCTCCACACACACGCACACACACATGCACACACACGCACGCACACATGCATACGCACATACGGACGCACGCACGCATGCATGCTTCTTTCTCCTGTTGAGTCTCTTTGGCCAAGCGTGCACAGTCTGGCTTTGCTTTCCTATTCAGGCCCCGTTTCTGGGTGATGCCATCCAGTCTTAAGGCTTTTTTTTTTTTTTTTTTTTTTTTTTTTTACCACCATTGCAGTGTCTTGTTTTTAATCGCTCAGATCTGTGCCCTGATTGTTGCCTGGAACTCCAGTTCTGACTGTCTGGTGAATGGCTCCGTTTAAATTGCCCACAGATGCCGCACGCTTGACATATACTGTTAGTCTTTCCCGTCGGCACCTGTTTCTCTTGTCACCCTTGTTGTACTTGATGGCATCTCCGCAGTCGCTCATGATGCCCTTCTGGGACCCATCCTAGGAGCTTTGCTGCCTATTCCTGTGCTCATCTGAACTCTTCCAGTTTTAAATCTCAAAAGCAAGACTCTCTATTGCTCTTTCTCTGAAACCTTGGCTCAGCACGCAGTCCTTCTGTAAGTGGACAGCCCTCGTTGGCCAGACCCTACCATATCCCATCCCAGTGATCAATAAAGTCAGCCGCGTTTCCCTTTAAACCACCATATTCCTGTAGGCCTGCCTTGAAATGACCTTGCTCTATCAGAGGACCTGGGGGCGTCTGCTATACCTGTAAGGTTAACTCTAATGTGGAAGCTTTCTTCTTCTGACCTGTGGGGTGTGTGCCATGCTTTCCTGTTCACAGGCTTCTTGTGCTCTAAGTGAGACAGGTTATTAACATCTGCTTCCTCCATGCCCTAGCCCAACATATCCAACAAATAACAACTTACTCAACTGCTGCATTTTTTGTCCCTGTACTTTATGGGTATGGGTGTCTTGTCTGTATGTGTGTCTGTGCACCTTATGTGTAGTGCCCACAGAGGCCAGACAAAGGAGTTAGATCCTCTGGAACTAGAGTTTCAACCAATCGTGAGCCCTCCTGTGGGTACAGGGAACCAAACTCCGGACCTCTGTAACCACTGAGCCATCTCTCCAGCTCCAGTGGCTTGATATTTAATCAACGTTGTCTTAAGGGGTGGTGATACGTTCTGATGTATTTGAGGAGATGCTTCTCAAATGTCAACAAAATACTGAAACTCAAATACTGACCTAGATACGAATGGTTTGCTTTTACAATGCTGAGCTAATGTTGTGTTGTGGATTTGTGTCTGATTAAAAGTAGCCAGAAGTTTAAAGTTTGTTTCCGTTCACATGCTTGGCAGTTTTCTGAAGAAAGTGCAGGCTGCTGTTTATTGGTGTCTGAATGCAAAGGCCCAGGGAGTCGGGTGCTTTTTTTCACACCCGTATTCCAGACTTCCGCTGCGAGTGACGCGTGTCTCTCTCTCACCCGTCTCTGTCTTCAGAAGCTGAATAACATCAATGACATCCTGAAGTCTGTGTTCCTGATCTTCCCACACTTTTGCCTGGGACGTGGGCTCATTGACATGGTGAAGAACCAGGCAATGGCGGACGCCCTGGAGAGGTTTGGTGAGTGAGGCCGTAGCTGCAGGGTTAGCTTTAATGCTGCAGGACTAGCTTTAATGCTGCAGGACTAGCTTTCATGCTGCAGGACTAGCTTTCATGCTGCAGGACTAGCTTTCATGCTGCAGGACTAGCTTTCATGCTGCAGGACTAGCTTTCATGCTGCAGGACTAGCTTTCATGCTGCAGGACTAGCTTTCATGCTGCAGGACTAGCTTTAATGGAGGAGGCCGTTTTCACCGGCCTTGTCACTCTGCTTGCTGCTTGAGGAGGAAGGTGTGACTGGGCATAGTATGTCTGTCCCCCTCAACACCCCTTACAGTCTAATGCCAGCACCGCTGGTCCGTCAGGGGTCTCCTCACAAACAAACAAACAGATTTTGGAAGCAGGAAAATGTTGGCATTTGTTTGAAACTAAGGTCCAATGTCACAGATCAGTTTGTCAAATCACTGGAAAAATCAAGCCATAGCTTTGGCGATTAGATAAGGTCAAAGATTCGAAAAGCAAGGCCTGCACTTGGATTCTGCTAAGAACCATAGGCCTGCAGGTAATGCTCATACATTGTGTTTCATGTGTACACAATTGTGTCATAGGCCTGCAGGTAATGATCATACATTGTGTTTCATGAATCTGTACAGACATAGTTTGTGGAAGCCTTTTCTACTTTTATAATAGTTAAAATATCTCCTGCCACTATGTGATTATTATTAATTTGCTGGTTAATTTGGTTAGATGGACTATGCTACTCAATAAACATAGAAGAGGGACTTTATTTCAGGTTAGCTATACAAAGGAGACTTACTAAGAATTGAGGGATATTCTATATTCTAAAAACAGCTAACAACTCACTGTTACATTAAATTCTGCAGAAATGGGCATCTTTTGAATGCGTTTTCTATTACTTGTAATTTTAGGACTTAGAGCTAAAAAAATCTGACCCCCCAAAAAAATTTACCCAGGAGTTACTGGCCTTATTAAACATGACTGGGTTTTATTTTAAGGGGAGAGGGACATGTCTCATTTAAAAAGAAATCTTAGCAGTCCTCATGAAATTACAGATCTAATGCAGATTGGCTCTGAAACTCTGACTAATGCTAGATTGTATTATAGTTCTCCAAATGAAATTCAGAAGTAGACACTTTCCTTACTCCTTTTTTCTTCTTCTCATGAGTGGTGGCCATTGGTGTTTCTAGAAAATTACATGAAATTGACCCCAAAGCTAAGGAAGGTCTCTCTTTCTTTCTTTCTTTCTTTCTTTCTCTCTCTCTCTCTCTCTCTCTCTCTCTCTCTCTCTCTCTCTCTCTCTCTCTCTAGACTCTCTCTCTCTGTCTGTCTCTCTGTTTCTGTCTCTCTGTCTCTCTCCCCCCTCCCTTTCCTTTCCTCCTCTTTTTTAATATAAAGGGGGTCCTTTAATTTTTTTCCAAGTGTTCAAAAGTAAATTTTTAAATTAGCCTTGCAGGTTAAGCATGCTGTCTACTAATTTTAAATGGAAAAACAAACAGCAAAAACCACACACAGCTCAAGTGCGCTCTCTGTGTGAAGCAGTGCTCTAGGGAATCTTCCTCTCAGAAACAGGAAGTAGGGTGGTGGCTTCTGAGGCCTCCGCCTCTCTGACCTTGTGTCTGCCTTGTGTCTCACAGGGGAGAATCGCTTTGTGTCTCCACTCTCCTGGGACTTGGTAGGACGAAACCTTTTTGCCATGGCCGTGGAAGGGGTGGTGTTCTTCCTCATTACTGTTCTGATCCAGTACAGGTTTTTCATCAGGCCCAGGTGAGCTTTTCCTCAGCAATCTTTGGAATAAGATTACATGGGGGGTCCTGGTAGAGGGGACATCTGTCCTGGGTGACAGCACTGAGCTGAGCTCACACATGGGGGGTCCGGGTAGAGGGGAGACCCTGTCCTGGGCGACTGCACTGAGCTGAACTAACAGTTAAGTGAATTCCTCTATGTGGGAGCCTCCTCGGCGGCTCCCAGCCCTGTGAACCCTAGCAATGGTGGCAAGTGGGCTTGATAAGATTGCTTTAGGGGTGTGACTTTTGCCTTGAAAAGTAGCTGCAAATTTTGAGCTCTCTTAAAAAAATGTTTGTCCGAAGACCCGTGAAGGCGAAGCTCCCTCCTCTGAACGACGAGGATGAGGATGTGAGACGAGAGAGGCAGAGAATTCTGGATGGTGGAGGACAGAACGATATCCTGGAAATCAAGGAGTTGACTAAGGTGAGGCCGCCAGAATGGACTCCAGTTGCTTGTCTTCAGCTTTCTTCATCTCATCTGCTGGCTGGCATTTTTGCTGACTTGATTACTTAAAACAGAATGCTCCCCCAAATGTACATCTACACCAAGTTTTGTCAATTCTATTTAAAGTACACCGTGGGAGACTTGTTAATTTAAAAAATAAATCCTACACAGAATACTTCTGTAATGCAATTCCCATTCTCTGATTGATTGATTTTGCATATTTATATTTATGTTGGTTATTAAAACATACTAACATTGTGTATGTAGCCAAAGTGTAGAGATGGCTGACTTTGAGTTTCATGCCTCAAAAAGCAACTCTACCTCCATTGCCCAGAAAGATGAGGTCTGCTTCAGCTGTTTCCAAATACTATAAGCCTTAAATTTTGCTTAATTGCATTTGAGACATGGATTTCTACCTTATATAATTGAATTTCAAAATACCACTCTTTTTTTTAAAGTACTCATATTAGAAATTTTTTAAAAAATCAGTTTTGAGTTCCAGTCGGTTGAAAGCCTCTTGTCGCAGAGACAGAGTAAGGCTGTTGGCACATGCACTGTGTGGTCCAGCCGTTTGATGAGCTGTATTTCGCCATGTGTGTGGGTTGGAGCCCGGAGTCTCTGAGGTACATGGATTTCTGTGTTCTGTTGCTTGCAGATCTACAGAAGGAAGCAGAAGCCCGCCGTTGACAGGATTTGTGTGGGCATTCCTCCTGGTGAGGTAAACGCACTGTATCTATGTTGTGTTTTATCTCTGTTAATTCAGACTGCATCTACCAAATCAAACAGTGGTGTCTGTGATTATGTGAAAGTCCTTTAAAGGTTTCTTTGTGTCTGTGAGAGATAATCAGTTATGGAGAGAATTAGAACCTCTGTGTCAAAACGGGGCAGTTTTGGAGAGTTGGGCAGTGTGAGAAAGCATGCTCATCTAGATCGTGTTTTGGGGATCCACGGAGAGGGTGAAATTCAAACAGGGCATAAAAAAAGATTTTTTTCTCCTTTCGGTTTTTGGTTTTTTTGTTTTGTTTTGTTTTACTTTCTGTATGTTCTGAGGGTAGTCGGTAGGTGGTGAGCTGTGACCGGTGGCTTCCTTTACAGTTCTTCACAGACTGACCTTGCTCTCAACTTGATGACTCAGTATTTATAAATGTGCCCACCTACAACATGGCCCCTACATAAACACATTCTCTCCCCCACCCTTTCTCCAGAAACACGCGCATGCACACACACACACACACACACACACACACACACACACACACACACACACACACAATACCTGCATATCGAACGTCTCATTGATTCTTAAGAGTGACGATTTGGGGTCAGTGGCAGACCACATCCAGGCCCAGGAGCCTATTTTATCAGGCCAGCAGACTGGGACTTACAGGTTTGTTCCTGCAGCTCACTTAGTCTTGCTTTTCAGTGCTTTGGACTCCTGGGTGTCAATGGTGCTGGGAAGTCTTCAACTTTCAAGATGCTGACGGGAGACACCACAGTGACCAGAGGGGATGCTTTTCTCAACAAAAACAGGTGAGGAGAGAAGCGGCCAGTGTTTGCTGTGCAGACTTTCTTTCTTCAGCTTTAAGAAACTCGCTGTTGTGTTCTGACTGTACCAGGATTGTAGTTTGCAAAAGCGTCGAAATGGCTGTTAGGTCAAAAGCTCTTACAATCACTTCTGATCCACCACCTGGAGATAAGCACTATTTTTATATTTTCTTGCAGTTTTACTCTTCCCTAAAACTCTATTTCAGTATAATTTACAGACATATAATTTACTTGTTCTGAGAGAACAGACCTGTGATTTTTTTTAGTAAATTCCTACAATTACACAATCATAACTGAGCCTTGGACCTTTTCCATTGGCTCAGATCTCTTTTGATGCATTTGACTGTGTCATGACACAACACTGCTCTGTATAGATTTTGAGTTTCTATTATTAACATGTTTATAAGGAAGATTTCCCAATGGGTTACATAGCATAAAATCTAGAAATGCCACTAAGTGAATGCCTTTATTTGATCAATTCCTTATAAATACTGGGCATTAGTAAGTTACTATTTTTCACTGTGTAAATATATCCCTGTAGATAATTTCTATTATTTGCTTCGAAAAGTCACTGTGTGGTAAAAGGCATCTGCCTGTCTAATTGCCCTCTCTAAAGTATATGCCAGATGACAAAGCCACTGTTAAGTCATTTTCTAATCCTTGTGGATAAAGCTACACACTAGAGACCTGTTAGCGCCATTTTCCTTGAGAACTCTAAAGATGTGGGGCTTCGCCAAGCTTTTTATATGAATAAATATATATTATGTGCCTTTTGAATTTTGCTGATCATGGGCCTCGTAGAAAATACATTTTCCACTTCAATGCAGTACATATACACAGACACATAGGCACATAGGTATGCATACACCTAATGAAAAGTTCATTAAAATGGCATCAGCTGTTATTTCTTGTTGGGTACCCTAATAGTTCATATTCTAGTCTGTGTTATGACATTTAAAAACTGATGTCACAGTGACCTGCTAAATTTATTTCACAATCCAGTAATGAGAGAGATTGCTCATAGTTCAAAATGCTGGGTAGAGGTACAGTCAGTATTATTGTAGAGTCAGGGACATCATGAACTTATCCATATCCTCCCAAGTCTTGCTGATTTTTATTTTCATTAGCAGTCTAAAGGAGCCTTAAAAGAATAGAAATTCTGTGAATAGTGATGACTCCCAGTCTTGTTCTACTACCAAGTCCCCAAAACAAGCAGAGATGACAATAACTGGCACATCTGAAGGTGTATCCCAGCTACTGAGTATACACTGGCTTCGGCAAGGTAGCTGTATGAGAGCCAGGCACATTGACCATGGGTACCTCAGTGATAAGTCTTGAGAAGACTGACCCCAGAGTACTAAATGAGCAGAGAGGACTGTGCCCATGTGCCAAGTTCATGGCTGTCTGAAAGTGACTGAAAGGCAACCATCATACTGGGGTATGAATGCCCAAATTTTCAGATAATGACAACTGCTATCTTGACCGGCTTCATAGAACCTGGAGGTCACCCCCACAGGTATAAGTAAAATTATCTATATTTTTTTTCTCTGGTACCATTGTGTTAGAGAGTCTATAATAAACAAATAGAGGAACATGTGGGAGTCTGAACTTTTGTGTTTACTGGAACCAGAATGTTTGGAACATGAATGTTAGGGCTGATTCGGCGATTGGGAGCTCATGCCCAGCATCTCTGGACCTTACGTGGGACCACGTGGTCATGGAGAAGACTAGACTGTTGACACAGTTGCATCGACAGTTGCAGATTTTTCTGTCCCGCCTGCCAGTTCCCAAGGCACCACATAGAGAGAGACTGATTACTAATTATGAAATCTCGGCCGATAGCTTAGGCTTGTTACCAACTAGCTCTTAATAAGGCAGTTGAACCCATTTTTGTCAATGACTTCTTGTCTTGAGGGTTTATTACTTTTACTCTGTAGTGCTCACTCTGCTTCCTCTCCTTCTGGCTGGCGACTCTGTCTCTGCCCGCCCTCTTCCCAGCATCCTCTCTGCCCCCCAAATCCCACCTCGCTATTGGCTGTCCAGCTTTTTATTAAACCAATGTGAGTGACAAATCTTCACAGTGTACAAAAAGATTATTCCTCAAAATGGACTCGTTTTGAAACTGAACCAAGCCTGCAGGTTGAAGTATGGGTGAGCCAGTGAGACCTAGGCAGGGCAGAGACAGGACCCTTACTGCTCGGAAGAGTTGGCATCCTCAGGACAGCAAGACTGTCCCTGCAGGGCTCGGAAGCAGGTGTAGATTTGTTCTGTACAAGCGTATTTCTTTTAGGGATGTCAGGCCAGGCCGTCCCATCAGAGCATCTCTGAAGGCTGCTTCTGTCTTCCTTTAACAGCATCCTATCACATATCCACGAAGTACATCAGAACATGGGCTACTGCCCCCAGTTTGACGCCATCACTGAGCTGCTGACTGGGAGAGAGCACGTGGAGTTCTTTGCCCTCTTGAGGGGAGTCCCAGAAAAAGAAGTTGGCAAGGTATTGCGGGAACCAGAAAGCCCGGCTGTCTCTTTTGATGCCCTTGTAAGGCAGCATGGCTTCTTCACACACGATGGCAAGCTGAGGCCTTTTCCTTGCCCGTGCTGGCCGTCTCGCACCTAATCTCATGGCGGGAGACTGGGGAGGGTAGGCATACACAGGCTAGGGGTCAGGGAGCAAGGGCAGGTCCCAGCATGCGGAGCGAGTCTCTTCTACCTCCCCTGGGTCCCCAGAGGTAGCTGAGACTTGGGTCCTACTCATGTGAGGAAGCACAATGATGGTAGTGGACCAGACAAAATCCAAGTGCTCTTTGTCTCCAGGTTGGCGAGTGGGCAATTCGCAAGCTGGGCCTGGTAAAGTATGGAGAGAAATATGCCAGTGACTACAGTGGCGGCAACAAACGGAAGCTTTCCACGGCCATGGCTCTGATCGGCGGGCCCCCTGTGGTGTTTCTGGTGAGTGTGCACGGGTGGCAGGCCCCCAGTGGTGTTTCTGGTGAGTGTGTGCAGGTGGCAGGCCCCCTGTGGTGTTTCTGGTGAGTGTGCGGGTGGCGGGCGGGAGTGGAAGGTGTTCCGTCATGAATGAGCGAGGTTCATCTGACGTCACACAAGGGCCGTGTTGCATACTTGGCGTGATGATGACAAGTCAGTCTGCCACTGACTACAGAACAGAGGGAAGAAGCAGAGGGAAGCCCCTCCCACACGGCACACTGGGTGACTCTGCTGGACCTTAACAGGCTCCCCAAAAAACATGCTCCAGGCACCTCGTTTCCTTGCCTCGGGTAATCCCACCCCAAGTATGGCTGAAGCCGAATGTGGGACCCAATCTCTCTCAGGAACATCCTTCATGACTCCTGACTTTATTTGTGCTCATTCTCCAGAGGTGTAGAGAGTGAGGACAGTGCTTCGAGGTGACCGTGGTAGACACTGGGCCATAGTTCCTTACATTCAGATAAGAAAAACCAGATCAAACTGGGCAGTGGTCCTTGACCTTTATTTTGTAGAAGACACTGGAGGTATGGGGAGAAACCCTGAAGCGAGGCTTTGATGTTACCTTGACCCTGTGAATATGAACTTTCCAAAAGATTAGCAAGTATAATAGGACAAGGAGTGACCTAGGGGAAAAATATGAATATTAGTTTTACCTAAACCTTACTCTTCAAAAAACAGTTGCAGACACTTCGTTTTTCCTTTGTTTCACTATGCAGCCCTGGCTGCCTGGAACTCATTACGCAGACCAGGTTGGCCTTGAACTCAGAGAGATCCACATGCCTCTGCCTCCCCACTGCTGGGATCAAGGGTGTGTGCCACCACACCACGCATGATCTTTCACATTAAAAAACAAAATTATCTTTGGTATTTTTCTCAGCAAATAATTAAACTTACTTTATTCTAATTATAGGATGAACCAACCACAGGCATGGACCCCAAAGCTCGGAGATTCTTGTGGAATTGTGCCCTGAGCATTGTCAAGGAGGGGAGATCTGTAGTTCTTACATCTCATAGGTCTGTACTGCAGTCTTGGCCTCTGCTGTGTGCGATTATTAATGAAATGTGCTAATTAATGAAAATTAGGAAACGAAGGCTAAGACTGAAACAGTTATCACCTGGAGTCATTCCACTTCAAGATAACTATTATCATTTGCCTGCCTATGGTCCAGAGTTTTCCTATGCAAAGCTATACACACTCAAGTGTTTTGCAAACAAAAAATGTAATTATAAAGTGTGTATTAAGAATGTTATTTCAAGTCATAAAATTTAGGTGTGCCATCATTTCTCATAGCAGGATTGCATTTCATAAAGCTCTGCCTTAGTTTATGTAGCTCTTCCTTGTGCAAACAGTTTGGGTTACTTCTACCTTTTCACAACTGTAAGGCTCCTGACAGAGAAGGACGTCATTCCTGTATCTTGGTGCGAGTAGCCCTAGGATGATGGGGGTCTGTTTCTTTAGAGTGCCAGGTGTCATGGTGATGTTCCCATGGGTATAGGAGCGTCTCTCTGAAAGGAAACCGTCCTTCTGTTTTCCCACAGTATGGAAGAATGTGAAGCCCTTTGCACGAGGATGGCCATTATGGTCAATGGGAGGTTCAGGTGCCTTGGCAGCGTCCAACATCTGAAGAACAGGTAACAGATCATTTCTTTGGGGTAGCATCTAGTGAAATGGCGGGTGTTTATTCTTTGTGGAGTGCATACATGGTAGTTCAAAACACAAGCAAAAGAGCACAGTAAAAAGAGCACGGGCTCTACTAAGTCAGTTTTGTGGGTTAGAGTTAGATCTTGACCCTGCTGCCAGTGGCCTCATACGGAGATGCCTTGTTCCTGCTGGCTCAATGTGATGATGGGACTGACTCAGTAGACTTCCTAGGGGAGGCCTCACCCTCTCTGAGGAGCAGATGGGAGGTGGGGTGGGGAGGAAGTGGGGGGAGTGGAAAGGGGGAAGGGAGGGAGAATGGGGATTGGAGTATAAAAAATAAATTAAAAAAAATAAAAGAACGTGGGCCTTGATGTCTAAATGGGCAGTAGTCAGTCCAATTCTGACTTTACCACATACTGGTTGTGTGATTTATAGGCAAGTTACTTAACCTCTCTGAGAGGCAGTTTCTCGGGACTCTTCTGAATTTTGTTACATAAATTAAACGTAACGATTTGTATGAGATGTTATGGTGATGAGGACACACTGTGGAATGGGCTCACGTCCTTGCCCTACCATTAACTCAGGAGGCAACTTTGGGCCACGGGCAGGTGACTAAATTTCTTGGGCTTCTGTCTGTCTGTGTGTCAGACTTCATGGGTCCACACTGGGGATTTAATGGAATCTTGAATCCAAGGTTCTGAACACGTGACTCAATGAAAGTGGTTTCTCCTCTCAGAAACTGTTCTGTAGATCTGCCAGGCATCTCCTTTTTTTCTCAGTACAAGTTGGGTATTCGGGGTTAAGTATTACCTTGGGAAGTTTTCTGGGAATGCTCCATTCGGACACATTTTTTTTTCCTGCCCTCAGGTTTGGAGACGGTTACACAATAGTTGTGCGAATAGCAGGGTCCAACCCTGACCTGAAGCCTGTCCAGGAGTTCTTTGGACTCGCCTTTCCAGGAAGTGTCCTAAAAGAGAAACACCGAAACATGCTGCAGTACCAGCTTCCCTCCTCCTTGTCGTCTCTGGCCAGGATTTTCAGCATCCTCTCCCAGAGCAAAAAGCGGCTCCACATAGAAGATTACTCCGTCTCTCAGACAACGCTTGACCAAGTAAGCCTTCAGTCCAAAGTACTTTAAGCTGCAGGCTTAGGATGCCTGGCACGTCCTCCCACCATGAGCCTGAGAGGAGCTCAGCCTGTCTGTGCCCTGATTTCTTCTCTGTTACCACTGCCTATTCTGTGTGAATCTCTGTGAGCATGTGCAGAAAGAGGATGTGGTCTACTGCCTGGAGCTATTGTGACGGTTGTAGCGGTAGTCATAATAACTGCCGTTTATTGCCTGTCAGCCGTGAGCCAGGCATTTTGCCAGGCGCCTTATCCTTTCTAAGTAACAAAATATATTAAAATTGGCAGTTAGCAGGTATCCAGGAAGTGTTTTTTCTTTTCCTTTTAATCAAGCACAAATAATGCCAAAGTGATAGTTGATAAGGAGATGATTGAGCAGTTGGTGATGTGGGGGTAATGTAGAAAATAATTTTTAAGTGCTTTTGATGTTTTTCAAGCATTCTCCCCTTCACACAAGGTTTTCTCATTCAATTACTTACTCAATTTTGTGTTCTCCTACCCGACCCAATTTCAACACAGTGACGAAATGCAACCATAAGTAATAACAATACTATAATCACACAAGAACAAGTGGAGAGGTATTTATGAGTGTCCATCTTCCTTTTGACAGGTATTTGTGAACTTTGCCAAGGACCAAAGTGATGATGACCACTTAAAGGACCTGTCGTTACACAAAAACCAGACAGTTGTGGATGTGGCTGTCCTCACATCTTTTTTGCAAGATGAGAAAGTGAAAGAAAGTTATGTGTGAAGAGTCCTGTTCGTGCAGGGTGAATGAAAGGAAGGGGAGCTAACTCTTCCTTCGCACTGTGTCAGGTGTTCAGAAGAGTCCTGTGTTTCTGTGGGAGAAACAAACTGGATACTATGCCGACACTATTCAATGCAATGCAATTCAATGCAACAAGAACTCACAATTCCATTACAGGGGCAGTGCCTTTGTAGCCTAGGTCATGTATGGCTCTCTCGTGAAAATGACTTGAAGTTAGTTCATTACCTTATACAGATGTGAAACTCTGGTATGGAAGCAAGCCGGCCATGGGTTTGGGTTCATACGTTTTGTTCCTGTGTATTCTCACTGGGATTGCAAGCACAGCCCATCAAACAGTCATGGCCAGTGGCGATCAAAGACAAAGGCACGCGTTAAGTCATGCCGAACCACAGAACTGGTTTCCTGGGGACACATCCATTGCTGGCAATGAGTGTGCCACAATTACTAGTGCCAAGTTGCTCAGAAAGTCTGAAGCCCTGAGGTGTGTCACGCACACTTTTGTGAAAGCCGCCCTGCTGTCTGTCGACATCATTATCTATCAGGTGACAAAATGGTGCCATGTGTGACTAAAGCCCTCTCTCTCTGATGAGCTGCTCTTGTGGCTGCCACGTGCAACATGTGGGTCTCCCTCAGCACAGGAGACTTGGTTCTGTTGTTAGGCGTTGCCCATGCTTGGGGTCATGGGTCACCAGGTCCTCTTTCTGAGACCGTTTCAAACACATTAGATTCTCATGAGGAACAAAGATCAGCAGCCAGCTACCGGGGCTGCAAGCTGCCGAGTTCAGGGTGTGGCACGAAAGAGCGGATTCATTTCACGAGGGAGGTCTGGGTCTTCTGGTCCTGACTACTAAAACAACACGGTACACTGCATCCCAAGATCCTTTATCGTTTGACACAAATGTAGTGTTATTGCTAGTATTATTTCTAACTGTTTAAATTAACCTAGGAAACAAAAAGGTGGAATTTTAACAAAAATCTTTGCACTATTATTTGGGATTTTAAGTCTTACCAATGGCTTCTGGAGCCTTGAACCATACTGTATAGGCATCGGTGGCTTAGAGGAATGTGGCCGCACTGCCTCATGCCTTATTTTCCTTGGTAAATTTGCAGGTGGATGTCTAACTAGTGCCCTGTGTCCGGAAAGCAACATGGGAGCCAACATCCCATGCCACATTTTAAGACCCTGGCGAGTACTGTTCGTTTCAGTTTGTTGGTTGAGTAGTTTTGGAGTGTAGTCACCATGTAGACACACGGGTGGGAGTGAGAGGGGTGACCAGCAGATCCCTGTGCCATGCAGTCAGCGGACTGACTTACACAGATGGGTGGTTTTGTGGACCCCACTGAAAGAAGATGGCCGCCCCTTTGCCCACTTGATAGCATCAGCTTGAAAGAAAGCTATGATGGATCAGTGAACGATGAACTCTTCTAAGGAGACAGCAGCTAGCTTGGGATTTCCTGGATACAACCTGTGCTTGTGACCCTTGGAACCTTCAAAGTAATTGGCTTTGCAGGATATCAGAAACCCACCCAAACCTCTGACAATCCCAGATGTTTAATTTCTTCAGCCTATCCAGTCATTAAAAACAAATCAACAAATTATTCCACATGGAATATTTTTGAGACTTTTCTAACTCAGGTGTAATTTTTTTCATTGGCAAGCAGTGTAAAAAAATGTTATCTCAACTAATGCTCAGTGTCATCTGTCTTGCTACAAAACAAAATCTGAGTGAATTTCTGTGTGGCGAAGTTCAAGTAAGCTTTCACTGTCACTAGTTTCTTCAACTCATTCTAAAATTTAAACAGCAAATTTGTAAGTATAAGATTCCAGATCTATAAAGTTTATAGACTATTGCTATATAACTCCTTGCTTGAAAAGAAAAATGACTATTTTGATACTAATGTCAACATAGGTTTCTAAAAATAACAAAATGTTTCCAGAAGTTACATTGGCATACCACTGTACTTATGTATCAAAGAAAAAAATCTTTATTTTCCAAAATCAACCTTTAGTTGGCTTTCTTAGACCACTGTTTCATATTCTAGATTTTCATTACACTACAGCCTGAGCAAATCATTGTTTTTAGTAACTCTGATTTTGAGGCCATATTCAACACAAACAAAAGCAAATAACAATTAAAAAAACGCTAAGGCACTATGAACCATTTTGAGAAAACTTTAACTCAATGTAGATTTAACATGTTTTCTAAAGCTAGAAACTATAAGTATTGTGTTGCCTTTTATACTATCCAAACAGCAATCTTCAATTTTCCTGTGTAAATGTTATTATTTTAGATATTTTTAAAAAATCAGTCCTATCTTCAAATATGATTTCTTCATATTCCCTGTGGAGATGTACTATGTGAATTTAGAAATTCTCAAACATAAACACTTCTGATTTACCTTTTTTTCTGTCTTGGAAAACTTACTAACTGTGAATATGAGAAAGACAAAAGAAAATGAGTCCTCTCTCTGTGTATACCCAGCACAGTTCATTATGAAACAAACAAACCTCAAACACTGTGTTTAGATGTCTGTACTGAAAACGTATCCTCATACCTATTCAATGTTACACATCATTTGCTCTCTGTACAGTACTGTCAACTTAAAGGGATTGCCTTTGTCTTCTCATGGTTGTATATATTGGGTAAAATCGTTCCAAAGAGCTATGTGTTATGAAATAGGGAACCACTTTGATGCTGAAATACTAATTTGTACTCTTGTTACTATTTACTGGTAAGAATGTAATACCACAGAAATGCTGTTCTGATTCAAAACTGTTGCATCCCCTTTTTTATAGAGCATTTATATTTCCATATGGATTTGCTATGTCTTTCCCCTTGTACTCTAGGATGAAGCTGTTTTTGTGCTTTCTCTCATTGGCCCTTATCCCAAGCACTTTAAGCTATCTGTAATGGATCTATTTTTGCACTGGAATATCTGAGAATTGCAAAACTAGACAAAAGTTTCAGAGCAGATTTCTAAGTTAAATCATTTTCATTAAAAGAAAAAAAACTGAAAAAATTTGTATTGTCAATAACTTTTTATGAAGTGTTTTAAAAAGCCTGTTTCTATGTTATGAGTCACAAAATAAAGCTGTGACAGTCCTGCTGGTCTACAAAAATTTACTTTTTGTGCATCCATAGCACCATCTGCTGTTCAAGTGTTATAAAGCCTAGAGGGCAAGCTGTTCTAGTCAATAGTGTAAGTTTTAGGAAAAGTTAAAATGCCCTGTAGAAAGGACTCAGGGTGCTACCTCAAAATAAAAGAGCATTGCGTACTTTCTGATTCCGTTGAGGCTGAAGGACTGCTGTAAATAAGGGTTAAGGGGCTTTCTAGATGGACTAATGAATACTGACTAGCAAACTGAAGAGAAGACACTCAGGTAGACTTCCTTAATGAAAACAGCTGATAGTGAGGAGGCTGCAGAAAGGTAGCCTTTAGTGTTTATTTAAGCCAAACTGTAAAAACAGCATCATGCGCACTGGAAGGTATGGGGGGAAGGGGAGACGATGGCAAGGGTCAGCATGCCCAAAGAGTTGAAATTTGGGAAGAGAAATGATACGGGGAGGCACTGGGGTTGGTTTCCACACCCTCCCTGCCTCCAGATGAGTGCTAAGTGGTGCTCTGTTGAGAAAGTGTGGATGTATTTTTTCATGGTTCATTAGGAATCAGCCCTAGGATAGAACCACTGGACGATATTCTGCTATACTTAAAGATTGGTGCCTAGCCCAGTCGTCACCAGAGAGGCTTCGTCCAGCAACAGATGGAAGCAGAAACCCACAGCCAAACATTAGGCTGAGCTCAGGGAACCCTGTTGAAGACAGGGAGGAAGACTTGATTGTAGGAGTCAGAAGGGTCAAGGACACCACCAGAAAACCCACAGAATGTCCTGGGCTCATATGAACTCAGAGACTGAACCAACAACCAGGAAGCCTGCGTTGTTCTGATCTGGGCCCTCTGCATGGATATAATGGTTGAACAGCTTGGTCTTCTTGTGGGACTTCTAATAGTGACAGCGGGGACTGTCTTTGACTCATTTGCTGGCCTTTGGGACTGTTCCTCATGCTAGGTTGCCTTGCTGAGCCTTAGTACAAGGGGAGGTGCTTACTCTTACAGCAACTTGGTATGCCATGCTTTGTTGATATCCATGGGATGCCTGTCCTTTTCTGACTGGAGATGGAGGAGGACAGGATTGTGGAGGGGGCAGAGAGGAGGTAGGGAAAGGAACTGGAAGGAAAAGGGAGAGGGAACTTTGGTCAGGATGTGAAATAAATAAATAAAATACGTAATTAGTCTCAGAAAAAAGATATACTTACCTTGCAACTTGAAAATCCCCAGTGGGTCTTGGGTCTACAGTGAGCTCCTCAGAAGGGCTGGAACAGCGTGTGGTAAGTAGACCTTCATCCAGGGCACAGGTGGGAACTGTGGGTGCCAGCTCTTCTTGCCTTTTGCACAGATGTAGAGTCCTGCTCAGCATCTGTCTCATGACTGTACCTTCTAAGGTTCTCATGAAGGGACATGGGTGAAATAAAACTGTTTCTGTGAAAATTCACAATGGAGAAAGTAAAACAAAAAAGGCAGTTAACAGCTAACCTAGATGAAAATACAAATTATCCGTAAATCTTGACCAAAAATTTTCTAGAGGAAAGCCTCTCTAGAAACCCAGTCTGTGGACTTCATGGACATTGCTATTGTATGTATTAAGTTTGAAAAATCAGAAGAGAAAATAAGCAACTATCTATTTTCAAGGGTTTTTTTTTTTGGTCTTTTTTTTTTTGACTTGTTAAATACTGGTAACCTTTCCCAATGAGGTGAGACAAGATGCTTTACATGTTAAATAAATGATGCCTCAGAGAAATTTGCTCCAAGATACAGTGCTAATTTATTTTATTTTATTTTCCAGTTTAAATTTAGATAAGAGACAAGGTTGCTTCACAAGTCAGTTCCAGGTCCCTCTCCCTTTCCCTCCCCTCCTCCCGTGCCCTCCCCCCAACCTCCCCCCCCTGTTATCCCCTCATTCCCCCAGGGAGGGTGAGGCCCTCCATGGGGGTGTCCATAGTCTGTCATTTCATCCAGGGCAGGGCCTAGACCCTTCCCCAAGAGTTCAGGGTGAGAGTGCACCTCACATTGTTCTATGGGAGTCCAAAGTCCGTGTGTATGCTTGGGATGGGTACTGATCTGCTGCCCAAGGCTCAATAGATTCCCTAGGCCTCTTCACTGACACCCAGATTCAGGGGGTCTTGATCAGTCCCATGCTGGATTCCCAGGCTGATGCCTGGGATTCAAGAGTTAACCTTTGTCTGGTCAGCTGTTTCTGGGGGTTAAACCCTTTGATCATCAGTCCTCCCTCTCTGTTACTGGCTTTCTTGAGTTCAGCTCAGTACTTAACCAAGGGAGTCTGCCTCTTCTTCGATCAGCCACTAAATGAAGTTTCTGTTTCCCAGACTCTCTGGCCATAGGATTGTAGGCTGGCACTCCCCAGATCTATGTCTAAAATCCATATATGAGAGAGTACATGCCATGTTTCTCTTTTTGTGACTGGGTTACCTCACTCAGGATGGTTTCTTCTAGTGTCATCCATTTGCCTGCGAATCTCATGATTCCATTGTTTTTTTCTGCTGAATAGTACTCCATTGTGTAGATGTACCACATTTTCTCTATCCACTCTTCGGTTGAGGGGCATCTAGGTTGCTTCCAAGTTCTGGCTATTACAAATAAAGCTGCTATGAACATAGTGGAACAGACATCTTTGTTGTATGAATGGGCATCTTTTGGATATATGCCTAAGAGTGGAGTTGCTGGGTCTTGTGGTAGGTTTATTCCCACTTTTCTGAGGAATCTCCATACTGATTTCCAAAGTGGCTGAACCAGTCGGCACTCCCACCAGCAATGGAGGAGTGTCCCCCTTTCACCACATCCTCTCCAGCATAAATTGTCATTGGTGTTTTTGATTTTAGCCATTCTGACAGGAGTGAGATGGTATCTCAGAGTGATACAGTGCTAATTAAACGACAAATGTTCTTCCTTTGAAGTTAAGTGTCAGTTAAACTTGTCCTTGGTAAATCCTCTAAGCATTGTTATTAATTTAGCAAATATTTACTGAGCTTTATATGCCCAGCATCCTTCTGGGTTCTAGAGATACAATGTTGAAAGAAATAGAATTTCTTGGTACATCAGTCAAGGGCAAATAACAGTGGACAAACACGCCTGGCACGTCGAGTGCTTTGAAGAATGGGAAACACGGTGATGGGTTAACGATGGGGAAGAGTCACAAGCAGCCTGTCTGAGGAGTGACATCTGCGTTCAGATCTGGTCAGAGGGATCAGGGGCAACCCTGGAAGGTGGCAGTGAGAACGCATCTGAAACAGGTAACATCAAAACACATTGGCAGAAATCTTGGCTGCTGAAGGAGGAAAAAGAATCCAGTGTCTTTGGGGAAGGGAAGTGGGGGATGCAACTAGGATCTTGCAGCCTCATCAGGGTATTTGTCTTCTAGTGTTGTGATAGTGAGGAGCCAGGAGGTGTTCAACAGGGTAACAGGTACTGTGCGATCTAATTAATCCCTGTTTAAGCAAGCGGGGACTTGGATGGGAAGGGCCTTAGAGAGGATGAGAGGACAGAGGATAGCATAGGATAGGATAGGATAGCATAGCATAGCACAGGATAGCATAGCATAGGATAGGATAGCATAGCATAGGATAGGATAGGGTATAGGGTAGGATAGCATAGCACAGGATAGGATAGCATAGCATAGGATAGGATAGCATAGCATAGCACAGGATAGGATAGCATAGCATAGGATAGGATAGGATAGCATAGCATAGGATAGGATAGCATAGCATAGGATAGCATAGCATAGCATAGGATAGGGTATAGGGTAGGATAGGATAGGGTAGGATACAGGGTATAGAATATAGGATACAGGATAGGGTAAAGGGTATAGAGTATAGGGTAGAGGGTAGGATACAGGATAGGATAGGATACAGAGTATAGGGTACAGAGTATAGGGTATATGGTATAGGGTACAGGATAGGATATAGGATAGGACAGGAGCAACAGACAATACTTCAGAGCCATCAGCACTTGCTCACAGTCTATAGGTAGGAGTCCAGGAAAAGAAGAAATAAAAAATGGTTTCCAGTATGTGAACTTGATAGATGCTTATGTTAAAACATGTAGTTGGTATTCCAGTCTGGAGCTAAGGGGCAATGACAGGAAATAAAAATGGGCATATTAATAGTACAACACACACACACACACACACACGCACACACACACACGCACACACACACACGTTTGTAAGTTACGGGACTGAATGGACTTACATAAAAACAAATGGCAGTTTGAGCCTGAGACTTAGAAGGTAGCAAAGGAAACGGGGAGGGAGTGGGGAGCAAGAAGGAAGAGGGTCAAACACGTGGGGTGTGTCACAAACTGAAATGTAGAGACTGATATGTTACTGGAAGGCAGATGTCTACTTATGTCTGAACCTACCCCGGTGAGCAAGGGAATTGCGGGAATGATCGATGGTTGCGCTTCCTGAGACGGTTCCTGGGGAACCTCCAAAGTCAGCGACTGATGAGGAAGAATGCCGGGTAAGGGCAGAATAGTGAACATACACCAATCTACAGGGCACAATGCTCTGAAGGGAGAGAGACAGAGTCGGATCACAGAGCTTGCATTTGGATTCCTCTCGCTACAGCAGGCACCCTCTTTCCCTTTCTGAGTGGCTTTAATCCTGTCAGGAGCCTTTCTCCACCGGCTTCTCTTACCTCAGGGTCTTGGGCCAATCAGCTAAAACTGTAGAAATCAAACCATGTTCTCCCTGGAGAGCATGCTTCTTTCTGCAATGCTGAGTAGAGAGAGGTCACTCTGAGTAACAGTTTATAAAGAAAGTCTCTTCCAACATGATGCAGGGTCATACTCCTTCGATGACTGAAAGGACTACAGCTTCAGTTCCCACAGTAGTTAAGTGTCTAGGCTCTGTTCAGTAGATGGGAGTCCGTGCTGGGACTGGAGTTCAGGGTGTGAGTCTGCAAGCACTATTTCCTCATCCTTTTAAAGTTTTTTAGTGGCGGAGGAATTAGACTCAATTTGTCATGAATCTGTTTTCCTCCTCTAGACTTCTGTAGTCTAGAAAGGCATCTCATAACCAATAGGCAATAGTATCTTCGGTATTTCTTGATTGCACTCATAGTGAGAATGTCTACTGTCTTCCAATGGATACTTTCCAAACAAGGCGGTGAGGAACCTTCAATAATTCCTTGATAATAGTGGATAAGATGAAGTATGGAGGAATGATGTACTACTTTGTTAAATGTAAAACTCTTGTACTCATCTGTTTTCTGTCGCCATAACAAATATCTGATCCTGGATATTTTTTGGGGGGATGGAGATTAATTTAGCTCGAAACTTATAACTTTGGAGGCTGAAAATCCAAGAGCAGGTGGTCTCATTTGAGTCTCATGTAAGATGGCATTGCGGTGGTAGCGTGCACCAAGATGGAGAGGCCACACAGTCAGGGAGAATCCAAAGAGATCCAAGGGATCATAAACAACTTGCTATTAACATATGAATGTAGTGAGCGGTTCCGCACCGTGCTCATGAGTTTGAACACGTGGTCTTCAGCTGGTGGAACGTGCTTTGGGAGAATATTAAACTTTGAGGGTTACAGTCTGGCTTCACTTTCTGCCCAGGTCTCTGTGTTCCATGACCTTCCAGACGTGAGGAGCTCTGGCCAGACTCTTCCACCTCCATGAACTGTTACATCTTCCCCGCCACGATAGATTGTCCCACTTAGAACCATGCACCGAAGTAAACCCTTCCTTCCTTATTTCTCACACGTGTCTTGACATGGCAATGAACAAAGTAGCCAACATAACTCGACTTCAAGAGAATCAACATGGGAACCAAGAATATTACATTAACCCTTTCCAGTAATGGTACCACCAATGACTTAACCACTTCCCACTGGCCACCATGTTCCCATTATCACTGTAAGGATCAAACTCCAGCACATAAATCTTTGGGGGGGGAGGCACATGCAAAGTCTACTTAAGACACAGCACATCTCATATGTTCACATAACCAGCAAGTGCTTAGCATGTGCCGGGTACTGATTGGTGATATCCCATGATAGCATGGAATTTAGTTTCTAGTGGAAGGATAAATACAATAAAAATGAGATATATCTAAAACCTTAGCTACACTAGTAGGTGGTTACTGCTGATGGTGTGGCTTGCACAACAAACATTTATTTCTCACTCTTCTGGAGGTTGGGGAATCTGAGATGAGGATGCCAACCTGATTAGATCCTAGTGGACACTGCGATTGTGGTTAAATCACACAGTAGAGAGATATAGAGAAGGTACTTTATCCGTTTGTAAGGACGCTAATTCCACCAGTTCCTTCCCCTCACCTAAGTCCGATTACCTCATGTGATGGTTTGAATAAGACCGCCCCCCCCACAGGCTCATATGTTTGAATGCTTGGACACCAGGGAAAGGATTAGGAGGTGTGTCTTGGTGGAGGAAGTGTGTCACTGGGGGGTGGGACCCATGCCATGCCCAAAGTCTCTTCCTGCTGCCTGCAGATCCAGGTGTGGAACTCAGCTCCTTCCCCAGCACCATGTCTGCCCTGTGCTGCCCACCACGGTACGATGGACTAAAGCTCTGAAGCTGTGAGCCGGCCCACTCACGTAACAGCAATCCTTTGCAGGGGTGGCCATGGCCACGGTGTCTCTTCACAGCCATAGAGCACGGGCTAAGACACTTCATAAGGTCCTCGCCTCTCAACATCATTCCGTTAGGAATTAGGGTTTCAGTATGTGAATCTGAAAGGGAAAACAAGTTCATTCCATAGCAAACAGGAACTTGAGTTTTAAATGGGGCCATCAGGGAGGGCTGCCATGAGACTCTAGGGTAAAGATCCCAAGAAGGTATGGAAATTATTCATGAAGAAGATTCTAGGTAGGGGCAATGGACTTTAAGGGAAGATAATGCTTAGTAGGTCCAAGAAAAAAAAGTCGTTAGGTCAGCCTGGACCTGAGGGAGTGGAATGACACCAAGGTAACCGGAGGACAGGTGGTGTAAGGGCTTGTAGGCCAACACTGAAGGGCTTTGGACACAGACTCCAGCGAGACAGGAAGCTACTGGAGGCGTGGGCGTGTCAAGGAATGACAACGTGGTTTATGTTTCATATTCTTCTGGCTGCTTGCTGAAAACACAGAGTAGGATGAGGGCAGATCAGCTGAGAGCTTCCGCCTTAAATCCCCAAACTGATGGGTTTGTATCAGAATGGTGGCTGTGGGGATGTGAAGCACCCAGGTTCTGGATTCTAGGGATCTGCTGATGGATGTGTAATGTGGTTAATGGCCTGAGCAAATGGACGGGATGGGAGGTGTACGGAGACGGGGCTGCTCAGCTTTCCACGGGCTGGTGTGAAGTTTCTAACGTACTCGTATTCGGGCAGAGGTGTTAAGGCTGGCAGTTGGAAAAGGCTGAATTCTAGAGGATGCCTATAAACTGGATGGACTGTCTGGACACTGGTGGCAGTTGGAGATTTGGGACTGAGAAATAATTCAGGACAGAAAAGTTGTCTAAGGGATCAGCTCTGGAATGTGACACCACTGGGCATCAAGAGACAAGGTGTTGGTGACAAAAGAAGACGAAGCAGCTACTGTCAGTGGGAATGAAGAAAATACTTCTAGAACAAAGAAGAGATCAACTGCTGGAGGCCTACTAAAATGAGGACTGGAGACTGAGTTTAATGAGAGCTATTCGGTGAGTGGGGCAGTGAGACATTTGAGACTCAGAGGCTGGAAGTATGACACTTCTTTTGTATTACTATATGGGGGGAAAGAGGCAGGACGGTTTTTTTTTTTTCAAAGACAGGGTTTCTGTGTGTAGCCCTGGCTGTCCTGGAACTCACTCACAGACCAAGCTGGCCTTGAACTCACAGAGATCCACCTGCCTCTGCCTCCCGAGTGCTGGGATCATGGGTGTGTGCCACCATCCCACTGGCTGTTTGTGTTTTTTAAAGATGGGATAAGTAATAGCACATTTGTACGCTGGGGAGGAGTGAGACTCGGAGACAGAAATGCTGGGGTCATATCCTTCAGCTACTAAGTTTGCAGGCAGACAAGCTGGTCTTCACCAGGAGCACACAGCCGGAGAGGAACGCATAGTAGGAGGAGAAACAGCTCCCAAGGGAGCCTGCCTGCCGCAGACAGTGACCGGGAAGTGTCAGTCTGCAGTCTCTTCTGATTACTTCTTATTTTCCAATGATGGGATGAAGACAGGGAGTCAGTACTGGGAACAATGCAAGAGATCGGAAGAAAATCAAATTGCAGAAAATCAATGCTACTATGTGAACTTGTACGTATTGATGACTTTCCTCTCTAAGCCTCTTGGAAGGCACATCTCTGTCATCTCATGTTTTGTAGAGAGTGAAAATGCAGTTTGAGTAAAATACAAGTAATGCATATATGATTTAAACCAAGTGAATAAGGTATATGATTTAAATTAAGGAGACCTGTTAAGATGCTCGGGGTACCCATCAAGAAGATCAAATGTCAGCTTTTTTCTTACCTTTTACTCTACTACAGAGATGGTCAAAGACTGATGCTCTAACAGTTAACAAAGCAAAATGCTAAGTCACTTTTAACATTTTATATTAAACTTTAATTTTAATTAAATTTAAAAATTGCTTATGACCATTTGAATCTCTAACAACTAAAAAATTGCTTGTATACCCTCATTGCATATGGTAATTGTGTCACCTAAGAAAATTTTCACACAGGCATACACTGTACATTGAGTTATGATCCCCTCCACCAAACCTCCCCTCCCCTTCACCCTTCTCTGTGCCCGTCAGTCCCCTCTGTTACCAGTTTCATTTCATATAGACGTGCGTGATTTTACGTACAGAAAATCTAGGAACCCACCACAGGAGGGGAAACATGGTGTCTGTCCTTCTGAGACCAGAAACTATCTGAGAATGACTTCATCGCACTTTTTAATTGTCACTCTGAGTATGTGAAGCATATACGAAGCTCCTATGTGTGAGGCCGTTACAGTGTTGTGAGTGCGTCTGAGGAGCACTGAGATGGACGCCTGTGAACGCGGCACAGCTTGCTTCCTGATTGCCACCTCACGCCCCAGGCAGTCAAGACCGCGGGAGAAGTCTGCTTCCAGAGCCAGCCAGCATCTTCTGCTCTGTGACTTCACACTCACTAGGAAGCTGCCCCATCAGTGTGGTGACATCACCCTCTGCCACGTAAGGAGAGCTCCAGAGGAGGGGATGTAAATATACAAGACACACTTGAAAACATCAGGATGGGTGTGAAGGCTTTTATTAGGTCAAAGATTTCCAATTATAAAGATTTCATTGAAATAAAAAGTATCAGATTCTTTCTGAGTGATTCAAGGTAAAGTAAAAAATAGTAAAAGTTAATTAAAAACAAACATGGTAAAACTATACTATCCAGCAACAAGTCTCCAGAATATATTATTTTCCTACTTTGACTTAATAATTAATATGAAATAATTAATACAGATGATATGATATTATACTTTTGAAATGCATAAAGACAAATACTAGATTTAATATTTCTATGAATCCCATTTGATATCACAAAGCAAACATTATTGGATAAAAAATATTTTTAAATTTCAGGAAAAAATGAACATGATCAAATAACAGACACTGTATTTAGCTAATTTAAAAATATTTCAAAATTGTTATTTGAATATAAGACAGCAATGAGTCATAAAATCGCAGCAGACAAGATACTGTGGAACAATAATGTACCAGTGTCACAGAGTGAAGGCAACTCTTTCTCATATCTGGTGACATGAAACGGCATGGGGAAACGAACAGGACACTTCCAGAACTGCTGGTAGTCAGGGCCACAGGCAGCCTTCAATGCAGAGGGCAGGGTGAAGTGGCTCACCACCTCCTCCAGACAACAGACAGACGGATTTTCTCGGGAGACATGAGCATCCGCTGTAGACACACCTCACGTTAGTGACCACGATGGCCCATGTCAGGTCCCAAACTACTTGAGTGGTGAAAAGGATGTTGGGATCAGGAACATGTTCTGCTGAGACTCTAGGTAGTTGACGCTTTCCCGAACAGCAGCTACGACCCTGGGGTCCTCATGAGACCGGTGTCTCCCAGCTGCACGACTGTCTGCACTCTCATTCCACCACAGAACGTGAACTGCAGGAGGGATTCAGAAGTTAGCTCTAAGTTTTAATGACAGGCACTTTTTCTTCTGAGATTGCAACATAATGATCTATTTCCTTTTCCCCTCCAAACCCTCCTACACAACCTTTCTTGCTCATTCAAATTTGTGTCCTCCACTTTCATTGACTTTTGTCCCCTGCGTATATGCACGTGTGTGTGTATTATATTCTAAATATAACCGTATTGTAGGTATTTGTAAAAATGTGTGTCTTGTTCATACTAGGCATGAAGTCTAGGGCCTTCAGAATGAATACTTCTGATCTACACGCCTGACCCTGATTGTGCATGTGTGTGGATGCACACATGTGTGTACACGTGGAAGTCAGTGGTTAATGTCGACTGTCCTCTTCCATTTTTCTCTTCCTTATTGATACAGGTCTCTCTGAACTTGAAACTTAACCTGGCTAGACTAGGCAGCCAGACTCCCATTTCCATCTTCCCAGGGCTGAGGTTATAAATGGTGCCACTGCAGTCAGCTTTGATGTGGGTGCTAGGGATCAAACTCAGGTCATCAGGCCAGTACAGTCAGTCAGTCAGTCAGTCAGTCAGTCAGTCAGTCAGTCTGTCTATCTGTCTATCTATCTATCCATCCATCCAAACTAGAGTCTGTGAAGCTATCACCAGCCATGCACATGCATTGTTTCCAGCCTTTCTACATCTTTATATCATTATTCTTTGGTCTTGGCATCCCTGTGTCATAGATGTTTATAGAACACTGTTAATTTCAATAATGAGAAATAGGTAACTAAATAGGTAATTTTTTTGTCTGGTTTTGTCCATAATTTTTGTATTTATAAAAATATATATTTATATTTTTATTCAGAAAATATATAATCTCTTTATTCCAATAATGTTGTTTTGAAAAAAATCTTAAGAAGGTTTTAGAAAAGATTAAAAGGATTAATATTTTCTTAAAGATTCTTCCAGTTTCTAAGCAATAGTTAGCCAGTAAAATAGCTCCAAAAGGTATAAGCAATCACAATAAAAAATAAGTGTTTTCAAACCTTACAATTAGAAAAAAATACCCTTCAAAATTAAAATCATACTTAAAAAAACAAAAACAAAACAAAAAATACCCAGGGGCTAGAGAGATGGCTCAGTGGTTAAGAGTACTGGTTGCTCTTGCAGAGGACCTGAGTTCAATTCCCAGCAACCTAATGCTGGCTCATGGCCACCTGTAATGAGTAGTGGCGCCCTCTTCTGGCCTGCAGGCATACAAGCAGGCAGAACACTGTATACCTAATAAATAAATCTTAACAAACAAAACCAAATATCCAAGAACATATGCGATCCCGAGCATTCATCACAGTCTCATAGAACATAGCTGTACCTCTGTTGAGGGCTCCATATTCAGTGTGGAAAACACCGACTAGAGTAGAGTAGCCAAGGTCAACATGGGCATTCACCGCTCTTTTGAATGCGTCGCCCCACAGAGCTGGGCCTCCAGGCTTCATCTGAAAAGTAGCCAACTCATAGACTCCTAGAATTGACAAAAAATCACTTAACAGACATTATTTAACAGACATTATTCAAGCAATTCGCTTTGTTTGCCTCTAGAGGGGGAGTTGGCCCTATGTACACATTCACTAATTCTTTGCATTATTTTTCCTTGTTTTTATGTTTAGACAATCTTGTCTATGCTTAAAGTTAACCTTAATAGCTGACGGGAAATAGATCCTATATAAAAAAAGTTACACTAAATATTTTTAATCTGGGAACTTTCTCAATATAGCAGATACCGATACTTTATCATGAAATAGGATTTTAGGCTGTGCAAGTCTATAAGAAAAGACACATCTTCTAGTGCTCCCCTTTCCCGCTTCTTTTCAATTTTGAGGGGAGATATTATTCTTTGTATAAACCTTCTCCTTTGGGAGTCTGTTTCTAACAGGAAAAGCAAGAAAACGTGGCCTGAGGTCCTATCTGACTTTCCCAAGGGGTTTATTATTCTTAAATATCCAAGTGTTGCTTGATGGGCCGTTCACCTCCAGCCAGAAATATAAAAGAGGTGGGAAACTGTAGGGTAAGCAGTCTGACAGAAAGGGTAAAACATGCACAAGGTCACTAAGAAATTACGAAAAGTATAAAGATTTAAGCCCAGTGAGAGGGTTCCGTGTTTTGAAAATGCTTGCTGCCAAGCCTGAGAGAGATCAATCCTCGGAACACACCCGACGTAAGGAAGGAACCAACAACCCTAAGTTGTTCTCTGATCTCCATGTGTGTACTACGGCATGAATATGCACTACATAAATGAATGTGAAAAGTGTAAAAAGTCAGGGTTGGCACTTTAAGAGATGGCAAGCGTCTGGGCAGTTCTTAGAGCAAAGGGCACAGGCCTTGTGGCCTGGGTCCCAGAGCCCAGGCTGCAGGCAGCAAGGGGATGAAGAAAGGACACCCGGGCAAACATCCAGGAGGAGGAAGCTGCAGTTGCTGTCTGCACACGAGGATCAATGACTCATAAACACTCATAGTTTCAGCGAAACTTCAAATTCCTTGTACTTTAAAAGACATTATAGAGTTAGGAAAAAATGGGAAATAAAGTAAATATTAGAGCGTTATGCTTTTTTAACCTGACCTTTATTTAAAACAGTTCTTAAAACCAGCAAGGAGACACATCATAAGGAATTATTTTCAAACTGAGAAAGAAGCAAGAGGAAGACGGAAAAGTTAGCTACAGTGCACAGCTGGGCAATGTCAGTTAACTCCCTCCCTCCAGACAGTCCATTTTATAAGTAAAGATGTACTTACCTTAAACACTGTAATCTGTGGAAAGTACTTTTATACTTAAGTGTTTATATTATTTAAACAGGCATCGTAGTAAATGTCTATAATCTCTCCATTAGAGAGTCTAAGGGAGGAGAATTTTGAGTTGGAGGTCAGCCTGGGCTACATTATGAGACCTTGTCTCAACCCTAAAAATGAATAAATGAGTAAAAGTTTGTATTACTCTCGTATTATACCGACTTTTTCTATACCACAGCCAAGCTTTAGCCCATAAAACTTAGTTTGCAAGGGCTGGACAAGTGGCTCTGTAGTCAAGAGCACTGGCTGCTCTAGCTAAGAACCTGGGTTCGATTCCCAGCACCCACATGGCAGTTCACAACTGTCTCTAACTCCAGTTCATGAGGAGCTGATGCCGTTTTGGGCTCCACAGGCACCAAGTATGCCAGTGATAATAGGCAGACATATAGGCGCGCACACACACACACACACACACGCACACACACACACACCTTAGTTTGGAAAAATACTTCATTAATTCTCATTTTTAAGGATAAACTAAGATTAATTTTTATCTCAATGGTCACAGCATCATTCCTACATAAAATAAATAATCCTTTTGTTGTTGTTTTCCAGTGACACTTGTTTTAGTTTTTAAAACACTTAACACCTGTACTATAACAGGCATGAAAACTCACAGTGGCTAAGACAGACGCACCTTCCTTGGGAGGCTTTCCCAATTTGCACCATGGTACCAGGTAGGTAATCTCAATCTCTTGTTTATCAATGGAAGTCAAATTTGGGATGAGGAATTGTTCTTGCCACGCCTTATCATTGGCCAAGGCTTTGCGAACTGCAGTTCGATGAGCAAAGTTATCTATGGCGGAAAAAAAATGAAGAAAAGTTTAAATTGTTTTATTTAAAATGGTCTAATTTTGGACTTTATCCAAATGAGCAAACATTTTACCCACAGCACACAAGAACACTGTGTACCACTTTGGGAACACCCACTTGTAAAGATGTGACGTCTGCATCAAGTCATTTAAGTCTTCAGGGTAAAAGAAATGGAACAACTATTGTGATCTCACTGTGAGGGCTGCCCAGGCTCTGCCACTCAGTGTGTACTCAGTGTCACTATGTGTTTCTCAGCCTGCGATACGGGGTGACATAACATGGACCTCCAGGTTTGGAGTGAGGACGGCATGACCCCACGGAGAGCACTCAGAACACCTTCAGCACCTGTTGCTCAGCAGATGTGGAGTCTTCAACTGCTGCTCATAACTGACTCATAACTGCTCATAACTGACTGCTCATAACTTCCAGTTCACAGGAAGACACTTTGGTAGTGATGGTAGGCGGTCACGTCAGGGTATACCCTGACCAAATTTCAGTGCAAGTGAAATGAAATGCATTCTGTACACAAAAACGGTGTTGTCTCTCTCCCTCTTGTTCGTTCTCGTAATGGGTCACGATTTAACTTGAACCCCATCCGAAGCAGACATTAATATCTGATGAGCCTGATCTATCCCAGCACGGAAAAGCCTCAAGCTATGCTATATCAGGTACAGGAGGGGCAATGCTGGCAGAGAAGCACTTTTGAAAACTAGTCTGGACACTGACGGGAAACGCTGAAGAAGTGTTGGGCGCCCTCAGGCCCTGCTGCAGAGTGTGGGGAACCAAGGAGTAAGGGACCTCGCACATTCTTGTAACTTCTCCTCCTCATTGTGACTATGTCATCTTCTGCATGACAAGACTGTCTTCAATTCCTCTGACTTTAGCTCCATTATAGAACACGACAGTGAGTTCTTTGAAACTCTGTAGAACTTAAGTAAAAGTGATTGCTAAATACAACAAAATCATTAAATATTTTAGAAGCTTAAAAGCTGACAGTTATGACATCCTAAAATTTGCAGGCAAATGGACAGAACTAGAAAAAAAAAACATCCTAAGTGAGGTAACCCAAAATCACAAAAACAAATATAGTAAGTACTCATTCATAAGTGGATACCAGACATAAAGCAAAAGACACCCAGCCTACAATCCATAACCCCAGAGAAGCTTAAACCCTCTCCTATAAACAGATGGAAGCTGATGCAGAAATCCACAGCTAACCACTGGGCCAAGCTCCTGGAGCACAATTGAAGTGAGGGAGGAGAGATAATATGAACAAAGGAGTCAAGACCATGATGGGGAAACCCACAGAATCAGCTGACCTGAGCTAGGAAGAGATCACTGACTCAGGTCTGACAAATGGGGAACCTGCATAAGACTGAACTAGACTCCCCTAATATAGGTGACAATGGTGTGACTGGGACCACATATGAGGCTACTGGCAGTGGGTTTAAGACCTAACACAAACTGACTTAGAGGAGCCCATTCTTTATGGAGAGTGGGGTGGAGAGGTGCCTTGGTCCTGCCTCGACAAGATGATGGGACTGACTCACCCTCTCCATGGAGCAGATGGGAGGAGGGGGGAGTGGAGGGAGTGGGAGGAGAGGAGGGAAAGGGGACTATGATTGGAGTGTAAACAATAAATTAAAAAATGTAAAGAAAATAAAAGCATAGTAAAATATAAAAGGTTGATAGTTGATGCCCTCTCAAAGGCTCTAAGAAAAATTTTAAAATAGTAAGCACTAAATGCTGATATCCAGTTTTATCTATTAATAACACACTTTCATTTTGTATTTTCCACTTACTTGGACTTTTGTAAGCATGGATTTGAATTTTATAAAATTCTAAAACTTTGAGAATTAAAGTCAGCTCATCAAATGAGCATGAGACATGATCCCATTAATGTAATCCTCAGAGTCTAAGCAAGTAGTTGATACAAAGATACAAAGGGGTCACTGAGTAATTGGCCTGTCTTTGTTACTGTATTGCTTTCAAACGTTTTCTTCAACCTGTACGCATGTACAGTCATACACTGAGGACCCAGCTTTACAGACCATCTCACATTGAGCATTTGTATGAAACAGAAGTTGTGTGACCCATACCGTACTTCCAAATATGGAATACTTTGTTGGTTCTGCCTCCAAATTCTACACTCCAATATCCAATCAATTCAGAGTGAGCAGTCCGGAGGTGAACATTTTTCTTCAAGTTTTCCAGGAACTCCTTCGTTTTTGAGGACTTGAGGAAATAGGTGCGGAATTCATATAATGTCCCATCGCTTTGCCTGGGACCTGTAGCAAAAGGTGAACATACCTGAAGAAAGACAGGCGACATTGAAATCATTTGGAAAAGATGTATTTATCATGATAGTGAAGCCTGGGAACAAAGGGCATACAGTACACTCATAATTTGTCTTGCTGTTTCTCTTGTCAACTCTTCATAGACATGCTTTTGTAGAGATGACAATACAGGTAACTGCTGTTAACTGCTGAATGCAGTTACTCTCCTAGCCGGAGGGCATCGCCAAGCACATTTTCATGAAAAGTTGCTGATAAACTATCATCAAGGTTGTAATCCTGTTTCCCAGGGACTATGATCAGGACCCTTATAGCTCTGGAGTTTTCTTGTATTCCGTCAACATCAGTAGTTAACAGTACTACTCATTTAAAAGAAGCTTGCAAAGTCTGATTGTGAGTCTTTTTAACAGACACAATGAAAATGCTTATTAGCAGAAGCCGTTCTGAGTTCCTAAAAATGAGTGAAGTAAACCAAGCAAACGGCCAACAGCTTCATAATTAATATAGTGTCCTGTGTGTTATTTGGGAGCTAAAGTGACAACGGGACCCAAGCGGCTGGTGGGCAGACCACACATGACAGCAGGGGCTCATTTCATTCATGATTATGAGTTATGCTTCTACTGTCCCAAATAACTAAGCTTGTCGGAGAAAATACCGCAGGTGCTCTTGTGTGGTAGGAATGCCTGTTGTGTTTGTAACCACACTCTAACTGCCTCATACTTGTGGTTAAAAAAATCCACAGCAAAAGCTGGAGAGCTGGCTCAGTGGTTAGCAGCTCTTGTTGCTCTTGCCGGGGGCCGGGTTCCATTTCCAGCGCCCACGTGGTGGCTCTCAATGGTATGTAACACTAGTTCAAGGGGACCCATTGCCCTCTCCTGACACCCTCGAGCACTGGACACACACACACGGTTCACAAACACATGAAAATAAACTGTGTGCTTAAAAACATACAAGGTGATAAAACATGAGACGTGGGATAGTGCAACAAGCTTTCAGTGTGATTCATGCGATCGATACTTGTAGCACAGAAGTTACTGATCAAAGACACGGCAACTACAGTCTTTCACACGAGAAAGCATACAGTAAAGAGACCTGTGCTGAAAAGATGTACGCTAAGAGGTCATTTAGTGTTTCAGGGCTGGACCAAACTGTGCCAAGGTAGAAATCTACTTGATGTCCCGTTATCTCAAAATTGGGGCTTACTCTCAAGCATGCTAGGGAGACAGCGAGGGCAGAGGCGGCATGTGTATTAGACTCTTCTTTAGTGTTCAGCACAAAGTCTGCCTCTAGACCAGGTTAACGCTCTTGCTCTTGCTCTTCCTAAACGCGGGAGGTCAAGAACCTCCGGGTTAAAGCCACAAATGACTCGAGGCTGGTTCGCTGGCTCCTTTCATGCATGTCCCATATGAGGCACAACCTGCTTCACGAGGCTCCAGGGCCTTGTGCTCAGCTTGGGGACCCCCGGGCCCTAACTGCAGGGCAGGATGCTCCCGTGGCGACCCCAGTCTCCCATTCAAGTTCCTCGGTAAAGCGCCCGCTTTAGAACTGGGCGGTGGCTGTAAAACCTCAATAAGTGGCAGTCACGATGGTGGTGGCTGCTGCAAGAACGCAATGGTCGGGGCTTCAGGGATGACCCCCAGCCACAACAAGCCCTCTGTGCAGCATCTGGGGAGGTGACTCGACAAATGATAGCTCCTGAAGCGCTGGGTGCCTTGGACTCACCAGGTCTCGGCTCCGGAATGGAACTGGGACATCCCAGGCCACAAGTCAGAGAACCAGCCAGCAAGGACTGGCACAGCAGACCCCGCCCATCTGGCAGCGGGCCCCACAAACCCCGCCCATCTCACAGCAAGCTCTACAAACCCCGCCCATCTCGCAGCAGGCCCCACAAACTCCGCCCATCTCGCCACAAGCTCCACAAACCCCGCCCACCTCGCAGCAGACCCTTCAAACCCCGCCCATCTCGCCACAAGCTCCACAAACCCCGCCCACCTCGCAGCAGGCCCTACAAACCCCGCCCATCTCACAGCAGGCCCCACAAACCCCGCCCACCTATAAACCCCGCCCATCTGGCAGTGAGCCCCACAAACCCGGAACGCCACTCTCCCCACTGATCCCGCCCATCTCCCAAAGCCGCGTGCGCGCCCCCGTTCGCCTCCCTGAAGCGGCGTGACCTCTCCGCCCTGCTGACCCGCCCGCCTCCCTGAGCCCCGGGAGGGCACGGCCCCGAGGCTGCCTCTGCCTCCCGGCGCGTCCCCCGCGGGGGTCCCCTACCTGAGGCGCCAGCGCCCGCAGGGCCAGCGCCTTCCTCAGGCAGCTTCCCAGTGCGAGCATGGCGCGTCCTGGGGCGCGCAGGAGACGGCCGCGGGGTTCCGGGACTCCTCCCGCTTCCCGGTGCGCGCGCGCGCCCGCCTGGTCGCTTAAGGCCACGTTGCGGTGGGCGGGGCCCGGCGCCCCGTCCTGCCCCGCCTCGCCCCGCCCCCTCCGGAAGCTCAGCCGCTGCTTGCTCGCGTGTCAACCTGACACTTGGCCTGGCTTTTGCTCTTCCAGCGTGGGCGCTCTGAAGCTTGGGGGTGGGCGTGACCCCTGTGGCAGCCCCCAGCGAGCCTTCTTCACCTTTATCGCGTGGTTCCCAGCATCTCTCTTAGCCCCAGCCACCCGACGGTGTCCTGGGAGGCTCCCAATAAAGATGGGGTAATTCTCCTGGAGTCCAGAGCAGTGGGCCCCGCGGGCCTGAAATCACGCGTGGAGAGTGAAGTTAGGTAATTGTGTGGGCTGTGAAAGCAGACCTGTGGGCCCTCAGAAAAACTTCATTTACCAGGTTTTTTTCCTGGTGCGTGTTTGTGTTCTTCGTTGAGCATATTATGGAGTTTTCTACCTATATCCGCTTGGAAGGTTAGGATTTAGAGACATCTCGTTTTCAGGTACATATTAAATAGTTTAATTGATCCCTATATCTTGAATAATTTCCCTGATGAAAATAGTCTCTTGGCTACCTTGCTAATGTACACTAGGCTACATTATCTATTGGCCATCAGGGATTAAAAACCTTGTCAGTGTCAGATTTCTGGAAATCTTGTGAGCCTTTAAATCCCTAAAGATTTTATGCTTAGCAAATACATGTAACTCTAAAAAACAAATTACATTGAACAAACATCATCAAAACATGAAGGTAAGTTATTGAAAACAGACATGCTTCTTTATATAGGTATTAAATAACGATCTAAGGTGTAAGACAGCATTTTAAATAGTGATAAGCATAAAAGGAATTTGACATCTGCAGCTACTGTAAATATGATATCTATGACTTTCATTGATTAAAACATCACAAGTCCTGAGAATATTGTGCATTATTCCCTTCTTTTATGACCAAAGGGAATGCAGTTGGTTACAACTGAGATACAGCTTTTACTCATTGTGGGTTACCGAGTGCTGTCAGCAGCCTGCTTTGGACTGACCACACAGTTTCTCTGGAGTATTAGGTCTCAAAGAAACCTGGGAGTAATGGCTAACCGAGGTGCCTTTTAACATATCTAAGTGGACTCTGGCCTGGTTCCTCAGCACCCACCCTAAACCTCTCCAGACCCCTAACTTCCTCTTCCCTTCCCCAGCCTCTCTTTCCTATATAATGTCAGCCCTTTTGGTGACAAGTTCTCCTGGTTCTCCTGGTCCTAGGGGCCTCTCTTCATCCATTTGCCCTTTCTCCGGTTTCCTCTCCTCTCTTCCTCCCTCGCTCTCCCCCTCTCTCCCCTCTCACGGTCTATTCTACTGGTCATGTTCAGTCTGGATCCTTCCAGATGCCTCTGGCTGTTCTATTCCTCATATCTACAGTAAAACCCTTCTCACCCGTACCCAGGAGTGATCATGGACTCGTTTTCATTTCACAGCATACAAACCTACCGAATGGCCGACTGGACTCTGTTATGTTCGTATATAATGCCTCAGAGTGCACCCGTTGATTGCCGACTTCTAAGCTGTGTGCATATTAATCTTAATACTATTGAAATAGTTTATGAATTTATACTTTCCACACCAGTGGATAAGGCTTTTTCCGACCATGTTTTTATTACTGTTCTAGTTTGACTTTTGTGAAAACGCATTTGTACACCTCACATAACAAGTAGGTATCATTTTCAGACTTGCAGGAGGGTTGACCTCTGATGCAGGCACACAGAACCGTGTCCCTGGTGGTGTTCCTGCTTGATTGTGTTCAAAGGTTAGACTTGTGCAACTGTGCAGCTGGGAGCAGGTGCAGTGGATCCTGCTAGCTCCCTGGGAGGCGGCCAGGTACCTGTAGGCACTCTGGATGCTGACCTTCTGGGTCCTTCCCCCGCCCTGCAGAAGTTTCTCTTTCCAGAACCATATTCTAAGGCTACTAGGTGGTGACATAAGAGTAACTTTTCTTTCTTTAGGCACAGTCTGAGCTCTGCCCCCCAAATTTGGGGATTGAACCCAGGGTTTCTGGGATGTCAGACAAGGGTGCAATAAACTGAGTTGTACTTCCAGCTCCTAATTTTTTTTGAGTTCTTGTAATTTAAAGTACAATTATTTAGAGTGAAATTGTGTGTGTGTGTATTCACACGCGCTAAGGCATGTGATGTTTAATTTCAGTAAAGACAAGTTACCATCACAATGTTTATGAAAATGTTGCTTAAGGTGATAGTGATAATAAAATGAGATAATTTTCATTGCCTTATTTCCCTACAGAAAACAAACATGTGTCATTTAATGATGACAGTCTAAGGAATGCATTTTTGAGGATTTTATACTTGCATGATCATGGAATGTACTTACAAACTAAAATCACTATTTCATTAGATGGTGTAGTTTATCAGATTCCTGTGTTCTATGCAGTTCACAACTATCCAAAACGTTATATGGTATGTGGCTGTATTTGCTTGATTAGTTTCTATACTAATACTATAGAGTAATAGACCTAAGGGCATCAATTAAACATCCATGCCTTTAGTGGGCACGTTTGTCAGCCACACATGGAAAGGCCTGGGGTTTACTTGTGAAGTATGTATGCATTATTATTTTGAGAGGAGGTAAAGTCTGAGGAGTTTCAAACAGGATTTAGATAATCCTTTAGATAATGCTTTCTGAATTGATCATGGGGGGCAATGTGCTGTTGCCTCTGCTTGTAGCCATTGCTGGGGGTGGTTCCATGACTGTGGGAGCTGAACATGTTCTCATCCCTAGGTCACAAACAAGGAAGCCAAGGCTGAAGGGGTGAGTGATGTCACATGCTGGACTTGTAGCAGAGTCAGAAGCGGGATTCAGATCTTCTGGCTTCTGGTCCAGGCTTTGTTCTCAACCTTACCCTGTGCCAGTGGTTCTCAACCTCTCTAATGCTGTGACCCTTTAATACAGCTCCTCATGCTGTGGCAACCCCCAACCATGAGATTATTTTTGTTGCTGTTTCACAACTGTAAGTTTTCTGCTGTTATGAATCTTAATGTAAATATCTGATGTGTGACCCCTGTGAAAGGGTCATTTGATCTCCAAAGGGTATCGACCCACCAGATGAGAACCACTGCTCCATGCTAAGCTGGTGGTATTTCTTAGTCTGTAAGGCAAAGAATGTCAGGCCCAAGCATTCTGAGTCATACTGCACGGGATCAGTGACTATACTCTGAGGTTCTTGGATTAGTGTCTCTGCCACTGCATTTATTAGCATTGGTGTCCTATGAATCACATCATTTAGAAAGAGCTAACGTGGTAACCTGAAGAGAGTCTGAAAGAGCAAACATTTAGAGGACCTAATATCCTCAGAAAAAAGTCATTAAAGATGGTTATTTCTTTAAAAATTAAGATTTGGGGGCTGGAGAGATGGCTCAGTGGTTAAGTGTGTATTCTGTTGTTACAGAGGACCCAAGTCCAGTTCCCAGTGTCCACATGAGGTTGCTCACAGTCACCTGCACCTGCAGCTCTCAGGGACCTCGCACCTCTTCTGACCTCCACTGCTGCTACCTAATGCTTTGCTCCTCACTACCCACTTTCATCACATTGAGCAGGACATCCAAACTCTGGGATGGCATATAAAGTAGTAATCAATCTCATTATCAGGGAAGGGCATTTAAGGTAGCCTCTCCACAATTGCTTAGATTGGGGTCAACCTTGTAGATCTCTGGACATTTCCCTAGTGCCTGATTTCTCCTTAAACCTATAATGGCTCCCTGTATTATGGTATCTCTTTTCTTGCTCTCCTCTATTCTTCCCCTGACTCAATCTTCCTGCTCCCTCATGCCATCCTCTCCCCTTCTCTTCTCCCTTTCTCTTTCTCCTAACTCCCTCTCCCCTACTCCAGGGTACCATGTATGTCTGTCGTAGGGTCCTCCTTGTTTCCTAGCTTCTCTGGCAGTATGGATTTTAGGCTGGTAATCCTTTGCTCCATATATGAGTGAGTACATACCATGTTTGTCCTTTTTGTGACTACCTCACTCAGGATGGTTTCTTCTAGTTCCAGCCATTTGCCTGCAAATTTCAAGATTCCATTGCAGAAGCAAACACCCACAGCTAAACACTGAGCTGAACTCTGGAATCCAGTTGCAGAGAGGGAGGAGTGATGAGCAAAGGGGTCAAGACCAGGCTGGAGAGACCCACAGAAACAGCTGACCTGAACAAGGAGGAGCTCATGGACCCCAGACTGATAGCTGGGAAACCAGCATAGGACCTATCCAGACTCCCTGAACCAGGGGGTCAGTTTGGAGTTCTAGTCTATGGGACCTCTAGTAGTAGATCAGTATTTATCCCTAGTACACGAATGGACTTTGGGAGCCCACTCCACACAGAGGGATACTCTCTCAGCTTAGACACACAGGGGAGGGCCTACGCCCTGCTCCAAATGATATGACAGACTTTGAAGATCCCCCATGGAAGGTCTCACCCTCCCTGGGGAGCAGAAAGGGGATGGTAAAGGGGGTTGGTGATGTGCAGGGGAGGAGAGGAGGGAGAGGGAACTGGGATTGACCTGTGAAACAAGCTTGTTTCTAATTTAAATAAAAAGAAAGAAAAGAAAATCCCAACTCTTTAGCAGCTCTATGTGAGCTGGCTCCTGCCTCTTCACTTCAGGAATACTGACCACATGAAAGCAGGTACTTTGTCTTGTTAACCATGACTTTCAACATGTAGTGTCTGCCATACAGATCAATGAGTATCTTGTATGTCAGAGGCTGGTTCTGATTAGATTGAAGAGAGTTCAGTCTTTAGAGACGACTTCGTGTTGTTTTTCAAGGCAGTTTCTTTGTGTAGCCTTGGCTGTCCTGGAACTCACTCTGCAGACTGGCCTCAAACTCCCAGAGATCTGCCTCTATGATGGTACAGGCCTGTAATCCCAACATTTAGGAAGCTGTCCTAGTTAGGGTTACTATCACTGTGATGAAACACCATGACCAAAACCAACTTGGGGAGGCCAGGGTTTATGTGGCTTATACTTCACATCGTAGTCCATCATTGAAGGAAGTCAGGACAGGAGCTCAAGCAGGGCAGGAACCCGGAGGCAGGAGCTGATGCAGAGGCCACAGAGGGGTGCTGTTTATTGGCTGGATCCCCTATCGCTTACTCATCTTGCCTGCTTATAGAACCAAGGACCACCAGCCCCAGGGGTGGCACCACCCACAATGAGAGGCCACCTCATTCAGTGATTGAGAAAATGCCCCACAAACTTACTTACAGTCAGATGTTATGGAGGCATTTTCTCAGTTGACATTCCCTCCTCTCAGATGATGGTAGATAGTGTCGAGATGACATAAAACTATACCAGCACAGAAGTGGGGACTGGAAGACAGGAGCTTGAGGAAATCATTAGCCACACATTGAGTTCTAGACTGGCCTAGGCTGCACAGTGAGATCCCGTGCTCCCAATGCGTTCAGACAGTCCAGGCCCTCCTCAGTGATGCTACTACGTCCTTCTTTTGCAGAGACAAGATCTCTGCCGGAGAAGAGAAGTGCGCCACAACTGGAGTTACCCAGACCATCATGGGTCTCTTCTGCATGGGAAGTGAGGTACAGAGAACCTGTCACATACCTGCCATTACAACAGAAACAGCACCAAGATACTGCCCATCCTTTCTGCCCAGTGGGGCAGGCTGCTATGCCCAAAAGTGAGGCTCATGTCAATCCTTCCCAAACGGTGAGGGATAAACACGTTTGTAGTTGTGATGAAGTGATCCTACACTCCTGGTGGAACAGGGAAAGGCCTGGCCATGACAAAACCCCTGGGAACAATAAAGTTAGAAGAAGAAAGGTGGATTTTGCTTAATGGTTTTAGGGGCTTTAGGGTACGGTTCCTTAGCACAGTTGCTCTTTGGACTGCTCCGGGGTAGTATATCACAGAGTCAGTGGAAGGGGTCCAATATACCTTCCCAGGGCCCAAGACCAGAGACGCATTTTCTTCCTCTAGGCCTTTCCTCTTAAGGTTCTTACCACCTCCCAGTATGATCAAGGCTTCAGCCGATGAGACGTGGGAGGGGCAACATGCTTGACCCAGACTGTCACAAGTAGCATGACATTTCCTTAATGTAAGCACATTCACAGTAAGGGCAACAAATTATTCCTTCCACTGCATTAAATCTATTCTAAAGAGAATGCTGGAAATGTAAAATCTAGTAAAAAAAGCATCAGAATATATAGGTTTTTTTTTTAAGTTAGGGCAAATGTTTCCATGTCTATAATGACCTCATTTAAATAAAGCTATCTCAAGCATTTTGTTAGGATAAAAATGAAATAAGTATTAATTATAAATAACATTTCAGCCTATAAGCTAGAGTCATCGAAACTTTTAGTGTGCTGATCTATTATTTTCCAAGTGAGCGACTGACAATGCAGACAACATGTATGATTATACAGTTTTTCATGTGAATCACATTTACATTATAAAATAAGCTATTGGAGTAAAACACCTCAGGTAAAAAGACAAAATTAAGAACTTTCACATATTTATTAATAATTTAAAAATATCACAAGCTTGGAAATGTGATCTCATTTGAACAATGTCTTGTTCTACAGAGGAGCTATTCTGAAACAAACGGAAAACAAAGATCTTGATACAGTGACCAGGCATCTTTGTTAGAAAGCATCTGGGTTAAGTAAATATCAGGAAAATTAATAGTAAGGCACTTCAGCTTATAAATGAATGAGTCTTCAAAGATTTTGCTGGGGCTAAACAACATTGTTTTTGGATTAGTTGTTTTCTGTGCCTGACAGATAACGAAGAGGCATGGAGAAAATAAATTCTGTTTCCGACGTAGAGATGGGTCTGGTAAAAGAGACCTGGAGGAGCTTCAGACAGGCAGGGGCGGAGTTAACTCACCACTCCCATGAATGCAGAGCAGAAATAGTTCTCCTGAGGGAGCTGCAGCAGGGTCAGCTGAAGGAAACTACCTCAATGGGGAAAACGGCTCCGGAATCAGGAGCACGTTCTGCTGGATATCCAGGTAGTTGACACTCTCCCGGACTGGAAAAACATCGCGTAAGACATACAGAGTTAGGAGCCAAATCAAAGGTGTTTTAAAAGTGATCCCTGCCCAGGGAAACAGCTCACCAGCAGACACGACCCTGGGGTCGTCATGAGATCGGTGTCTCCCAGCCGCGCGAATGTCCGCGCTCTCGCTCCACCAGAGAACGTGAACTGCAGAAGAGAATCAAAAAGGCGTTGACACACACACGGATGCAGACACACTCACTCTCACAACACACTCTCACAACACACTCACACACACACACACACACACACAAAGAAGTTAGAAATAAAGCCCAGTGACTCTAAGATAAAAACGTGACACACACACACACACACACACACACACACACACACACAGAGAAGTTAGAAATAAAGTCCAATGATTCTAAGATAAAAACGTGACACACACACACAGAAGTTAGAAATAAAGTCCAATGACTCTAAGATAAAAACGTGACACACACACACACACACACACACAGAGAAGTTAGAAATAAAGTCCAATGATTCTAAGATAAAAACGTGACACACACACACACACAGAAGTTAGAAATAAAGCCCAATAACTCTAAGATAAAAAAGTGACCCTAAGCATTTCAGTGACAAGACGTCTGAGGAGTCAGAGGAAAACGACAGATCAACTCATGGGACTGGCTTCATAGACCAGAAATGAGGCGGGCGAGGAAAGGGAAGTGCGGTGAGATCAGGCCCCAGACTGTATGTGCGACTTCCTGCCTTGTATTTCATTTCACTGTAGTTCTGCGTCTCGCGCTGGCCGCTGAGCCTGAATGTGTAAGGGTCACCTTAGTGGTGCTGGTTTTGAAAGCATGCAGGGGTCCTGGAGAGCAGCCGGGACTTGGCACTGTGTGCCACCAGGTCTGGGGACCCTGGAGAATTTCCAGGAGAGGTCACTGGTGAGAATGCAGCCTCAGCTGCAGCCTCTTGGAGATGCCTGGGTAGTGGAACACTGTCTGGGCCAGCGGCGGCTGTGGAGCAGAGCAGGCCAGTGTGGTGTGTCCTGAGGTTGGCAAAACTCAGGAGTCGGGCATCCCCAGCCCTCTGGAGCCCAGACCATCGACTCATGAACAGGTCCCAGATGTCAGGCACCACACTTTTCACGCCGTTAAATATTGGGTTTGCTTTGAATTTGATACCGCGCTCTGGCTCTTTCATCTTGGAATCAGATTTCACAAGGGCCCAGAGTTAAGAGACTCTGGATATTTGAAAGAGATTACACTTCTAAAGGTGGTATGAGTTTTAAAGTAACACTGGGTTCTATACTGTGATAATGTGACCATGACATCTTGGGGACAAACAGGAAAGGGAAGTTTATGATTTAATAATGATGTGTTTGTATGTCGAGATGACAATGGGCCAATTGCGTTAAGTTTTGACACAAAGCTTGAGGCATCTGAGGAGACAGAGCCTCAGCTGAGAAAATGTGCTCCATCAGAGAGACTGAGGCAAGCCTGTGCACCGTTTCCTTGAAAAATGATTGGTGTGGAAAATACCAGCCTACTGGGGATGGTGTCACTCTTGGTCTGGGAAAGAATACCTGGGGTCATATAAAAAAGCAGACTCAGCAAATCAGGGAGAGCAATCCAGCAAGCAACACTGTTCCCTGGGTTCTGCATCATCTCCTGCCCTGAATTCTTCATGGTGGCCTAGTAACGGGGAGTGTAAGCTTAAATAAACCCTTCTCTCCCCAAGTTGATTTTGGTCATGGTATTTTATCACAGAAGAGAAACCTAATCAGGACAGGGGATATAGCTCAGTGTTGGAATATTTGTCTAGCATGCATAAGGCCCTAGGGTCAATCCCTAGTACTGATAATAATGTATCTAAAGGAATAAAAAGATTATAAAAGAGATACACTATTTCTTGAGGTTCTTATGGTTGTTAAGATTTGTTTATTTTATGTATCAGAAAACAGAAGTTTAGCATTTCAAAGCAGTTTTGGTAGGTGTTAAGTTCTAAATAAGAAAGACAACTTACCAACTCTTTAAAATGATAAAAGTACACGAACTTGCCAATAATACATGAACTTTAACCAAAGGATCCTAACACACAAATAGGTCACCAATATACACGGAAATTTGTAAAGAAACGGACATCTGTACCTCTGTTGAGTGTTCCAAACTCTGTATGGAACACCCCAATCAATGTAGTGTAGCCTTGAGTGGCATGGGCATTCACTGCTCTTTCAAATGCATCACCCCATAGAGCTGGACCACCAGGTTTCATAAGAAAAGTACCAAGTTCATAGACTCCTAGAACACAGAAAAATAATTTAAATAATGACAGTCGAGGAATTTCTACTCATGTTCATATTCACTTGGTTTCACAGAAGCCTGATGCACATGTACATACTTGAAGGGTTGCATATACACATTTATACAGACACAGTAATTACATTTGCATCATTTCCCTGAATTTTATGCTCAGAAATCCCTTGTCCATGTTTAAACTTATTTATGCTGTTACACTTAATTCTACAAATGACAAAAAGTAGGGGGTCAGTGAGGGTTGGAGAGCTGGTTCTGTAGTTAGGAGCTGGCCCCACAATTATGCAGTGAGAACACAGCTGTCACATCATGGAGCTAACACCCACCTGCCTCGGGATCATTTTCCAATGAAGGAGGCCCACAAGCAGGGCGGTGGGTGGGAGTATTTGCTTCTTTAATAATGACTGTCCTTACTGTAAATTCGCTGGGAAGCCATGGCATTCCCTTTCCATGGTGGGATTCATCTCAAAAAACTCCAGTTACTGGGCACATTTTCCCCTATGCATTGGTATATTTTAATTGAGACATTCACAGACACGCAAGGACAAGAATTACAGCATGTCTGAAGTTGTTGAGACATAGGTCTCAGAGAGACAGAGAACAAGAGTATCCTGGATTCACTCTGCCAGCAAATAGTGAGTTCCAAGCTAACCTCACATTGACCTTAAAGCAACTTCTTAAAGATCATTCTTGCCTTGCTCATGATTTTCACTGATTGTAATCTTTAGCTTATTTACCTAGTCACATTTAAGAGACTAACAAAGCACATGTATTTCCCTAATGACTTACCTCTCTCTCCCTTAATTAACCTCCTTTCCCTTTAAGAAGTTCTTGGAAGCTTTTAAAGCACTCCCACCTTGAGCCATAGAGAAAGGCTGACAGTTACTGCTTTGTGAACAACTTTTATCTGTTTCTATAACCCTGATAAACTCTAGCCTTGCACCAGGCTGGAGCCAGAGAATTGCTGATTGTAACTGTCTAGTAGCTGGAAAACTTGCAGCATGGCAGAATGAGAGAAGAGCGAGAGTGATTTGGAGAGGGAAGACTAGAGAGTTAGGAGCTGGAGGGAGAAGCTGGGAGAAATGAGCAGAAATTCAAAAGGGTAAGAAAGGTAAGTAAGCAGGAAAATGAAAGAGAAGAAGAAAGAGAGAGAATTAGAGCTAAGAAATTGTAGACATCAGGACAGAAGAATTAGAGAACAGGAAAGAGGGAACAATGAAGAGCTCACGTGGAGAATGGACTCTGTGAGAAGGTTCTTTTCTGTAGCCTGCAGGCTTAGATCCTACAGCTCCTGTAGTGTTTCTCTTTTTCTGAACCCTGAGCGAAAGCTTGTGAGGCAAAGGACCTTAAGAGTTTTTGAGAGCAGAGGACCAGGGTTCAGCTCCCAGAACCCATGTAGGAAGCTCACAGCTGCCTGTAACCAGCTCCAGTGTATCTCACACTTCCCGTTTCCACAGCAGGTTTCTGCATTCGCGACACATACATTTATGCACACACGCACGCACACATGTGAGAGAGACAGAATACATTAAAATAGTTACAAAAGAATTAAAAAATTATCTGAACTATTTTAGTATAACAACATTGAGTAGACATTGAGGAATTAGTAGAGTAAGATATTTTGAATGGCCTAAGTATATACTTTTAGAAAGACCTTAAAATAATTTTTCATGGATTTGGAGAGGTAGTTCAGTGATAGAGCACTTGCCATGAATGCATAAAATCCTTGGTTAACAACAAAATAAAATACATTTTTTCTTCAGTGCCTATGTGTTTATTCTTCAGCCTTTGTATATTTTGCCACTGTAAGTTTTCCTATCCAAATAGGATAGTGCAACAGAAGTGATAATTATATTTTCCTATTTTGGAAAAACAAACCAACTTGTAGATTTAATTTTGCTCTTCCTAACTATTTTAACTACATATTTGAAATGTATTTTATTTCTGCACAGAATTATAGAATCAGCAGAGACAAAGAACCAGGTTGCAAGAAGATCCAATGGAGAAGACAATTATTTTATTTAGATAGTACTAAGGGGTGGTAGGAGGCCCAAGTGGGTAGGATCCAAATAAGGCTGTTCAGGTTTCTTTGCAGTGTCTTCTAAAACATACTACAAAGTTGAGAACAACGAAAAATAAAATTCTAATTAGTTTATGCTTTTCTAGTCTTATTTCTGGTTAAAATTAGACTGAGGTAATAGTCTCTTTAAATACACAAGAAGTGAAATTAACAAGAAGGCCAAGAATTATTGTCAATCTGAAAGTAAGAAAGAGGAAGACAAAAATGATTATAGTAATAGAGCTTGGGAATTCCACTTAATCAGTTCCTGCAAATGACCCGTTTTCTAGGAAAAACATAGTGACTTTAAATTGGGTGTAATTTACAAATATATTTAATATAACAAATGTACATTGGAACCTAACATCTGGCCTGGTGGTGGCGGCCCATGCCTTTAATTCCAGAACTCTGGAGGCAGAGGCAGGTGGATCTCTGTAAATTCAAGGTCAGACAGATCTACAGGTTGAGTTATAGGCTATACAGAGGAACCCTATCTCGAAGAACAAAAACAAACAAACAAAAAATGCATTTAGCATCTGTACCATTTTAGTCATGAAAACACACAGGGACTAAGAGAGGCACACCTTCCTTAGGAGGATGTCCCATTTTGCACCATGGTACCATATAGACAATTTCACTTTCTTGTTTTTCAATGGAAGTCGAATTTGGAATGAAGAATCGTTCGTTCCATTCTTTATCTTTGGCCAAGGCTTTGTAAACTGCAGTTCGATGAGCAAAATTATCTATGGTAGAAAAGAATGAAGAAAAGTTTGTAAAAATTGGTTTAAAACCATCTATACTTCTTTGTGTTACACCCAAATATTTTTTTTAAAGACAGGGTTTCTCTGTTTTGTTTTGGAGGCTGTCCTGGAATTCGCTCTGTAGACCAGGCTGCCCTGGAACTCACAGAGATCTGCCTGCCTTTGCCTCCCAAGTGCTGGGATTATAGGCATGTGCCACCAGTACCCGACCTACACCCAAATCGTTAATCATTCATCTGGAGCACACAGAACACTGTGCTGTGGATTTGGGAACAGGTCTGTAAAGAACTTTCATGTGTGCCTCAAGTTGCCCCGGGTCTTCAGGGTAGAAGAAGGGGAAACAATATTGTGATCTCATTGAATGGGCTTCACCGGTGCTGCCTCTCCAAAGGCAGCTGTGTACGGGAGTTAGTCACTGTGTACGGGAGTCAGTCACTGTGTATGGGAGTCAGTCACTGTGTGCCTCTTGACTTAGTTTCTCAGCCTGTGGTACGTAAATAATATAACATCAACCTCCAGATGTGTGGTGAGGATTAAGTGAATAAAGAGGGCTTACAATGGTGTTTAACGCTTACATGTGGACTGACCATTCTTACTATGCAACTGAGGCATTCAACTGACGGTGCCAGCTGAAAGACAGATTCTACTTCGGTATTGAGGGTAGGCAGTCAAGATGTATCTTGAGTCAATGTTAACATTAAGTGACATTTGAAGGCACTTGGCATTGTCTCCTCTGCACAAATAACTTCCAGAGAAATAGCTGGTTCTCACACTACTGTCACTTCCTGTTCCTCCCTAGCACCCACATCTCTGCTCTCTCAGTTACTGAAACAGGTGACATGCGACATGCTTACCAGTGTATGGGCCGAATACTATATTTATGGTAAAGGCCTCATGAGACTACGGTGAATATTTATGTAGCATGTGCTAGGGATAGGAATAACCTATCCTAAAGGGAGGTAAACTAGGACTTCAATGCTTTCCCCCAATGGGCTATGCTTAACATGAACCACGTGTGAAACATAAGTTGGGCTAATGGTGTTTGTTGTCCTTCAAAACCAAACCAAACCAAACCAAACCAAACCAAAGTATACCCATGCCACACACAGAATCTTTTCTCATTAAAGAATTTTGTGAACATTAATTGAACATAGATGACCAAACACTAAATGCATTTATTAGTAAGTTTGCTGAACATGCTCAAACCCCAGTGTAGGCTATTTTAAGATTAGATCTTTAAAAAGTTAACAAGCATTCTGAATAATTTTGTAATGTTCTCCCTTTTCAAGGTAGTGCGGTTGCAGTATGAGAACTCTTAGTAATGTATTTCCCTTAGCTTCTTAAAATAAATGGCAGCAAATTCATTAAGACTCTGGGATGTAGAGACAACTGAAAACAGACTTTAAATGCAATAGAACCAATAAGCTTCAGGGTTGAGGGAAGGTCAAAAGCTGATTGTCATCCCCTCTCAACCTCCATTAACTCAAAATCCTCAATGTGTAATCGGTTTCCCCTGAGACAGTGATATCCAGGTCTAGCATCAGATACATTAATGTATATCCATTTAAGACTCCTATGTAACACAGAAAATAAAAGGCCCAGAGACTGATATTGGGGCTCAAGCTTCAAGCTGAAGATCAGAGAAGCAAAGCAGCCAAGCCAGTAGCTCTTACTCTACCTCAGCTCAGACCAAAGGGCCGATGCTCAGACTGCTCCCGACTTCACTGCTCCCCAGAGTCACTCAGACTGCTATGCTCTCCTCAGTGTGGCTAGAGACTAAATCTCCATGAGACCCTTTGCTTTTTATACCTACCTACTGCTGGGAGGTATGATCCTAAGTGTTGAGATCACCTATGTGCGAGCTGTTTCTTTTAGGACTGGATCAATTTTGTGTAGTCATTGTGGCCTTGAACTAACACAGACCCCTCTACCACTTAATCCTGAGTCCTGGGATTAAAGGTGTGTGCCACCACCGTGTAGCTTCTGTAGCTAACTAGTGTGGCTGGCTTTGCATCCTGAACCCTCAGGCAAGCTTTATTAAATCATAAATAACATGTCACCATACTCCTGTAGCATCTACCAGGATAAAGATCTATACTGAACATTTGAACTGGGCAATTCATACCATACTTCCAAATATGGAACACTCTGTTTATTCTGCCTCCAACTTCTACACTCCAATATCCAACCAATTCAGAGTGAGATGTCCGGAGATGAACATTTTTCTTAAAATTGCCCAGGAACTCTTTTATCTTTGAGGGTTTAATATAATAAGTACAAAATTCATAGAATGTTCCTTCGGTTTGTCTTCGGCCAGTAGCAAAAGATGAGCACACCTGAAGAAAGAGAAATCAAATCTCATTATGGGGGAGGATGGAATTTGTGTTACCTTCCAACAATATCTGAGTCTGGTGACAGGAGACACAATAGCTGAATCACAAGCCCTGTTGGCATTTTTCTTTCAACTCTGCGTAGATGTATTATAGTAGATTTTGAAGATAATACGGTCAAGCATGTGGAGTCTCCTTAAGCCACCTTGTTATGGAAAGCTGCCCCAAGCTAAGGCAGTGGTATCTTAGAGATGCTCCTGGGATAGAGATCCACAGGTAGGATCCAGATACATTTGGTTTCTCCCTTATATTCTTTTAATCTACAGCGTGTGTCACCACAGTTACGTATCTGGAAGAGCTCTGTGGACTGTATGTCTTTGGGCACACACAATAAACATGTTTACTAAAAGAAAACATTTTACAAAAGAGAAGTTGACACTCAGGTCGAAGAATTCTTCCTACACTCGGCAGAAAGAGAACTGGAATGTAGGCGATGCATCAGGGCGCTATCGATATCCAGCTGCATTACAAAGTTTGGCAACACCCCAGTGGTTCTCAGCCTCCCCAATGCTGCAACCCTTAATACAGTTTCTCATGCCGTAGTGACCCCAACCAGCCAACGATTTTTCCTTGCTACTTCATAATTGTCACTTTGCTACTGTTATGAATTGTAATAATATAAATATCCAATATGCGAACCCAAAGGGGTTGAGAACCACAGTAATGGACCAAGAATGCTAAAAAATCAGAAATGTCAGAATTGCCTGAATCACTATTGGTTTCTAGCAAGGAACACAAAGCAAAGATGAGCTTTAATGTACTTAGTTGTACCAGCGTGGTAAAAATGCCTCTCAGGTATTATCTTTTAAAAACCAATCATATTTACCATGTAAGTTTCTATTTCTTGTTCTGAGAGCACTTCTCCCTAGGAAATACTTGACCAGAAATTACCTTGTGTATATCTGTACATATGCACATATATGCTGTAAAAACTCATTTTATTTTCAAGTTGGGCTATCATGCACCCACTTCATGAAGCTAATAATAGCACAAAAATCTGTTGAAACAGATCAGATGCATATAGAAGTATGGAAAAAACCACTGCATACACAGACAACTTAGTATGGATAGAAAAAGCAATCATTTTCCTCTTGATACATTTTTACTTAAAAATACTTAGCTTAATATAATTTTCTTCCTTTAGTCCATTCCATTCATATATACTCTGAAATGTATTCTTGCTGTGCAAATCAGCAAACTTCCTATAAAAATCTGCAGCTGACCCTGCATTTGATGGACTTTTGAGTCTCTGTGTTTTTTTTAGCCATAATCTACAAATGGGATTATTAGAACTGCTTATTATCTATAGTTTTAAAATGAATAAAACATCGAAAGCAAGTCAATGGCATTCAAAATACTGTATAGGTTGGTTGATTCAAAGAGTGAGTGTACATTTAGAGAATGAAATAATTGTCAAAGGCACACACTTTTATTATTATTATTTCCAGGACACAAGACATAGGAGGGAACCCACAGAGAGGTGTGTGACTAGATAGAAACAATTTTCCAGATTCCTGTTGCAGAGGCAGAGCTATGCTGGGGAGAAATCATATGCTTCATCACCTGCAACTTAGACTCACTCTTGACCAGCATTGACTCATTAAAGAGAATGGCGGTTCATCTGACAGAGGGCTGATCTCCAAAATCTACACAGAACTCAAGAATCAAGTCTCCAAAACACCAAAGGATCCAATGAAAAAGTGGGTACAGAACTAAATAGCGAATTCTCAATAGAGGAGTCTAAAATGGCTGAGAGATACTTGAGAAAGTGCTCAACATCATTAGCCATTAGGGAAATGCAAATCAAAGCAACTCTGAGATACCACCTCACTCCTGTCAGAATGGCTAAAATCAAATACACCAATGACAGTTTGTGCTGGAGAGGGTGTGGAGAAAGGGGAACACTCCTCCGTTGCTGGTGGGAGTGCCTACTGGTACAGCCACTATGGAAATCAGCATAAAGGGAGGCTTTTCCTTGCCAGCAGCTTTGGTTTATCACCCGCCAGTCACCTGGGCTCTGCCGCGTTGTAGTCCCCAAATAACACACAAGACACTGTATTAATTATGAAGCTGTTGGCCTTGTTTCTTACTGGCTAGCTCTGACTTAAGTATTTACCCCATAATTGTTAATCTAAGTATTTCTCTTACTGGAGAGGTTTCCAGGCTTCTTATCCCTATGGCAGTTACATCTTGACTCCCTGTGTTTCTCCTTCCCAGCATACTCCTCGATTTCTAGTCCCACCTATCTTGCTTCCCGATTGGCCAACAGTGCTTTATTGACATATACACAGGACTTCCCCCATAAAATCAGTATGGAGATTCCTCAGGAAAATGGGATTCAGCCTACCACAAGACCCAGCAATTCCACCCAAAAGATGCCCATTCACACAACAAGGATGTCTGCTCCACTATGTTCCTAACAGCATTATATGTAATAGCTAGATCCTGAAAGCAACCTAGATGCCCCACAACTGAAGAGTGGATAGAGAAAATGTGGTACATTTACACAATGGAGTACTACTCAGCAGAAAAAAAACAAAGGAATCTTGAAATTTGCATGCAAATGGATGGCACTAGAAGAAACCATCCTAAGTGAGGCAACCCAGTCACAAAAAGACAAACATGGTATGTACTCACTCATATATGGATTATAGACATGAATCAGGGGAGTGTCAGCCTACAATCCCAGTGCCAGTGAGTCTGGGAAACAGGGAGATTCCCAAGAGAGATGCATGATACCCCAGAGAAATGGAATGAGGAAAGATCTCCTGAACAGATTGGGGACATCGGGGGAGGGGAGAGGGAACCAGGAAAAAGAGAGGGGGATAAGAGGAGGGGAGAAGAAGGTATGGGGGACCAGGAAGGTTGAGTCCAGCTAAGAATAGAGGAGAGCAGGATGAGAGACACTATAATAGACCAAGTCATTATAGGTTTGAGGAGAGATCCGGCGCCAGTGAGATCTCCAGAGATCTACAAGGATAACATCAACCGGCAAACTAAGCAATAGTGGAGAGACTACATTAATAGCCCCTCCTTGATGATAGGGTTGACGACTACCCTATATGCCATCCTAGAACCTTCATCCAGTGGCTGATGGAAGCAGAGACAGATACCCACAGCTAAACACTGAACTGAACTCCTGGAACCCAGTGACAGAGAGGGAGGAATGATGAGCAAGGCAGTCAAGACCATGATGGTGAAACCCACAAAGACAGCTGACCGGGAAAGGGGGAGCTCTTGAACCCCAGACTGATGCCTGAGAGGCCAACAGTGGACTGATCTAGATTCCATGAAAGTAGTGCTAGTGAGGAGGCCATAGAAATCACTGGGGCCTTGGGTAGTGGATCAGTGTTTACCATGGTGTATGAATGATCTTTGGGAGCCCATTCCAAATAGAGGGATGCTCTCTCAGCCTGGGCACATGGGGAAGGGCCTAGGTCCTTCCCTGGATGAAATGACAGACTTTGGAGACCCCCCCAAGGAGGGCCTCACCTTCCCTGGGGGAATGATGTGGGGATTGGGTGGGGGGCTGGGGGGGCTGACAGAGGGACAAGAGAGGAGGGGTTTGAGAGGGAGCTGGGATTGACATGTGAAGCATTCATGTTTCTAATTTAAATAAAAACATATATAGAGGGGAAAAAAGAGAATGGTGGTTAAAACAAAAGAAAAACAAAAACAATGATCAGAGAAAAACTGTAAGGAAATAATTGATGATATTACGCTGGGTGAGCAGTTACTAGTCTCTTCTTGAAGGTTTACATGGTTCTGTACTATCCTGATTCTCTCTATTTGGGTCAAGTCCTAGTCCCAAACGGGAAAGAACTGGATTCATCCCCAGGCTAAGCCGGTGCTCAACAGCTAGGGCTGGGTTGGATGGTGGTCCCCTTTGGTGCACATCTCATCGTATCTTAGTCGAACTTCCCGAGGCTCCAGTCCTCCCCTAACTGCTGGGCACTGCTGGGCAAGGTGGTCCCTCGCTAGGACCCACAGGTGCCCGGGAACCGAGGCACCCGAGTAGAGCCAAACCTCACCAAGAGCACCTGCACCGCACACAGCTCCGCCCACCTCCCTGCAGGCCGGTGTCTCCTACCTGAGTCGCCAGCGCCCGCGGGGCTATCAGTGCCTTGCCCAGGCAGCTTCGGAGTGCCAGCATGGCCATGGCCTGGGGCTCGCAGGAAGATGGCAGCCGGCCAGGCGCAGGGACTCTTCCCCTTCTTGGTGCTCCCGCTCCGTTTAGCTGGGGGTACAGGGCTTGGCAGGGCGGCTCCTCCGTAAGGGCAGAGGCTCCTACCCTTTGCTTGGCCTTTGTTGTAGAAAATTCGGGCCCTGACGTCAGAGGTGATGTTGCAATCAGAAGAACTCTGAGCTTGGTGCAATTCCACACCCTGGGCCACCACTTTAAGCCCCCGAGGGCACTAACACTCCAAAATGTTGGGGCGTGGTGTGGATGGATGTGGGACCCAGGGCACCGACCCGGAGCCTTCATCTTTATCTCAGAAAACTCAGCATCCCTGTTGACTCCTAGCATGGCCTGGGCGGCTATGAATAAAGATGGGTTAATTTTCCCGGTGCCCACAACAGTGGGGTCACAGGCCTGAAGTGAGACCCTTCACAGTTAATACGCAGAGGGACCAAAAGCACACTGCTCTATGCTACTTAAAACAGCTGACCTATTAGATACTCCTTGTGTGATCATTGGTGCCCAGATTAACTTCTTCTAACATGTTATAGCTAGTTTTGTTTTTGCCTATGGTTACGTCTCTGTTAGGTGTACTCTGGTGTTTTGTAGTTTTCTATTTCCTGATAATGTCCGTTTAGTAGAAAGACGAGAATTTAGATCACTTCATAGCACCTGCCTGCATTATCAACACATTAATCTACATTGTAATTTATGAGTCTTCTTCGTAATAGTAATTTAAGTGACATTCCTTATATCGTTAGAGACTGGAAAGAACTAGAGGCTTATCAGGTATGGTTTTATTGGGGTGCCTTGTGGAAGGGGTTTTCTTAGATGGGGGGTTAAAAATTAGTAATCCTAGAAGAATTTAGCATTTTTTTCTGAAGACATTATTTCCTAACCCAGCAAATTTAAACCAAGTATCATTTATATAAAGACAACATCTACCTGATTAAAATCTGTCAGATTGTTTTTTTTTTCAGCCCCAAGTTAACAGTTCATTTACTTATCCAATTAATGCTTATCACATTTCTTTTACGCTGCAGGCAGTTTCCTAGAAACTGTAGGAGTGGAAAAAAAAGGTGGTTCTTTCCCCCATTGGAGTCTACAATTTGTATAAACCATGACGGCAGAGAAAATACAGTCAGTTCCATGTAGCTGAGGTGAGCATCTGTGGATGTAACCAGAGATAAGAGAATAATGGGGGGAAATTATCTGTTCTGGATATGTACAGACGTTTTCTCTTGCATTAACCACACAATAGAGTATAACCAGTATTTGCATGGCCTGAGATAACTGATTTAAAGGTACAGGCAGTATGTTATATGCAAATGCGAGAGAAGGGACTTGAGTATGTACGGATTTTGTTATCTTTCTCACTGGGTCCTGGGTCCAGTGTGTGCTGTTCATTAGGGAATTAGTAAGCAGCATGAATGGACACAATACAGTGTAACACTAAGAGTTAAAAGTGGTGGAGGAAGATGGAGAGAGAGAGAGAGGGAGGGAGGGAGGAAGGGAGGGAGGGAGGGAGGGAGGGAGGGAGAGAGAGAGAGAGAGAGAGAGAGAGAGAGAGAGAGAGAGAGAGAGTATCCGTTTATCTATTGGCATTGAAACAAGATCAGTACTAGAAACTTAGCTCGTTGTGGTCACAGGACAGTCTTAACCCCTAGGGAATGTCTGTACAGTAACGCAAATGACTGAAGGAGGAGGGAAGCAAGCTTGTTCCCTTCATTTCTTCCCACCGTCTGTCTGCTCCATGGAACGTGGCTATAGTGGACTGAGTACATGGTTGGGTTAGAAGGCACGGACTGACCGTGGCGAATGAAAGTGATGTGGCCCGGGGCAAACCACACTAGAAGCCCTCCTTACCCTCTCTCACACACGAGAAAGCATCTAATTTCAGCCACCACCGGTAGGCGGAAGTTTCCCTGCACCACAACCGCTTCCGAAGTAACTGACACGGAGACTCAGTATTAATTACAAATGCTCAGCCAATAGCTCAGGCTTGTTACTAGCTAACTCTCGCACTTAAATTAACCCATATTTCTTATTTACGCTTTGCCCCATGGCTTGGTGCCTTTTCTCGCTATGGCATGCCCATCTTGCTCTCTCCGTGTCTGTTGGCGACTCTCTGACTCTGCCCCTCTTCATCCCAGTAGCCTCAGTTTGATTGACCCTCCCCTCAACTTTCTCCTGCCTTGCTATAGGGCAGTCAACTTCTTTACTAACCAATGAGAGTGATTCTTACAGTGCACAGAAGGCTTACTCCACAGCAACTGCCAGTTGGCTTAATCTTAGTACAAGATTCTTTCCCTTCTTGCATTCATTGATATGTTTTTCTTTATCCCTGACCTGAGTCCCTAGGCAATAGAGCCAATAGCCAAGCACTTCCTAGGCCTACCCAAGCTGAAGCGCTCAGTAAGAACTGTCACAGGGAAGGGGCGGTATGGTTTGCCATCGCTCCCACCAGCTGCTGGCGTTGACGGCTGCCAGATAGGGAGAAATGAAAGTAGCTCATTTTCCTTGCCTACCCATGATTCTCTCTGGCAGAGCAGAGGTGACCCCCGTTAGGTGACTGTTAATAGCTCCACCAGGGCCTTTCTGTAAGGCATCTCTAATCATTCTTAGTGTAGCAAGAACCCTTGGCAAACCTTATGAGCACACTGGTCTCTGATGTTTCTACATGTTTAACACTCACAGAGTTGCAAGGGAAACAAATGATAAAGAAATGAATATGAGGAAAGAGCTTAAACGATGGGAACATAAAAGCAAAGTTTCAAAGAAAGTAGACAGTAGGCATAGAATAGCAAATTTTCACGGTGGATGCAAGACAATTTTAATGATGAGGATAAGGGGGGATTTTAATATATTTGTAACAAATGTAATTAGAACATAATATTTATGATCTATCCTATAGAATGATACTGTGTAACATGGTAAGTGAAAGACCCAGAGATTGATATTGGGGTTCAGGCTTCAAGCCGAGGTTCAGAAAAGAAAAAGCAGTCAGCCACTAGCTCTCCCTCTACCTCAGGCTGAAAGGACTGAACCATGAGCTCTTCACCAAGCCTCAGACTGCTGCCTCTCCTCAGTGTAGCTGGGGAGAATCCAGAGACTATCTCAGAATGCAGTCTGAGACACTGGGCTCCTGGCTTTTATATACGTTTCTAGGGCTGGGATTAAAGAAAGGCGTGTGATCTCAGGGGTTGAGATCATCTTTGTGTGAGCTGTTTCTCATTAGAACTGGATCAGTTTTGAGTAGTTCAGTGTGGCCTTGAACTAGCAGAGATCTGTCTACCTATATCTCCCAAGCTATGGGATTAAAGGTGTATACGTCCTCTGCCTGATCTCTATAGCTTGTGGCTGACTTTGCTTTCTCAGTCAAGTTTTAATAAATTACAGACAATATATCACCACGATAGTGTTTATTGCCTCCTGCCTTAGTTAGGGTTTTTATTGCTGTGAAGAGACACCATGACCATGGCAACTATCTTTGTTTTTTGCTTTTTCTGTGGCAGGGTTTCTTTGTGTGACAGCCCTGGCTGCTCTGGAACTCACTTTGTAGACCAGGCTGGCCTTGAACTCATAGAGATCTGCCTGCCTTTGCCTCTCAAGTATTGGGATTAAAGGCATGAGCCCATCAGTGCCCAGTCATGGCAACTCTTGTAAGAAAAGATTTAATTGGGGTGACTCACAGTTTCAGAAGTTCAGCTCATCATCGTCATGGTGGGGGAGCATGGTGACATGTAGGCAGACATGGTCCTGGCTGCATCTTGACCAGAAGACAGCAGGACATTGACTAAGACACTAGGCAGTATCTTGAACATAGGAAACCTCAAAACCCACCCCTACAGTGACACACTTCCTCCAACAGGGCCACACCCACTTCAACAAAGTTACATCTCCTAATAGTGCCACTCCTTATGAGATTATGGGAGCCAATTATTATTCAAACTACCGTAGATACCTTTATCACAAAAGGAAATGCTTAATTTTAGCTAGCAACTGGTTACAACTAAGATACACTTTTGAGCCATCCAAATCACCCTTTGATTGGCATCAGTGTGTTTTCTTTAGGATGTGCCCTGGGGGTCACAACCCACTGTTCAGGAGCTCTTACCCGGAGTGGAGTTGATGGCTCATAAGTTATATGCATATTCATCTCTGCTAAATAGTACCAAAATGCCTTATGAATTTACACTCTGTATAGCAGCATATGGGGGCTTTCTGACTTCTCTTTATTATCTTCCTTATGGTCTGATGTAGACGCCTCTTATAACAAATGGGAATCAGTTACAGGGTGATAAAAATTGTGGCAGGCTAAAACAAAGGCCCATTTAATGTTATTACTGCTTGATTGTGTCAAGCTCGTGAAACTGTGCAGAAGGAAGCAGGCACGGTTGCTCTGGGGCAACCTTAACCGGGTAGGAGGACAGTTTCATGTCAGATGCTCGTTTCCTGGATCTACATCTCTGGGCAGATGTGTTCTGTAGTTACCTCCCTGGGGAAGCACTTTTGTGCAGCTATGTGCTAATTTCTGTAGCCACCAGATGGAGGCATAAACCAACTTTTGCATGGTGTGTGTGTGTGTGTGTGTGTGTGTGTGTGTGTGAGTGATTTTTGAGTGTTTAAACTTTAGGTATTTAGAATGATTTAGCTTTCAGCGTACTTTTGTTTTGTGTTTATGTGTTTGGTGATGGATTATTTCATAGAGAAAAGGTGAATTGTAACATTTATGGGTTGCATTGTTACTACTATCAACAATATTAAGAATTAAAAATATTATCAATAAAAGCAAGAATTAAAATGAAAAACAAGTTTCATGCCACATTATTATAAAGAGCATTAATCATCTCACTGAACATTTATTAAGAAACTTTATTATGTTGATCATTGTTTTAGGGAGGGATAAAGAATTTAAAATGCTCTAAGGGAATTAAAGAAACTAACTACTGTATATTTCTTGTGCTTATTAATATATCTTGGTGTTTCTATACTAACTTGCTGCTATTCTTATCAGAGTAACAGAAAAATTGCAAACAGCTCAATATTTAACTATAGCAAGAACTTATTTAATGATTGTATTGATAAAATAAATTTGAATGTCATGCCATTTGTAGATATTTTAAAGGAGTTAGATGTCCTTAGGGGTTTACACAGGGAGATGGATTTGGTACCTGTGAAATTACTTCTCTGGGAGGCAGGAGAAATGTTGCATAGTATTTATGGATGCTTTATTTATCATTTAATATGGCTTTTTTTCTTTCCTTGTTACGAGTTTAGACACCTTTTAGCTTTATGCACTCATCTGCATCCTGACATTTTTCATGAGCAGCAAGCACACATCCATTGTTCAGTGCTCCAGCATCCCAGATACCAACTAGCTGGTGAACTGACTTTTAAACCCAATTTTACTCGAATCTTGCCAGTTGGTTTTAAAGCATTTTGATGATTTGTTGGGTTTTGTTTGTTGTCAGCACTGTGTTGAAGATTGGAATATTAGCACAAGAACTGGCAGGCTGCGTTCAAACACGAGGGCCATGTTACCTTCCCCCGTGTTAGGTGTGTGAGCACACTGCCTAGGGTGTTTGCAAACGTTCTAGGGCCATGTTACCTTCCCCCGTGTTAGGTGTGTGAGCACACTGCCTAGGGTGTTTGCAAACGTTCTAGGGCCTAAGTTCAGATGCCCTTCGGTGACTTGTGAAAGTGTACAAAGAGTTTATGGGAAATCTGAACCCTGCCTTAACCCAGGAGCCTGTCGCATTAGGTCTTCGGGACAGAGCGATGGTGCCGTAGGACACAGGCCTCCCTTGGCCAGACCCTCACTCAGTGCCTGAGTTTCAGTCTCTGGTGCATTCCTTCCTTGGCGACATCTGCCAGGTTAGCTGCATCCTGGTGTGCACCCTGCTGCTGAGTTTACCAGCTGTCTCGCCACCGTTGGGGTGCATGCGTGGGTCACAGGTGGAGAGCCTGTAGAGTTCCGGGGTAGAACTGTGCTTAGCAGCCAACAGAACGGAAATGACTTCTGGCCTCAAATTCTCTTTTCAACTGTGACAAGGAAAGAGAGTGCCCGGATGTCCCGCAGAACGGACAGAGGAGCTCCCAGAGTGATCGCCCACCTCGCTTGGACACTGGAGCTCCCGAAACAGACACTTGTTGCAATGGGGGAAAAAAAACTGGCTCCCAGTCTGAGCATTACTGTATTGGAAGAAGAAAATGATTTGAGATAATTTGAGCAACAAGCTCAGACTGGATATGGAATTGGTCACACGGTCCAAAAAATCTCCCCGCCCTGGAGAGTTCATCTTAACCCAAAGCCTGCAGCTGCTTTCAGCCTGAGCAACACATGGTGTGACGGAAAGGACATCTCCTTAGCAGAGTTTTTAAAGGTTTCTCTCCTGTTTGCGTTTGTTCTTGTCTGTTGGCTGTTGCATCTGGACTCTATATTAAAAGACGCTTGACAGGCTCAGTCCAGGAAAGCAAGCAGACTAACTGCAGATCTTTACCCCTTCCTCTACTCCTCCAAATCCAACCCCAAGTCTCACGCCAGCTCTGGAGCAGACCAGGTGCTGTAGTCTCCCTTCTCTCCCTGCCCTCATCTCCAGGGGATCACACAGATGTTCCCCTCCTGTCTTTGTCCCGTGCTCCTCTCTTTCTCCTAGCCTCCAGCTCCAGGAGGCATTCCCTGGTAACCAGCAGGCTGCTTAGGCCTAGGAAGCAGGTAGGCGAGCTTCATATCTTCACTCTCCGTCCTCTCCACCATAACCAACCTCCTGGTCTCATCCCAGCTCAGTAGCAGACCATTTGGTAGCTCTTCCCACTCCCTGCCCCCATTCCTGGAGCACTAGGCAGATCACAGCAGAGCATCGTGCCTTCTTCCCTCCTGTGGACCCTGTAGCACCTGCTTCCTGTGCTCTTAATAATAGGAACACATTTTACCAGGAACCCCCAATGAACAGGAGCCCGGGAAGACTTCTTACCAGGGAACACACAGCCACGGCTCTATCCCAGAGAGGGGATCAGAAAGCAAGGACCAAAACACCCACCCCAAAGAGGCAAGATCATATGTCAGTACCTAGAATTATAATCTTTCCAAACCAAGATGCCTAGATGCAAGCATAAAAACACAGTGAAAGCCAGGACAATGTGTCTCTATTAGCGCCCAGTATCCCTGCCACAGTAAGCCCAGAATGTTGCAGCAGAGCAGAAGCACTAGACAATGAGATTTAATACAGCCTCCATGAATAGAATAGAGGTTCTTAAGGAGGGAATAAAAGAAAAGCCCTTAGAGAAATCAGTGAGAGCACAGGCAAACAGCGGAAGGAAATGAATAAAATGGTTCATAACTGGAAAGCAGAAATAGAATCAATAGAGAGAACCCAAACCGAGGGAAATCTGGAAATGAAAAATTTAAGAACCTGAACAGGAGCCTCTGAGGCAAGCCTCACCAACAAATATAAGAGATGGAGAAGAGAATCTCTGGCACTGAAGACACAATACAGGAAATGGGGATCTGAGTTAAAGAACATGTTAAAGCTAAAGATAAAAAATAAAAAAATCCCATCAATCCTGTCCTCAACTCCTCGGGAAAACTGAGACACAATGAAAAGACCAAATCTAAAACAATAGGAATAGAGGAGGGAGAAGAGGCCTGGAGAAGGTACAGAAAACATTTTCAAGAAAATCACAGAAGAAAAGTTCCCAAACCTAAAGGAGGAAATGGGAACAAACACAGACACACAAAGCCATGCATTATGCAAATGGTGAGACCTTGACACTCTCTGCCTAGAAGGAAAGTCTCCATCAAATTTCTCCTCTCAGGAATCAGGGAACCCCATGGAATAGGAGAGAGAGAGAGAGAGAGAGAGAGAGAGAGAGAGAGAGAGAGAGAGAGAGAGAGAGAGAGAGAGAGAGAGAGAGAGAGATAGTATAAGAGCCAGCGAGGATGGAGGAAACCAACAAAAACGAGGTCCTCTAAATCAACAGGGTTGGTGCACCTGTGAAATTGCAAGGCTGAGGCAGCACGCACTGGACCTGTGCGGGCCTGCACCAGTTAGAGCGCCGAGCTCAGAGGAGCAGACAGCTTCCCCCATCCTTAACCCAGAATCAGTCTGCAGTTGACAACCACTTACAAAAGAAAGTTTAGTTTGCTCCACCGGAGTCTCACTGGGGAACAAACCACTGTTAAGGATAGGCTGTATGCCCAGAAGTAGATGGCCAACACGAAGTGAACTCAATGGCATCTTTGGAAGTTCCTTGTCTCATAATGTGGTGTCAGGACTCTTCCTTTTTAAAATTCTATCTATCTATCTATCTATCTATCTATCTATCTATCTATCTATCTATCTATCTATCTATCATCTATCTATCTATCATCTATCTATCTATCTATCTATCTATCTATCTATCTATCTATCTATCTATCCTCTCTCTTTTTACCCCATAAGTCCTTTGTGTATATATTATTTTTTGCAGTTTAGTGTGTTTATGGAATTCCTGAGTGTGCAAATGAGTGGGCCTCTGTTTTCTGTGCCTTCTCTTGGGCTCTTTTATTTCTCTTCGCACACTAATATGGTATGTTTCAAAAGTACAATTGAAAATTCAGTCAAAACATGTAAGATCTCAAAAGAATGAGTAACTTATTATTTAAACTACTACTGCATGAAAATCAGGGGTTTGTGCAAAGCACTGTCATGACCTTATACTCACACAGTTGTAGGGAATATCTAATTTATATTGGGTGCATAAAAGTTGCCTATAAAGACAACCTATGCAAATTGTTAGTAGATAATAAATAGAAAACAAAGCACACCTACAAATCCCACTGTGTGCTGGAGCCCCAAACAGCTCTTGATTTTGCGATGTAAGGATGCCAGTCTCTGGATGACGTATCATCTTCAAGGCTATAGTCTTCTTTTGAAAGCAGCACTTGTCCTTTTACTATTCATCACTCTTGGGATGCTGGATTGAATCTTATCATTTATGCTTGTGTGTTTGTCTAATCAGCTTCCCCGTCAACATTGAAAGACTGGAAGTAAGAAAAAAATCCTTGTCAAATTCTTCCAAGGGCCTGGATCTGGAGGGAAGTGGGCTTCATTTTCCAAATTATTTTCTTTATGTATAAAGGCAATTCATTGTTTTAAAAATATAAATCCTGTGATGTGTGCAGGGAGAGAAAGATAGAACTGCTCTTGACAAAGATGCATAAGACCTTTGGGCCTAACAACAGGCCCATGTATTGTGGCATCTGATGACTGTTTTTAAACTCTTGTTTTTATTTCCTAGTTTCCATAATTTTGAAGACTACATTAATATAATGAGTGAGTCTTTCTCTGCCCAACCAGCCAGCTTCCAAACAAAACAACTTTCTTCTTCTTCTTCTTCTTCTTCTTCTTCTTCTTCTTCTTCTTCTTCTTCTTCTTCTTCTTCTTCTTCTTCTTCTTCTTCTTCTTCTTCTTCTCCTTCTCCTTCTCCTTTGGGGGTGTTTTGAGACAGGGTTTCTCTGTGGTTTTGGAGGCTGTCCTGGAATTGGCTTCTATAGACCAGGCTGGTCTTGAACTCACAGAGGTCTGTCTGCCTCTGCTAGTGCTGCGGCCAAAGAAGCACGCCACCACCGCCTGGTCAAATAAAACTTCTTATCAATTATGAAAGCTTGCCTATAGTTTAGGCTTGTTCCTAACTAGCTCTTATAACTTGGGTTAACCCATTTATATTAACTTGCACTCTATCACATGGTCTTACCTCTCTTCCATCCTGCACCTCCCATTTCCTCTCCATGTCTCCTGGCATCTCCATAGCGTCTAGATCATTTCTCCCCTCCCTTTCTCTGCATATTGTCTAGATTATTTCTCCCCCTCCCTTTCTCTGCATAGTGTCTAGATTATTTCTTCCCCTCCCTTTCTGTGTATAGTGTCTAGATTATTTCTCTCCCTCCCTTTCTCTGCATAGTGTCTAGAATATTTCTCCTCTGCTCTTTCTCTCCCTGGCAATTCTGACTAAACCTCCTGCCAAGCTATTGGCCGTTCAACTTTTTATTAGACCAATCACAGCAAACATATCTTCACACTGTGTACAAATATCCCACAACATTTCCCTCTTTTTGTCTAAATGAAAAAGAAAGGTTTTAGCTCTAACATAGTAAAACCATATACAATAAGAACAATTATCAAGTAAGAATTACATTCACAATATTTAGTATATATGTGTTTGCTAAATTTGGAGAAAGTACTGTACCATCTATTCTATCTTAGTGAGTTCAAAGTTATACCTAAGCCATTTTATAATGTAACTTGTATTAGTATCCTAAAAATATCTTTTTAGACCTGTAACATCTTATTAGACACACAACTTGAGCCTTTGTTTCTCAACCTTATAAATTTTATATCTCTTATGTAAGTTTTTTCTTGAATTTGGTAACAAGGAAAACTGTATACTATCTAATCTTCATTTCCCATCAGAGACCAAAGAAGGATGCAATGTTACCTGAGTAAACAGGAAGTGCAGAACAAGCAACTTCTCAAACTATAGAAATGACAGAAACAACTGGCTGCATGGATTGTTACTCTAGGTTTCTCTGCAATGTTGGGGCATCCATCTTCAGCCTACAGGCCTAGAATATCTGGCAGACTCTTCAATAAAGCAGGAATTTTGAATGATTGTCCTATCTTGTCTTGGCAAAGTTCAGTAGTCTCTCTCTCTTTTGTGTCCTGCTTATCCAGTTACTGTCAGCAGCTGAGGCAAGGGCAGTTTCTTGCCCAAATGGCTAGTTTTGCCAGAATGAAAGCAAACACCATGTGGAGGTTCTTCAATGCCCACCATATCTTTTTGAAGTAAATTGGTGCTATCAAGAGCAGATGTGTTTTACTGTCATGAAAAGCCTTAGGTTATTAAAACATCTTAAATGCCATATTCTGTAGGTCTCTGAAGTGTTTGGAGAATTATCTGTCTATCTAAAATACATCTCCGTTTGACCTTGGAAACATACCTAACATGGGAGCAAATTTGATTGTTAGATGGATAATCACTAACCTGTATTTCTTAATTATCCTAAATATTTTGTAATAAAAACTTTCAAGGACTAGAAATTTACATATCATTGTTAAATATGCGATATAGGTACAATACTTTAAACAAGAATAGAAACAGATGTACAATATAACAAAAATAACCTTAAATTTGTATCAATATACAAAAATATCTTCAAAAAGAGTAAAAGCATATATAGAGTATTTTCTAACAAAAATAACCTTAAATTTGTATCAATATATGCAATTCGATACCAATGTAAAATATTAGAGATTAATAGTTGCTTTTTAGTTTGAAGTCAATTTAGTAATCTATCCTGTTATCCTATCACCAGAAAGAAATCCTTGAATCTAATGTTCCTTGATTGTCCCTTACCATGACCAGTAACAATATGCAACCAAGCCCCCCAAATTATGATAAACATCCATAATCTACTAAAAGACCAAAAACCATCCATCCCACCTCTCAGGAATCTGGGCATCATGTACTCTAGACTGCTTTCTGGGAGTGATGGGAGTGATGACATCTTTAGGGGACACTGAGAAAACTGAGATAATGGTCAAGTCCTTGGAAAATTAGCTGTATTATTTTTGTTTAGTCTCTGTGTGATGGGAAAGTGTAGAACTTATCCGATGTCTTGTCTGGATAGTCTGTGAGGCTGGACCATTTTAGCTAGCAGCTTTGAAGTTGTTCTGGATGCAGAATTGGGGGACACTGTAATAGAGGAATTTTGAGAGGCTGGATCACTTGAACTACTTGTCTTTATTAGTGTCTTGTCCTTATTTTCCGAAAACACATTAATTTTTAAAGGTAACATACATGTCTATATTAACACAAATATGGAATGTGCAGTGTGAACAAGTGAGTTTAAAGATGATTTTTTTTGATTTATGTTTGAGCAGGAAAAAGGCATCTGTCAACTTTATAAGTCTGTTTGGGCTGTATAAACAAACATATATTCATGCCATACGAAAGGATGGCATGCAATAATAAGTCACGAGGACCCTGTAGCCAACAATATTTATCATGTTTCGTCCAGTCTCAGAGATGTTCCCATAGTAGAAGGATCAGCATATATGTGACCTTATCTTAGTCTTTCCTGCATTCTTTTTTCTTTTTATGTGTGTAGTCAAGATTTTCAGGAGGTCTCCCCTAATCAAATCTGATCTTTTTTAATTTTGAAGAGAACCATAACTTTTTGTTTCCCCATGGAAACAGGCATAACCTCTTCCCCCAATGCAATATATTTTCTGACTTCCATTTTGAAGTTAAGACATTCTTAGAGTATATAGGTTGGCTTAATTTAGCAGTTTCCAAAATCCTATGTTTTTCAGAAGCTATTGTCTTTTTTGTTAATAGGGTTTAAAAAATTCAACGTCAGCAAAGTACCACACAGGATCCAGATACTCTGTGTATTTCCCATATTTATGTGGTTTATTCAGTGTACATTACTTCATTATTTCTTCAAAGACTTCATTATTTTTAAATTATTTTTCTATGGCCATCTATACCCATTTTCTTTTCTTTCTTAGCATCTAAGCACATTTTTTTTCGAGACAGGGTTTCTCTGCATTGTTTTGGAGGCTGTCCTGGAACTCGCTTGGTAGACCAGACTGGCCTCGAACTCACAGAGATCCACCTGCCTCTGCCTCCCGAGTGCTGGGATTAAAGGCATGCGCCACCACCACCCGGCTCTAAGCACATTTTTAAACACTATATCTGTTCAGAGGTTCTCTTGGTCTGGACCTGCCTTTATTAAGTGCCTGCAGACATGCACTTGCAATGTCCTCTGACATGTGAGCCAAACCTTAAACTGCCGTGTCAGCCACCACACGGCTCAGCTTGTTGGCACTGACTTCTGGCTACAGCCCTCCGGCAGTGGTCTGTAACTGCCTCTGTGTTCTGAGCACCAGCCCACATGAGAGACGGCAGGACTAGGAAGTCATGCGTGTTTGGCTCCTTGTCCAGAACTTTTCTTAGCTTTTTCAGGACCTATGCTTGGATATTTGAGCCTCCACATTGGATGCCATAGGTAATAGATTTTTCTTTTTGTGCCACCAGCTCACAAATAATGACACAGAATTATTATTAATTATGAAAGCTTGGCCTACAGCCTGGGCTTGTTTCTATCTAGCTCTTGCAACTTAAATTAACCTATTTATATTAATCTATGTTCTATTACTTGCTGTTACCTCTCTTCTGTCTCATGCCTCCTGTTTTCTCTCCGTGTCTCCCGGCTTCTCCCATGTGCTTAGATTCTCCCCCCCCCTCTTCCTTTCTTTCCCTGGAAACCCCGCCTATACCTCTTGCCTAGCTATTGAGCATTCAACTTTTTATTAGGCAAATACATCTCCACATGGCTTACAAATATCCCATAGCATGTCAATACCATTCTTATTTCATACCTCTTTCTGTTGGAATCAATTGTCCCTGAGTCTGCTTTTCAGAAGAGGCATATCTGTCAATCCGTGCTACTAGAGCTTTTTCTATGACAATCCTTACTTGACAGGTCACTCCTCATATCTGTGTGGCTTCCCTTCTCATTTAAAAGGGACTTCACAATTTCTACCTTATATCCTGAAATGTGTTAACGGTACCCAATTCGTGCTCCTAAATGTTTCCTCTTTTACTCTAAGGGAGTGTTACTAATACTCTTTCACACCATGGGGACCATCACATTCTGTCTCGTCCATTTGGTACACAGTGCCATATATACTGGGTTTTTGTTGGTGGTGTTACTCCTATCTTACTCATATCTGGTTTCCTTTGTAATGATGATGTTTACACGTTACTAATTAAAACAAAAACAGCCAGCACGAATCTCAAAGAAAATGACTTGCCAGAGGGAACAAAGAAAATAATTTTGGAGCGGCTGGTTCGTTTCCATCATTTTCTTGTAACCTGTTGTGCATGCCTGCCTTGAAGCTCATTTTCTCCCCTCTCACTCTGCAGTATTTCCATACACTTGTTCTATAAATGGCACTTTGGAGAGGGGCTTGGCTTTACAGTAAGTGGAATCACTGCATCAACACTGTGCTCGTCTGTTCATGGTATCCATTCAGTGAAGGGAGTCCAATCTCTATCATAGAAATAAATAAAAGGAAATGTGGATTCCAATCCATTTGGGGCCATATGTATAAGTGATAAATACTATTTGTGTCATGCTTTGACCTAATGTAGCAGCATATTTTTCCATATAAATGTTTTTAAGTTAAATTTTTAGTCTTTTACTTTTTACTGTGCCCTCCTTACCTTATTTAAGGTACACTTTTCCTTTTTCCATGTTTGGAGTGTTTGTTTACATTTTCCCTTGGCTTGATTGTGGTGCCCTGTTAGGTTACATACTGTTTCACTTAGCATATGAACTGCCATGTATCCCAGGATACTTTCCCTTTCTGTAGTCTAAGGTATTTATAATACTTGTTTCTATTTCTTTAGGAAAGAAAGCAAGCCCATTTATTTATTTATTCACAAGTTACTTCATTAGGCATACCATTCTTTTTAAAATTGAAAATATATTCTTTTCTCATAAACATATCCTTATTAAAGTTTGCCCTCCCTCTGCTCCTACCATTTCCACCCCACCTCTCCTCCTCTTTGGATACACTCTTTTTCTATCATTAGAAGACAACAGGCTTCTAAGAGATAAAACCAAAATAAATGACGAAATAATACATAATAAGATGAAGCAAAAACTATCATATCAAAGTTGCACTTAACAGCCCAACAGGAGGAAAGGGGTCCCAAGAGCAGGGGCAAGAGTCAGAGACTGTCTCGTTCTCACAGTCAGGAGCCCCACGAAATTACTAAGCTAACAGCTATAATACATAGGCAGAGGACCTGGTGCAGACCCTGTGCTTGCTGCCTCAGTCTCTGTGACCTCACACGCACCTTGCTCAGCTGACTCAGAGGGCCTTGTTCTCCTGGTGTCCTCCATCCCCTCTGGCTCTTACAGTCTTTCTGCCTCTTTAGGAAACAAGTCTTTTAATGTCAATGAACCAACATAATCCAGACCACTTTTTTGTAGCCATGAAGCCGCAACCTATAAATCCATACTAAAAAGAAAAACTCCAAAATGAAGTTTAAACATGGAATCTTAGAAAATACTTCTAAATAATTCTCATGTTGCAAATATCATGATGAAAAAATCAAAATATTTATACACTTAAGGATAACATATTTGCTATCAAAATTTTTGAGTTTTATGGTTTAATGAATACACTGAGAATTAAACACCTCAAACCTACACAGGGATCTCAAAGAGCTAGGAAAATAGGAAGAAAAGGAATCTGATGATATGTAGGGACAAGTATAATATTTTATAAGATAATTCCAACAAAAGTACGCAAATAATTAATGGACGAAGAACTAAATAACTGCAACCCCCAGAGAGGGTCCTTTCCTGTGACTCTTCAGTCTTACCAACACTGTTTACTATCTGGGCAAAAATTCATTTTGATATAAACTCATTTCCACCTACTTGTCTGATTGATAGCAATTTATTTGTTACTGACTTTGACATGCACTTTTTTTCTCTCTCTCAAAATGCCTTGAAGTTTAAAACTTTGGTTTAGAAACATAAAATTTAAACTGAGCAGGTGTGTGGCTAATTACATTAAGTGAAAATTTGTAACTTTATAAATACAATGGTAATGAAGCTTCCAGATTAACACTTGTAAACATCTGAACCATTATTATAACACAGCTGCTATGCAGCTATGTTGTCTACAAACAATAATAACTGACATTTATTTTGTCCTTCATCTGGTGTGAGAGGAACCAACTCTGATAATTTATAGATTGCTTGATTTAAACCTTAACTTACTGTTTATTAAGTTTCCATATCAGAAAGACTCTGGGAAAATATGCATGACTATGAATCTTCATTGTTTTAAGAATAGCAGTGTTATACAATAAATAGGTGATTGTCATGTAGCTATGTGGGCTTTAATTATATTAGCTGTTGAGTAAAATCTGTAAGGAAAACAATCTTTCCTTTGTTTGCTAAAGCTCACACAGCCTGGCATGCCTGAAAAAAAATAGTAGTTCAATTAGAAGTAGCCAAAACCATGAGAAAGAATGCTGAAAACAGTGCATCATGCCAACTGGATTCTGATAAGTCTGATGCATTTCTTCTCTTTCTTTTTCTTCCCCTGTTCTCATCCCCTGGGAATAACAGCTGAAACACTGTCAAGACTGTGCACAGTAAATTAAGTTTCACAGGGACCATTAAACTGTATTTTTAATTTATCACTTGCAAGAGTTGTAAGTACCTATTAAGATTTGCTTTTAAAATAATAGAACTTTTTTTTAAGCTGAGAGAGTTTGCAATAAAGTTTTCACAGGAACTATTAAATTTATTTTAAGATTTCTCTTACAGGAGTTGTAAATAGCCTAATTAAAAAGTTTTGACTGTTGAAAAATTTAAACTTTTTTCTAAGTTAAGTTTAAGAAGATTTGTAATCTGCTGTGGGATGAAGTTTCTCTATGCAAGACACAGATCTGTGCGTACAGAAGAATGTCCTTAGGTGTAGGGAGAGGCGTACCCATAGTCACACCTGTTTCCATCTTACAGACTGATCCTTAGCTGAATTACAGCAGATCACCATTGGAGATTGAAGGTTTTGTAACTGGATTGGTGTTTACATTAATCCTTTGATAGTGTGCAAAGTACCTTCTGGTACCATGACCACTAACTAGACGGGTAGAGTGAAGGCTGTAGATAGGCACCAGCTTGACTTTTCTGTGTTCAATGAATTTTGTAGGTGTAGGTGTTGTCTTCAGCAATGTGATCTTACCATCAGTTTGTGGAGAGCCACCAATAACCTTGGCAATACCTTAGGTTGTTTAGGGCTTCCCATGGGATTCCTTTGGCTAAGAATTTGATTAGATGTAACACATTCCCAGTACTAGAAGCTTCCTTTAGTGACAAGAAATGTCTAGTTGGGGCTCTGTCTCCCTTGTTATTTGGTGATTTCATTTAGAACAGTTTTGTATTTGTGTATATTTTAGGAGGCTTCCTAAATTGTATTGGGTTTCCATACAATTCCTTGAATGGCCCTTAGTTTTAGCTGCCCCTCCCCATACTCCCTCCCTGTGCCCTTCTTACCCCCTCCTATTTGATCCTCCCATTCCATTTCCTCCCCCTTTCTATCTGTAACTAATTCATTTCCCTTTCCTAGGGAGATGGGAACAAACAGAGACCATTGCCAGACAATATTCAGAGAGTGAGCAACTTTGGAACATTCAGCCCTAAAAGGGATTTCTTCATCAAATCCACCCCCTCAGTGCTCACGAAACTCTGGAAGAAGAGACAGAAAGAATGTGAGAGCCAGAGGGGACTGAGGACACCAAGGAATGAAAGCCTTCTAAATACAGCACATACGAAGTCACAGAGACTGTGGCAGCATGCACATGTCCTGCGTGGGTCTGTGTCAGATGGTTCCTAGAGCTGAAAACAAGTGGACACACGCCCCATCCTGACCCAGAAGAAAGTGGGCACACGCCCCATCCTGACCCAGAAGAAAGTGGGCACACGCCCCATCCTGACCCAGAAGAAAGTGGACACACACACCCCATCCTGATCCAGAAGAAAGTGGACACACACCCCATCCTGATCCAGAAGAAAGGGGACACACTCCCCATCCTGACCCAGAAGGAAAGTGGACCATGCCCCATCCTGACCCAGAAGGAAAGTGGACACACACACTCCATCCTGACCCAGAAGAAAGTGGACACACACTCCATCCTAATCCAGAAGAAAGTAGACACACACCCCATCCTGATCCAGAAGGAAAGTGGACACACACTCCATCCTAATCCAGAAGAAAGTAGACACACACCCCATCCTGATCCAGAAGGAAAGTGGACACACACTCCATCCTAATCCAGAAGAAAGTGGACACACACCCCATCCTGACCCAGAAGACAGTGGACCACGCCCCATCCTAATCCAGAGGAAAGTGGACACACGCCCCATCCTGACCCAGAAGCAGTAGCCAAATGGCAACCACTTGGAAATGAAAAATTTGTTTTCTCCAAGGGAGTCTCACCGGGCAAAGACTAGTCTTAAGGGTAGGCTGCTTGCCCAGCAGTAGATGGCCAACACAAAAAGAACTCAGCAGCATTTTTGGGAGTTCTCTGTCTCACAATGTTGGTCACGGAACTTTCTTTTTAACCTTACAGGTCCTGTGTATATATGTTCTGGCTTCTGGTTTCGTATTTTTGTGGGGTTCTCATGGGTGTGGATGTGTGTGTCTCAGCTGCTAATATGCATTTCTTGTGCTTTTTCTTTGGCTCTTTTTCTTGCTTGGTTGTTTTGCCCTATTCTAATTTTTTATTTTATTCTACTTTTACTCTTTAGATGCCTTTTTGTTTTCTAAGGAGAGACAGAAAGGGTGTGTATCTGTATGCAGGAGGAGGTGAGGAAAAGTAGGGGGAGGGAAACAGTAATCAAAATATATTGTATGAAAAAAACCTATTTTCAATAAAAGAAAAAATGGGATTTATAATTATTCCACTTAGGATTCAATTTCTACCTTTCACTCAGTCACAGATAAATTCTTCCAAGGACCATAGACCTCACAATTTAATATATTTCTCCAGTAAAACCATGCGCATTCTAAAACTTTCACACATACAGGAGAACAGAGAAAAGCTAACGCTGAGCCTCATGTACCTGCCACCCAGCTTCTGGCTTTCGTGTTTTCCTAGATTTATCCAGAGGGATGAGACTTTCTCTGTTCCTCCTTTAAGCATGGATTGTGTTTTGGATGTATTTTAAAGGAAGCTGTAAATGTCATTATACTTTTTTTCATAAGTACGTCATCATGTTGCTCATCACATTTAAATATCTGTAGTTTTCATTTCAAATAGAAATTTACAGGAAGTGGACATGGTCTCCCAGCCTTAACAAAGAAGGAAACTCCAAATGACAACTGCTTGCAAAGGAAAAATTAATTTTCTTCAATGGAGTTTCACTGAACATATAAACCACACTTAAGGGCAGGTCCCCATGCCCAGCGGTAGATGGTCAGCACAAAACAAACTCAATGTTTTTTGTATATATATATATACATATATATATATATATATACGTGTGTGTGTGTTTAATATTTATTTATCTGGATATTTTAAAATCCTGGTTTTATGCTTGCATATTGTGGGTTTTGATTTTGTGTTTTTATGGTGTGTGTGTGTGTGTGTGTGTGTGTGTGTGTGTGTGTCTGGGTGAATGTGTGTCTCTTAGGCTTTTTTGTTTTAAATAATTCTGTTTTTTTTTGGTCTTTTGTTCTAAAGAAAGAGAAAGTGTGGAGTTGTTTAGCTGGGGATGTGGAGGGGATCTGGGAGGATAAGGGGAAGGGAAATGGTATTCAGAATATATTGTATGAATTTTCGATAAAAAGGAAATTTACATGCTATAACTTCATGAACTTTAATGCCACATTCGGTTTTGACAAATGCATGCCTGTGCTATTTGGATCCTTATAAGAATACACAGGACATTAACTTGTTCACCAGAGACAGGGCATCTCATGGGACCTGGAACAGGACAGAAGCTAGCAAGCCCCAGAAACCCTCTTGTCTCTATAGTGCCGGGGTTACAGGCTGCCGTGAGACCATGTCTGGCCTTTTAAATGGGTGCTAACATCTGAACTCTGGTCCTTGTGTTCATGCAGTGAGAAATCTCATTTACTGAGCTACCTTAGGGGAAAAAATGTTTAACTTGAGAGTTCCATGACAGGCCCAGATTTCTCAACTTCTTTAAAATCCATCTTTCTCTAAATTCCTTGCTTTAGTAGGGTAGCTTATTTTGCATGAAAAAAAGATTACCATGATTAAAGAAGGAGCACAAGAGAGGTTGAAAACGGTAGGATGATTGTGCAATAAGAAATGCTGGAAAAGATGTTTCGAAGCAGCTGTGAACAAGATGCATTAGGGTTTTTATAAGTATTGCTGTGACATAGCAGTTTTAAAGAAATTCAAGTAGGGCTGTTAAGAGTGTTTGACTCCAATCACGGTTCTTCCTTTGGTAGGAAGTACCCATTGATGCTGGTTTTATCAGGGCTGTGGTGATAAGTCCAATACGCATAACAAGAGGCACACCGTGCTGTGTTCTTTCTTCATTTGGCTTTGTATTGAATGAGCACAAATCCTAAGCGTACAGAATGACACACCCTTCTAACACAGCACACTACCCAAGGCGTTTGTAGACTGACTTTTCAAACACAACATACCAGTCAAGGTGTTTGTAGACTGGATTTCAATATTTTAAAATGCTTGCTGGTGAGGAACAGCCAAAGTGATAGCTAGACTCCAGGAAAATTTAAATATCCCCCAGCAGGTTTTGGGGAGGTGAGTGGACTACTTACATGCTTGTACGTGGTGAACTGCAGTTATTGAAAGAAAGGAGGTATGGTGAGCTGGGTCAGCAGATAAACTTGCGGCCAAGCCAGGTGACCTGAATTTGATCCCTAGAACCCACATGGTGGAGAGAGAGGACTGACTCCTGCAAGTTGTCCTCTGACCTCTACTCTTGTACTGTGGCATGCATGTACACACATGTACATGCACACAGAATGAATAAATAAACATTTCTTTTTTAAAAAAACATGGATGCTGGAATCTTGGGACTAATTTAAATCTTTTCACTTTTCCCTCAAAAATAAGAACGGGGGAAAGATAGGAACAAGGAGTTGGCAAGGGAATGTTGAGTTAGAAACGTACCATTGTAAACAGCAAGACTCCAGTTAAAAATTGGGAGAGCACTGGAGAAAGGTGGTTTGCTGGCTCATAACCAAAAGGATAACGGCGGATTTTGCTTCAGCCACAGCTGGATGGAGGATTTGAAGTAACAGCACCGGGCGCCCTCCCTTTTCCTCAGACTCCCCCCTTATCTTCCATGTCCTCCTTTTCTGGGCTCTGGCAGAGAACTGGCCTCGACGTCCGCACCAGCCTTATAGCAGGAAGAACGCTGCTTTTCTCAAACTGGAGCAGCCTCTGGGACTGAGGGTGAGTTGCCTGACATGGCTGACTTACTGTGTGGGATCAGTCACTGGGGTGCGCAGGGCCACTTAATTGGTGAGGCCTTATGCTCAGTGCTTCCTGCTGTTTACAGAGGGTAGAAGTAAGCCTTTCCCACTGCCACGTGGGAAGGCTAGGGAGCTGTACAAGGAAAGGATAGTTTCTTTAACCATTACGGTGACTTACACACCGTAAGATAATGGGTGTTGAATTAAAAATGAATGCAAAGGGAGGGAAAAAAAGACATAGATGATAGATGAGGGGGATGCACAGGAAAGAGACGGCAGAGAGAAGAGGAGGACAAAAGTAAGAAACAAACACAGAGTAAAGTGGGGATGGAAGGAATGAAAGTTTGACTTAATGGAAACCCACGGGGACTGACAAGAGGAGCCGCATTGGCTGAAGAGTCTGCACAGGTTTACATGTTGAAAAGAGTGGGTCTTTCATCCTTGGCCTTTCAAGCTGACTTTGAAAACACAGCATCTCATTTGACCCCAGGCTGAGTATCATGTGCCCCAAGGCCTTTCATATTTTCCGTAGACCCAAATATTTACTCAAAATTTTCCTCACAGCTTCTTTGACCTCCTTATTTCTCAAGCTGTAGATGATGGGGTTTAACATTGGAGTCACCACTCCGTAAGACAGCCCGATGATTTCGTCAGATGCCGTGGTGTGCTTTGACTTGGGTTTCATATACATAAAAAGGGCTGAACCGTAGAATAAGATGACCACAGTTAAGTGGGCTGAGCAGGTAGAAAATGCTTTCTTTCTTCCTTCGGCGGAATTAATTCTCAGGATGGAAGAAAGGATAAAAACATAAGACACAAAAATTGACAGCAGGGGAATCATTAGCAAAACAATACTGGCCACGGTCATGATGAGTACATTCGTGGTGATGTCGGAGCACACCAGTTTGAGAAGAGCCAGAATCTCACAGGTAAGGTGATCAATGACATTATTACCACAGAAAGGTAACACCATTGTCAAGACCGTTTGCACCAGAGAGTTCAGACAGCCTACGACCCAGGACCACACAGCCATGTGCACGTATAACACCTTGTTCATGATTACGGGATACCTCAGTGGATTGCAAATGGCTGCATACCTATCATAGGCCATCACAGCCAGGAGGACACACTCTGTGGAGCCCAAGCCCAGGGAGATAACCATTTGCAGAGCACAACCCAGGAACGAGATAGATTTTCTCTCTGACATAAACATGATTAGCATTTGAGGAATGGACGAGGATGTGTAGCAGATATCCAAAAAAGAGAGGTTCCCAAGAAAGAAGTACATGGGGGTATGGAGCCGAGAGTCCAGGACACTGATGATGATGAGGAGGCTGTTTCCCAGAAGGATTATCAAGTACATGATGAGACAGAGCACAAACAGGAAAAGCTGGAGTTCTGGATACTGGGAAAGTCCCACCAGGAAGAATTCTGTCACTGCAGAGTCATTCCCCATCTTCATACACTTGCCTCACCTGCAGAATCCATTCAAGGACGTGACTCAAGGAAACTTAGGGTTTGGATAGAGATTCGTAAGGTAACTCTCACATACATTATCTTCTTTGGGTCTTAGAAAAGTTCCTACAATCAGCAAGTGCAGTTATTGTATTTTCCCACTAAAAATGGAAGAGACATAGATGGGCAATATTGTTTAGCATCAAATGGCATCAGAGAACTGGAATTGCATTGTGAAGGGTCAGTTCTCTATTTGAATGCAGTCTCAGGTCAACTTCTTTCAAGTGTGGCCACATTAGTATTTTTATTAATGAATATTTTGAAATGAAGCTGTCTCTTTTCTTTTGAAATAGGGTTTCTCTGTGTAGTCCTGGCTGTCCTTGAACTTGCTCTGTAGACCAGGCTGGCCTCAAACTAAGAGATCCACCTGCCTCTGCCTCCTGAGTCCTGGGATTAAAGGTGTGCACTACCCTGACTGGCTAAGCTGTATCCTATTAAAACTGGGTCTAAAAAATATTATTTAGATTTTTACCTTGCCACCAATTTAGACTATTACCTATTTAAATTACTTAACTTTTTAGAGTTGCAGCTAGCTAGGCTAGTGTCACCTAGAGAAATAAGTGAAACAATAATGTTTTGGTAGTTTGTTTTATGAATTGAATTAGATAGAACCTACTTAATGACATAGTGGGTAGTTGCAATATGTCATTATAAATGAATATAGTACAATAAAATACATAATAATACATGACAATTTTAAGTATATGTCCATATTTAGTAAATTATTTTTTAAGTCCAATTAACTGAAAAAGAAAAAGTTGATTTAATTAAAATATTTTAGAGGGCCGGTGTGTGGTGGTGCACACATTTCATCTCAGTACTTGGCAGTCAGAGGTGGTAGATTCCTGTGAGTTCAAGGCCAGCCTGGACTGCACAACAATTTCCAGACCAGTGAGGGCTACATAGTGAGACCCTGTCTCAAAACGTTCTTATTTTTGAGTAAAGGTATTAAAGTTATAACAGGGGCATTTTTCCTGGAGAATCTAAACTATGAAGAGTCTAGGAATCATGAAGCTTGGTTTGTAGGCTCTTCCAAGGACTGAGGATACTTGGATAATCTTTGGAACAGCTATGTTCAGGCTGGAATTCACTCTCCATTAATTAAAATCACCAAGAATTACATCTCTTCCTTTTACAACTTTTCAGTTGCCTCAAATTCTCTGTTGTTCTCTTCCATTTATCTCCTAGACACACACTTTGTTTTGCCAGATTAAATCAATGTAGCTTTATAAGTACTTACTAATATGTTATTTTATTTCACTTTTTATATTTCAGGCTTACAATGAGATCCTAAGACAGTCCACGGTATCTTTGTTTTGGGCTCTGAGGCTTTTGTATGTGATGAAACTAATGGCTAATTTTTGAACACTTTGTTGTAACCTAATTATACTTTTGCAAGCTAATTGGATGTCTTATCTCATTAAATCATCTACAGAGTCAGCCGTGTGAACCAGCAGCCCAGACCATCAGATTCCTACACTCAGCAAGAGACAGCTATTAGGAAGAAGTTCCTGCTTGCTGTGTTAAACTCAATAGCAAGCTTCACTTGCTTCACTTTTAATCATAAATGTGATGCTGAAGGAAGCTCGGAAGGCTGGATTATAGCCTCCTTCTGTAACAGTTCCACAGTTAGTGGAATTCGCATCATCGGGAACGATGATGTGAGAATCCTCCCCATCTCATCAGCCTCTATCAACCACACACCTGGAATCCTGCAGCCTTGGTTTAACTCTGCAAATCAACACACACTTTAGAGGCTTTAGTGGTCTAGTTCTTGACTTCTCTTCCATTTCCACGTGGCTTATCTTTCTGTTCTGTTCTGTCTACTTACAATTGTAGCCCTAAACTGTTAAAAACTCAGCCTTGTCACATCACCCCCATATTTGTTTTCTAGGGTGTCTAGACATGATTATAGACTTGTGATATAAAGGACCGCCCCCTACAACTCGTCTTCACTATTGCAGCTTCTCTTTTCTGGTAGGATAGAGGTTTTTCGTCTTCATCTGATTGTATTCTTAGCCCATATTACACATTTTCTGCCCCCCGCCTTGTCTCCGAATTGCTTACAGTCGTGGATGAAGGGTTTACTGCATGACTGGTTGAAAGTGAAGGCACCCTTATCTTCTTATATGGAACAGGACAGGAAAATGTTTTTTCTCCGTTTTCTTTCCAATATAGTAATGAAGGAAGGATAAATGAAGATCGAATACTTACAGTTTAAAAGAGTGTGTGAACAGAACACGTGGCGTAACAGTGGGGCTGTCGAGGAGGAAAGGATGAGGGGGACATGGCGTCTTATCTCTGTCCAAAAAGGGATCCACTGTTTTCAGATAAGGGATGAGCCACAGAAACGAAAATCGGTAATCACACAGAGTAAACTAAGAGTTCACCCAAAACATAAAAAGCCTTTCTTGGTTCCCCACTGTCCTCTGCCCCTCCCCCTCTGCACTTTCCCTCTACCTCAGTGGAGCCAAGGAAGGAGTTCATAGGTGTTTTTTTGTGACCTCTCCAGTGTTTTTCATCATTTTCTCCAAAGAGCACTAATAGACATAAAGTCTTTTTTTTCCCTCAATACAGGGTTTCTCTGTGTAACAGCTCTGGCTGTTCTGGAACTTGCTTTGTAGACCAACGCTGGCTTCAAACTCACAGAAATCTGCCTGCCTCTGCTGCAATTAAAAGTGCACACCACCACTGCCTGACAGAAATAAAGTCTGAGAAAGACAATGTATATGCTACGTTGTGCATTGAAGATGGAGAACTAGCAACACCAAGTATACCGGGAAGAGGAGTCGTATGATCCTTTATTAGAGAGAGAGGTCATTTACGTGAGAAGCTGAGAACTGAGTCAGCACTCTGCTGGTCTCCGACCTCGACCACAGCCCCAAGAGAGAGCCTGACCCCTCCTTCCTTGACCTTCATCTCTGCCTCTCCCCACATACCTGTGACCACGCCCAATGGGTGTGGTCAGTGCTGTGGGTACCTGAGATCTCTACCTACAATGCAGCTTCAAAGTGGTCTTTAGTCCATGCAATAGTCACATTTGTCTTACAGCTCTTGGAATTAGAAACTCTGACATCATGACTGTTATTCCTAATGCTTTGAAACGACTGTTTTTGTATCTTTTTAGTCACTAACTCTTCTTCATGAACGTGCACCTGCTATTTTACCAAGACTGAAAACTTCCAGCGCAAGTTGTATTCTAAGAGCATCCTCGTCTTCCATTGTGAAGGTGCTGTATGCTCTCTTACTCAGCACAAACTATGCCCACATGCTCTAGGACTCACAATGGGGTTCTATTGTCAGTGTTTGACTTTCAAAATGGACATAGGCTTAAAAATGCTTATGGTAGGTATTTTTATGCTTTTAAGTAAAAGTAATTTATGTGCTACATACTATATATTCACATGGAAATATTATAATTTATGAAACCAAAATAGCTTTTTACCCAAGTCTGTCAGAGCAGACACAATTTAATTTGTAGATACACGTACAAAGAGCAGAGGGGACATTAAACTGTATGTCATAGTGGTGTCATTTATTTTTTGTTAATTTACAGAATTCCAAGTTAATCCCTAAAAATTTATTGTAACATATGAAACAAATAACTAAACCCCCTGAATGGATTGCTATCTAACTAGATATCAAAAAATATTTGATAGCCTACAACATCCTTTCTTGATGTAAACTTTTGGTAATATAGACCTAGGAACAGTCATTAAGATGTTAAAGAAGACCTTTGTCAAACTATTGATCCCCAGAATTCCAAAGGATGAGATGCTGGAGGTATATTCCTAAGATTCACTATAAATTTATAATTAATTAACATTTCCACCAAAATATATAATAATAGAATAAACAAAAATAACCACACATATGCTATTATTATTTTAAATTAAATTATGTTTTAGTAACTATTACAATTTTTCCTTTAGGATACAGAGATCTTTCATGTGAAGGTCATGATGTGACAAGCAAAAAGATCTGGCGTCATGTACATACCCATGAAAATTGTAGTCTTAGAGAAGACTTAAAGACAGCAGATGACAATGCTCATGGTGTAAAACCAAACTTCCTGACACCATAAATGATGATGATCTCATGTATACATACCTAGAGAAGTTGAGATTTTTATCTTTAATGTAGGACTTGACGTATTAATAATCTACTCCTATTTTCCAAGTTAGTTTTAGTTAACCTTACTTTTACTATTATAAAAATCAGAAAGGCCATTTTCAAATTTTCCTCAGAGGAACCTCCAGAACTTCGATGTGAGTTTTCTCTAAAGCACAAGCAGGAAATAAAACTATAAGTGGGCAGGAAACTGAGAAAGGCTTTGTGCTGCGTGTTATACTGTAGATGAATATAGGGCCTTTTGATGCTCCTATTCCTGCTGATGAAACTCATACAGATACCACTGTCAACAGACAGATCTCTACAGCTTTAATTATGGTAAAAACTCTGTAACTCACTATTTAGAATGTGCTCAGGTTTAGCAGGGCAGCAAGGCTACACTGTAACCAAACACACACACACACACACACACACACACACACATTCACACATATGCTCTCACGCATGCACTCAAACACACACACACACACACACACACACACACACACACACACACACACACACACACGGCAACACCCAGGGCGCTGTTACCTCTGCTGTTCTTGCTCTTCTTTCTATTGTAGGTTATGTTTTGTACCTGGTCCTCCTGGCTGTGTTGATCTACATGCTTTGCAGGAGATTGGTCCTTATCAGAAAAGAGAAGAAAACAAAATGTGGATCATGAAGCACCCCCCCCGCACACACACGATTACCAACAAGAAAGAGCAATGCATTATTTGTAAAGGGTATTGTTCACTCAGGTTCTGACTGTAGCCCAAGGAATCACTGAATGATTTACCACCCACTTGCCCTGTAAGGCTTCCTTAGGAGAACACATTTAGCACTAATGATGACATTTGTATCCTTCTTCATCTGGTTTTCCAATTGCTAGAAAGCGCCTTTGTTCTTGACAAGAAAGATACTTGTCTAAACAAATGAGTTCTTGGAGCTCAAAAAGTGGTTAATACTAAACGGCACTGGGAGAGGTAAAATTAAATATTGGTTTCCTTTTACAGAATTATTCTACTATTCTCACTACCACCATCATGTGGACATAGAGTAAATCCTTTCATTGCTCAGAATGCAGTGGAAGCTTAATTCACTCACCTTATGGACTTCCTCTGAGCAAGAGAACAAGCAGTCACTCCAGTGACTTCTAGGCTGCAGCAATAGCAGCCTACTGTGACTAGTCCTCTTACCTCCCGTCCTGCTGGCAAGGCGTTTTTATGGAGTACTGTGTTGCTCAAGAGAAGTTGTTTTTGGGACAAGGGACTTTATTCAGAGTTGGCTCTTTGATGTCTCAGCTGTATAAACCTTGCATACTACTTAACTCAAACATCACATTACTATAACAGCAGTGCCCAAATTGTAGGGTTATCATGAAGATTGAACGACACTCAAATGATCTTGATAGATGGGGTGCATCATATATAGTATGTTCAATCACTAGACTACCATCCTTTCATTTTCTAAAATAAGCAGAAGCCAATTTAAAATTATATTCACAAGTAACAAGGCTATTTTCTTCAAGAAATAATTTCCCCATTTCATTAATTTTTTTCAAATAAAATAAATTATTCTGGATTCTGATTTACTATATCATCTTTACTTCATGAAAATAACTCTTTACAACTCTGTTTAACCTACCTAATTTCAGTATCAATGTAGGGTTCTCAGGTTACCCACATATAATAGATTACATAGTTGATTGGGACTAGAAACTGCAGCTAAGGAAGACACTGCAGATATGAGCGTAGACATTCTGTTCAGCACGCATTTTCTGTAGTGTGTCCCTAAAACACTCTTTCCACCCTGGAGTATGACGGCATGTGACTCCATACTGAGGCATGAAAACAAGCATGAAATCACGATGACTTGAACTAGAGCTATCTTCTCTCTGAGCGACCGTTAATTGGTAGAACCCTGACATAAGTAATCCATAACCTTAAATGGCTACTAGGTGTGTGTGTGTGTGTGTGTGTGTGTGTGTGTGTGTGTGTGTGTGTGTGTTGGCTACCAAAATAAAGCTTCTATCCTATGGAAAGTTTGAGTCAATATGTCATTCTGCCACCTATCTACTCTCTAACTTCTGGGCACTAAGTATTTCCAGGGGACCTCGAAGTGCCCCTGGAAGCCAATTTAAATGCATCTTTGTTTTCATTTATGGGATCCTATAGTCCCACAAGTGATTTAAAGTTGAGTATTTACATCTTCCTACAGGTAACAACTTTTAGAGTATTAAGGACAATGTCTCTAAGACCTAATTTATCTATCTCACTAAATAGCAATTTTTCTTTCTTCTTTCAGTGTTTCCCCCTGATTATAGAAATAGTTTATTGTCAAGTATTGCAACATCCAGGAAAGGACAAAGGTGGAGATGGAGGTGTTCTGTAATTTCTGATAAGTTATCGATATTTTGGTAGATTTTCACATATATACTTCATATAGTAGCTGACTTCTCTTTTGCTAATAGAGATAAAAAACATTTTAAAGGATGAAAGACATATAATCGCTCAGCGTTTTGGAGAATTTTCTATAAAAGCATCCAAAACCTTGGACCTTGGGTCTATTTATTTCTGACCTGAGGTGGAATATCATGGCAGGAAGCAAGAGAGAGAGAGAGAGAGAGAGAGAGAGAGAGAGAGAGAGAGAGAGAGAGAGAGAGAGAGAGAGAGAGGGAGGGAGGGAGGGAGGGAGGGAGGAGGGAGAGGAAGGAGAGGGGAACTCTTCAAAGGTCCCTCCTCAGTGACCAACTTCCTCCAACAGGCCCTACTTCCTAATAGCCCTTTCATCTACAAACTCACCAATATATTGATGAGGCTAGCACTCACTTCAGTCAAGTGCATTGCAGTAATCAGCTGGGCACTAGGATGTCAACACATGAGACTTTGGGGACATTTTATATCCAAATAGGTCCTGGAGTGGAGAGGTGGCCCACTGTCTAGGAGTGCTCACTGTTCTGGCAGAGAGCCTGTGCTTGGTCCCCAGCAACCACCTGGTGGCTCACAACCATCTGTCATTCCAGTTTCTGGAAGGCAGCGCTTCCTTCTGTGCTCCACGAACACCAGGCTCACATCGGGCACATGTACACGCATGCAGGCAAAATACTCATGCACGGGAAATAAGTTAAGTCCAAAAATTAAAAAAAAAATGCATAGGTCCTGAAATGTACCGTCTTTTGTCTTTCATTGTTTCCTACACCATAGACAGCATCTGCATTGTATAAACTATACAAGTAACCTGGAAGTAATTTCCAGGAAGTATAGTGCTTAGGCTATATACAATTTCTACAACCATCTATGTGAAGTATACAACCCAATTTTGGTATCTGCTTGGTGTTTTGGAACCAATGCTTTACAGAAACTGAAGGATAGCTACTGTTATAGTTACTGGTTTATAGAAGGAGGGTGTAACTCAGGAATGCCAGGTAGAAGAGATTCCTAGAGGAAAGGTGTGCGGGAAGGGCGCCTTGGGACGTCCATGAACTATTTTACGTACATCATGCTCTGTATAGTCAGCTACTTGCGAGTTCTCCAAAGCCTGCCCTTTGGGTTTTTATGGAGGTTTGTGTAGGTATACTTTATTAAATAATTGGCAATTGATCATCAGCCCAGTTCCCAGCTCCTCTCTCTTTCCCAAAGATGGGCAGAGAGATGAAGGCATGGGCATGGAAGACCCAACCCTGAACTTGGTGTCTCTTACTAGTGCAAACACACTGGTCTGTAGTTTCTGATTTTTGTCTGCATCCTTGATCTTTCTTCTCCCCGACTTCAATAATATCTCAGTTGGAATTTAGTTACTGAGTCCCAGCTTTCGTCTGTTTATTGATGCATCTGGTGTTAAGTCTGTGCCCAAACAAATGCCACGGGCACCTGTGGAGGTCAGAGGACAGTTTGTGATAGTCAGTTCTCCCCCAAATATGTCAACGGGCATGTGCGTGGAGGACAGAACTTAGGTCATCAGGTTTGGTGGCAAGCACCTTTACCGACTGAATCATCTTGCTGGCCCCGATCCCAGTTCTAGTCATTACATCATGGTTCCTACATTTAGTTGCCCTCCCTGATATCCATAAAATTTTTGCTTGTTAGAGAGACAGGCTACAAGCAGGAAAAAAGTGTGGATGAGGCGGTAGGAGACACTTGGGACAGCAGAATGGACATGCTGATGATTGTAGCTATGTTATATAACCATAGTGACCACATTGATAATCCTTAGCCTGAGTAGATAGATGAGCTTCTATCTTCATTCAATTATAGTCAAGAAGCCCATATCTGATTTCAAGGTGATAAATTCTTTTAGGCTCGTCATAAAACTAATAATTCAGATTAAAGATAGCTGTATTTTAATGTAGTAAATCATTTTAGGAAATAGAAGAGGCTTGAACCAAGTTAAGTGTCTTGTACTTAACTATATCATTAGCCTGTCTTTAGAAGGATCGAAATGGACAGGAACACAAATTTCCTGGTTGAAGGATAAGAAAGTGGTATTTGAATGACATTTATCTAAGAGAGGGAGCAGGGCCTAGGAGTTAGGAAATTTGAGCAGTGTGTGAACATCTCTCAAGGGAAAACCATTGCTTGATGTGTGAGAGCTCAGCCTCAGGTGGTTTGACACTAAAGGAGAAGCCAGGGCAAGCTCTCGATATGGATGGTTGACACCGGCAGAGTTGGCCTCAGACACTAAAACCCTAGGAATTGATTTGCCATTTTAACAGTAGGCTATAATACTGGACAGAGGGCTAAAGCAAATCTTGGGGTCTATGGGAGAAACAGGAATAGTTCCTGGAAAAATAGTGACCTCAGTTAGTTAATGAAACCAGAAAGGGAAGAGACGAGATGGTAGATTAGAACTTAGAAACATTGAAGGCTTGTGTTTGATTATTAACCAAAGTCATCTCAATTGTTTCTTCTTGATGTCTTCAACAGGGTTGGAAGATCATAGCTGTCAGTGTAGGCATATTTCAGAAAAATGATAATTCTGTATTTAGCAGATCAGTTAAGGGAAGTACACTGTTCCATGGACTGAAACAAACACATCTCCAGATGCATACATTGAAATCTTAAGCACAGAGTGATGGCTGCAAGAGGCATATTTTTCTTAATGTGATAAATTCAAGTAGCGAAGCTTCAACGTCTTTACTGATATTTGAACTTGATGTAAAATTTCATTAGGCAAAGTAAAACAAAACAAACAAAAAACTACCTGGATTTATGGGAAGCAATCTATCATTGTACAACATTGTTTCCTTGTATTGAAAATAGGAGACAGAGCTTTTAGGAAGTGATTGGATCATGAAGATGGAGCCCTTCAGAATTGGTGCCCTTACCACAGAGATCCCAGGAAGAGCCCCACCCTCTTCCACGTGAGGTAGCAGTGAGAAGAGGCCTGTGAGGAAGTGGGCATTTATCACTTATCATCGAATGTACCCGTATCTTCATGTTGGTCTCTTCAGCCTCCTGAATCTGGAGAAATTAATCTCTGATTTTATGAACTACTTGGTGTCTTAGGCATTTTGTTATAGTAGCCCATGTATACCAGAAAACCAATGTTTTCTCTTCCTCATTTGGAGTTTCTGAGGAACTCCGTTCTGGTTATATTGTTGTGAGAAGCACTGCCCAGTGACCTGGGCCCCCAACTCTTCCCAGTTTATGATGTGGATGAAGGTGGCAAAGAATCTGGGTGGAACAAATAAGACTTAGGCTGAATCCCATGTGCGTATTGGTTAGGGCTGTGGTTTAGCAAATAGGGAGTTAGCTTTAGTTAAAGCATATCATGATTGTTTGAATAAGAATGGTCCCCCTAGGCTTATTTATTTGAATACTCAGTCAGTCCACAATTTGTTTGGGAAGGGTTAGGAGGGAGGCTTGTTGGAGGTGTGTCATTGGGGGCAGGTTTTGAGGTTTCTGAATCTCTGAGGTGCCTCCCTCTGCCTTGTTTATGGATCAAGCTGTAAGCTCTCAACTACAGCTCCAGCACCATGCCTGCATGGTGTTTCTGGCCATGATGGTAAAGGACTCTAACCCACAGAAACTATAAGCCCACAATAAAGTCTTTCTTCTATAAGTTGTCTCAGTAAGGCTTCTCCAGCACGGTCTCGGCTCTTTTGCTCATCTCTCCCACCCCTCTGCAATTGGATACCAGGAGTATGGCTCAGTGTTTAGCTGTGGGTGTCTGCTTCTGCTTCAGTCAGCTACTGGATAAAGGCTCTAGGAATGGCAACCAAGGTAGTAATCAATCTCATTATAGGGAAAGGGCATCAAAGGCAGCCTCTCCAATACTGCCTAGATTCTTAGTTGGGGTCATCCCTGTGGCTACCAAGACATTTCCCCAGTGCCAGACCTCTCCCCAAACCTATACTGGCTCCCTCTATCAAGGTATCTCCTTTCTTGCCCTCCCCTATTCCTCCCCCGTCTCAGTCCTCCTGCTCGCCTCCTCCCTTCCCTTCCCCTCCATCCATTTCCCACCTCCTTCCTCTTTCCTAATTCGCTCAAGGGCTCTTCTCCCCTTCTTCAGGGATCTTGCGTTCTTCTCTTGGGGTCCTCCCTGTTTCCTAGTTTCTCTGGTGGTGTGGATTGTAGGCTTGTAATACTTTGCTCTATATCTAATATCAATATATTAGTGAATACATACTCTGTTTGTCTTTCTGTGACTGGGTTACCTCACTCAGGATGTTTTCTTACAGTTCCATCCATTTGCCTGAGAATTTCAAGATTTAATTGTGTTTTTTTTTCCACTAATACTCCATTGTGTAAATGCACCATATTTTCTCCATCTATTATTCGGTTGAGGGGAATCTAGGTTGCTTCTAGGTTCTGGCTATTACAAACAATGCTGCTATAAACATGGTTGAACAGATGTCCTTGTTGTATGAATGTGCATTCATTGAGTATATGCCTAATTGCTGGATCTTGAAGTAGACTGATTTCCATTTTCCTGAGGAAACACCATTCTGATTTCAAAAGTGGTCACACAAGTTTCTACTCCCAGCAGCAATAGAGGAGTGTTCCTTTTTCTCCACATCCTCTCCAGCATAGACTGTCATTGGTGTTTTTCATTTTAGCCATTCTGAGTGTACAAGTTTGCACTCCCACCAGCAATGGAGGAGTGTTCCCCTTTCTCCACATCCTCTCCACCACAGATTGTCATAGGTGTTTTGGTTTTAGCCATTCTGACAGGAGTGTGATGGTATCTCAGAGTTGTTTTGAGTTGCATTTCCCTGATGGCTAAGGATGTTGAACACTTTCTTAAGTGTCTTTCAGCCATTTTAGATCCCTGTATTGAGAATTCTCTATTTAGGCTGGGCGTTGGTGGCACATGCCTTTAATCCCAGCACTGGGGAGGCAGAGGTAGGCAGATCTCTGTGAGTTCGAGGCCAGCCTGGTCTACAGAGTGAGTTCCATTCCAGGACAGCCTCCAATACAATACAGAGAAACCCTGTCTCGAAAAACCAAAGAGAGAGAGAGAGAGAGAGAGAGAGAGAGAGAGAGAGAGAGAGAGAGAGAGAGAGAGAGAGAGAGAGAGAGAGAGAGAGAGAGATTCTCTATTTAGTTCTGCACCTCACTTTTTAAATGGACTGTTTGGTGTTTTGGTGGCTAGCTTCTTGAGTTCTTTGCATATTTTGGAAATCAGCCCTCTTACAGATGTGGGATTGGTGAAGATCTTTTTGCATTCTGTGAGCTGCTTTTTTGTCTTGCAGACTGTATCCTTTGTCTTACAGAAGCTTCTCAGTTTCAAGAGGTCCCATTTATTAATTGTCGATCTCAGTGTCTGCTACTGGCGTTATGTTCAGGAAGCAGTCTCCTGTATCAATTCGTTAAATAGTACCTCCCACTTTGTCTTCTAAGAGGTTCAGTGTGGCTGGATTTATGTTGAGGTCTTTGATCCATTTGTACTTAAGTTTTGTGCATGGCAGCAGACATGGATCTATCTGCAATCTTCTACATATCTGCATGCAGTTATTCCCCCACCATTTGTTGAAGATGTTTTCTTTTTTCCATTGCATAGTTTTAGCTTCTTTGTCAAAAATCAGGTATTCGTAGGTGTGTGGGTTAATATCAGGGTTTTCAAGTAGATTCCATTGGTCTATCTGTTTGTTTTTGTGCCAATACCAAGCTGTTTTCAGGACTATGGCTCTATAATAGAGCTTGAAGTCAGGGATGGTGATGCCTCCAGAAGTTGCTTTATTGTACAGGGTTGTTTTGTCTATATATCCTGGGTTTTTTGTTTTTCCATATAAAGTTGAGTATTGTTCTTTCAAGGTCTGCAAAGAATTATGTTGGGATTTTAATGGGGATTGCATTGAATCTGTAGATTGCTTTTGGCAAGATTGCCGATTTTACTCTGTGGATCCTACCTATCCAAGAGCATGGGAGATCTGTCCATTTTCTAGTATCTTTAATTTCTTTCTCTAAAGACTCAAAGTTCTTACTATACAGGTCTTTCACTTGTTTTGTTAGCATTACCCCCAAGATATTTTATGTTGTTTCTGACAATTGTAAAGGGTGATGTTTCTCTGATTTCTGTCTCAGCCTGTTTATTGTCTGTTTTTGTATCCTGCCATTTCTTAAGGTGTTTATCAACTGTAGGAGTTCCCTGGGAGAGGTTTTCAGGTGACTTATGTAAACTATTATATCATCTGCAAATAGTGAAAGTTTGACTTCTTCCTTTCCAATCTGTATCCCTCTGATCTCCTTTTGTTGTCTTATTGCTCTAGCTAGAACGTTGAGTACAACATTGAAGAAATATGTGAAGAGTGGGCAGTCTTTTCTTGTTCCTGATTTTAGAGGAACTGCATACTGCATTGCATTTCTCTCCATTTAGCTTGATGTTGGATGTTGGTTTGCTGTATATATATATATATATATATATATATATATATCTTTTATTATGTTTTGGTATGCTCCTGTTATCCCTGATCTCTCCAAGACCTTTATCATGAAGGGGTGTTGGATTTTGTTGAAGGCTTTTTCATCATCTAGTGAGATGATTATGTGATTTTTCTTTTTTAATTTGTTTATATGGTGGATTACATTGATAGATTTTCATATGTTGAATCATCCCTGCATCCCTGGGATGAAGCCTACTTAATCATGGTGGATGATATTTCTGATGTGTTCTTGGATTCTATTTGCCAGTATTTTGTTGAGTATTTTGACATCAATGTTCATGAGGGATATTGGTCTGTTGTTCTCTTTCTTAGTTGTGTATTTGTGTGCTTTGGGTTCCAAGGTTATTGAAGCCTTGTAAAAAGTGTTTGGCAATGTCCCTTCTTCTTCTATTGTGTGGAACAATTTGAGGAGCACTGGTATTTGCTCTTCTTTGAATTTCTGGTAGAATTCTGCACTGAAGTCATCTGGCCCTGAACTTTTTTGTTTGGGAGACTTTTGCTGACTGCTTTTACTTCATTAGGGGATATAGGTCTATTTAAATTGCTTAGCTGTTCTTTATTTAATTTTGATAAGTGCCATTTATTCAGATAATTGTCCATTTCCTTTAGATTTTCGAAATTTGTGGAGTACCGGTTTTCAAAGTATGACCTGATAATTCGCTGGATTTCCTTATTGTCTGTTGTTATGTCCCCCTTTTCATTTCTGATTTTGTTAATTAGCATGCTTTCTCTCTCTCTGTCTGCCTTTTGGTTAGTTTGGTTAAAGTTTTGTCTATCTTGTTGATTTTTTCGAAGAATCAACTCTTTGTTTCATTGATTCTTTGTATTGTTTTCCTAGTTTCTACTTTATTGATTTCAGTCCTCAATTTGATTATTTCCTGGCATCTACTCCTCCAGGGAAGTTTGCTTCTTTTTGTTCTAGAGCTTTCAGTTGTGCTGTTAATTCTCTAGTGTGACTATTCTCCAGTTTCTTCGTGTGGGCACTTAGCACTGCTTTCAAAGTTTCCCATAAGATTGGATATGTTATTTCTTCATTCTCATTGAATTCTAGGAAGACTTTAATTTCTTTTTTTTTCTTGCTTGTCCCAGGAATGATTCAAATGTGCATTATTCAATTTCCATGCGTTTGTAGGTTTTCTGTAATTGGCGTTGTTGTTGAATCTAACTTTAAACCATGGTGATTTGATAGGATGCAGGGGTTATTCCAATTTTTTTGTATCTGCTGAGGTTTGCTATGTTGCCTAGTATGTGGTTGATTTTAGAGAAGGTTTCATGTGGCACTGAGAAGAAGGTGTATATTCTTTTGTGTTTGGATGGAATGTTCTATAGATGTCTGTTAATCCCAATTGGGTCATAACTTCTGTTAGTTCCTTTGTTTCTTTGTTAAGTTTCTGTCTGGTGGTCCTGTCTAGTGGTGAGAGCAGGGTCTTGAAATCTCCCGCTGTAAGTGTGTGAGGTTTTATGTGTGATTTGAGCTTAAGCAATGTTTCTTTCACAAAATATGGGTGCCTTTGTATTTGGGGCATAGATGTTTAGAATTGAAGACTTCATCTTGATGGTCTTTTTCTGTGATGAATATGAAATATCCTTCTTCATCTCTTTTGATTGATTTTAGTTTGAAGTCTAATATGTTAGATATTAGGATTGCTAAACCAGCTTGTTTCTTGGGACCATTTGACTGGAAAATCTTTCCCCATCCCTTTACTCTGAGGTAATGTCTGTCATTGACATTGAGAATGTCAATGTGTTTTTTGTATGGATCAGAAGGATAGATTCTGTCTTTGTATGCATTCTGTCATCCTGTGTCCTTTTATAGTCAAGTTAAGACCATTGATATTGAGGAATATTAATGACCATTGGTTGTTTATCCTTGTTTGTTTTGGATTTGTTGCTGGTAGTGTTATTATGTGGGGATCTCCCCCCTTTTCTTTTGGTGTTTGGCAAAATGGGATTATCTATTGCCTGTGTTTTTGTGAGTGTAGTTATCTTTGTTGCGTTGGAGTTTTCCTTCCTATACTTTCTGTAGGGCTGGATTTATGTATATGTATTGTTTAAATCTGGTGTTGTCATGGAATATCTTGTTTTTTCCATCTATAGTGACTGAGAGCTTTCCTGGGAATAATAGTCTGGGCTGGAATCTGCGGTCTCTTAGTGTTTGTAGAACATCTATCCAGGACCAGATTCTGGCTTTCATAGTTTCCATGGAGACATCAGTGTAATTCTGATGGGTTTGCCTTTATATGTTACTTCGCCTTATTCCTTTGCTACTCTTAATATTCTTTCTTTATTCTGTGTGTTTGGGGTTTTGATTATTATGTGACAAGGGGACTTTTTTTTGGTTCAGTGTATTTGGTGTTTGGTAAGCTTCTTGTACTTTCAGAGGCATCTCCTTCTTCAGGTTGGGTAAGTTTTCTTCTATGATTTTTTTTGAAAATGTTTTCTGCACCATGGAGCTGGGCTTCTTTGCCTTCTTCTTTACCTATTATTCTTGGGTTTGGTCTTTTCACAGTGTTCCATATTTCCTGGGTACTTTGTGTTAGGGATTTGTTGGACTCGAGAGTTTCTTTGGTTGATGATTACATATACTCTAGGTAGTTTTCAACACCTGAGATTCTCTCTTCCATCTCTTGTATTCTATTGGTTATACTTATATCTTTGGTTCCTGATCATTTACTCAGCTTTTTTATTTCCAGCATCCCCTCATTCTGTGTTTTCTTTATTCTTTTTATTTCAGCTTCAAGCCTTGAATGTTTGAATTGTTTCCTTCACTTGTTTGGTTGTTTTTACTTGACTTTCTTTAGATTCTTTAAGAGATTTGTTCATTTCTTGAATTTTTTTGGTTTGTCTTTTCTTCCATTTCATGTATTTTTTGTTTGTTTGTTTTTTCTTCTATTTCGTTAAGAGATTTTCTCATTTCCTCTTTAAGGGTCTTTATCATCTTCATAAAATAGTTTTTAAGGTCCTTCTCTACTACTTCATCTGCACTTCATCAGGTCTTGCTGGTATAGAATCCCTAGGTTCTGGAGGTGTCATATTGGTCTTTCTATTGTTGAGTGTGTTCCTATACTGTTGTCTTGCCATCCTTTCTTCGAGTGGGTACAGGCAGGGTCTCTCCCTCTCCCCTAGCCTCCCGGTGGCATATATAGGCCAAGACTTCAGTGTCTGCAACTCTGGATGTCCAGCCTCTCCTAGTGTTCTCCTCACTCAAGTGGAGGGCAGAGGACAGAGGGCAGGGCAATAGTGAGGTGTGGTCAGACTCAGAGTGGTCCTTCCTGTCAGGGGGTGGGAGCGGGTGTGCTCCATGCAAAGAGCAGTCCCAGGAAGATCCAGGGAGGGAGTGATGGTGGGAGTTGGGGTCCAAACACAGCCCACACCTCAAGCAGAGGGCAGAGGGCAGAGGGCAGAGGGCAGAGGGGGAACCAGGTCATGGTGTCTTATCACAAGAAAAGTAACCACAACATGGCATTCTGAAATAAATAGTAAGGCTATATTATAGCATCTCTTTAATTGTATTTTTCTATTTGACTGACTTTGCATGCCTTTCTTTTACATATTTGCCTATAATAATCTTTGTTTTCTTTTTTCATTTATTGTGAAACATAGCTTCTATAGTGGCTACGCCCAACTTAATTCTTTTGTTCACGGAACATTTACAGTGCGGTATAAGATATCACATCTGTCCTCACATGTAGTTAACAACTGAGCTGAGAATTCCTTCTCAAGTTTGATTTGTTGAAGCAAATAATACCATCTTTCACCTAACATATTGCTTTCTTATGATGCAAGTCTTGCTAAATGACATTTAAACATATTGTCCACTGACAAGAATGAGCTTGGCTATTAAGCTGTATTTCCTTGGTTTTAATACAACTATGTAGCTGTGGGTGCACTTGTCTTCATGCTGTATGAATAGTATATCACATTTGTGTTAAAAATGGAAAGGAAAAGGGAAAATGTAATTATATTACAATCTTAAAAAATAAAAATAATTTTAAAAAGTTGAATTCTTAAGGAGTTTATATTTATTTCAACAGATTGCCACAACAAATGTTGTAATAATTATTTCAAGTCAGAATTTGTTTTCCTGCCCAAAAGCAAAGCCTGGTTTGCTCAGTCGTGGAAACGGTTGCGTTATCCGGCGCTTCTGCTGTGCTAGTGTGTGCACGGCTGCTCTCCTGTTGTCAGGAAGCTGTTGTTTACATGCTTTACATGTTAGCCTCAGGCAAACAGAGTTATTCCTCACACAGTCAGTGTTTGCTGACATCAGCAAGATCCCCAGGAGTGGGAAGAGTGTGCTTTTGGTTTTTGGCTGTGGTAAGTTGTGTAGTCCCTTCTGATGTTGTGACAGTAGGTGGCACTCTAAACCAGGATTTCTGCTGTAGACTCACCTAAAGCACAAGGGAGGGTGGCAGCATCTTTGGTGGTTTTGGATGAGTGTCACCTTCAGGGTCCAAAAGTAGCTCCTGTTAAAAACTCATTTTACATATCAGGCTGGATTTGATGTCTCACTCTTTGGACTGTTGGCATCATTCCAACATGGAGGCAGACATTTCTTTCACATCTTCTAGAAAACACTCAGCAAGGATTGAAGGGCATTCTAGATGAGGTAGCATAGAGGCGCGCATGTATTATTTCAACCCTGTTCATACATGCCAAGAAACCAGAATAATGCTGGTGGACTCCGGTACTCCATGATTAAACATCAAAATAACTGTGATCTCCAGTCAACATATTAAGAACAAAATGTCATTTTTAATAGTCATAGATTTCTCCCATATGCCTCTATCAGAGACAGCCAATTTTTTGTTTCCATACCTCGATCATTCTATGTGGTATCAGTCTGATACTTGCATTTCCCAGAGTTTAAATTTTGGGGAAATAAACTGTTTTGTGAGTCATATACTTAAATTCTATTAGCAATTTTGTTTTAATTGCTTCTGGGGGCATTTATCTCACGATTATTAAAATATTCCTAAATTATATTTAATTCACATTGTAAACTCAAAATCACTTAGAAGATTACATGAGTCTTGAAGCAGTACCAACACTATGAGTTCCTTTGGTGATCCATTGACTGATCCTTTAAAAGCTTCCCTTATAAAAAATTGATGAAGTTAAAAAAAATCCTAGCTTTCACAATAACTAAAGATTATCTTTATTTTGTCATTGGTAATTTTTTTTCTGGCAGTGATTGTAGCTACTTCATTTTTATGAGAACTGAGAAGGGTATTTCTTTTACTTACCTTAATGAAATTATGGAGATGAAATTTATGAAATAGCCAACATCATAAAAGAGTGTTTTAATGTTTTAAAACTAGAGCATTTCTAGTGTTTCAGTGCCAAACACTCTGTCCCATGCAGTGGTGTTCTGAAGAATTGTAGCAAGTTGCCGCACTTAAGGAATCTGAGTGACTCTCATGGATGTTTCCGAATACACAACGAGAATGACTAGCAATCCCAGGGCAAAGGAAGCTAGCTGGCATCCATGCAAACGAAGATGGCCTGTGTTTTCTTATACAGGTGTCTAGTTGCTGACATCTTATGACTCATACTTTATTTGTGGTTTGCTTGTACCTAGACACTTGGCCAGTAGTTTCTCTCATTTATTTTATGTGTCAGGCATGACAGTAGACTGGCCCAGAGACACTTACTAAATTGCACTAAATAAGATGAAGAATCTTTTTACTTAAAATATTCCTTTTCCCTTTTACAAATGTCCCTAGTGGTGCAGTTGATATCCTTTTTTTTAAATTAGAAACAATCTTTTCTTATATATCAATCCCAGTTCCCTCTCCCACCCATCCTCCCATGGCCCCCACCAACCCCCATCCATCTCTCTTTTGCTCCATACAAAGGGTGAGGACTTCCATGGGGGATCATTAAAGTCTGTTACATCATTTGGGTCAGGGTCTAGGCCTTCCCCCGTGTGTCTAGGCTGAGAGACTATCCCTCTATGGGGAATGGGCTCCAAATGTCCATTCATACACTAGGGATATTCTTATGATATTGCATATGTGTGCATTCAGCCCCATATTGGAAGTAACCAAATACAGTTTTTCTTTAAAAATGCATCATCTCTATTCTTTCTTTATAGAAGTCTTCTGGAACTGTGATTAAGTTTCCATTGTTGCAGGGTTTATTTTAGCAACTGCAGAATGGTGGTATTTGTTAAGGATAGCATATTGTTTTCAGAGAAAAATTAGGCTGTGATACATATGATGCATGAAATGATTAAATACCCATTAGCCAAAATTTATTTACTATATGTCATGTTTGTTCTATATTGTTTGCTTGAAATATTGTAACAACATTGTGCTAAAATAATTCCAAATTCATAATGCAAAGGAGAGACATAATTCTAACCTAGTTATGTGTATTCTTCATCAACTCTCTAACAAAGACATATACTTCAGAGGTAAAGTAGCCATCATGAAATCAGAAAATATCACTAATCTTGACTTAGAGGACTGTAATATATTCCCTGCTATTTATGTATACAATTATAGACCTTTTTGCCCTTAAGGGAAGCCACTTATGAATGCAACTGACTCTTACAGACCTCCTGCAGGATAACCACTGGAGAATTCCTGCTCTGGAAATAAAATGTTGACACAGCGTTTTAGCTACACATCTCTTTGCTGCGACAAAATATCTAACAAAAACAACCCAGGGAGGGTTTATTTAGAATCATAGTTTGAAGGCTCAGTCCATCATGATGGGGGAGGACATGGTGATGATAGCAAGGAGCTTCTCACCTTGTGAAGTTAGGAAGCAGAAAGAAGAGCACTCATGTTCAGTTCAGTTTTTCATTTCCAATTAGCTCCAGACATGAGTTTATGGAAGGGCGCTGCCTACATTTAGGGTGGGTCTTACCTCTTTAGTTAACTTGACTTGGGAACTCCCTCAAAGACACACCCAGAGGTATGGGTCCTTGGTGATTCCAGATGCGGTTAAGTAGACAATATAAACCATCACATGTGGGGAAAGTCTGATCGGTCCTCTGTGAGAGAATGTGTCTTGCTGAGTTTTCTGGACACCCAAAATCGGAGGCCATTTACCTTGTCCTGATTCTTTTTTTTCTTCCCTTTTAAAATTTAAGTTAGAAACAAGCTTGCTTCACATGCCAATCCCAGCTCCCTCTCTCTCCCCTCCTCCCCTGCCCCCCCAACCAGGCTCCCCAGTCTCCCACCCAATCTCCACTCGATTCCCAGGGAGGGTGAGGCCCTCCATGGAGGATCTCGAGAGTCTGTCATTTCATGCACAGCAGGGCCTAGGCCCTCCCCCAGGAGTTCAGGCTGAGAGAGAATCCCTCATTGTGGGATGGGCAGCCAAAGTCCATTTGTATGCCAGGGATAAATACTACCCAAGGCCCCATAGATTGCCTAGGCCTCCTCACTGACACCCACATGCAGGGTTCTGGATCAGTCCCATGCTTTCCACACAGCCATCAGTCTGGGGTCCAAGGGCTCCCCCTTGTTCAGGTCAACTGTTTCTGTGGGTTAAACTAGCCCAGTCTTAACTCCTTTGATCATCTGTTCTCTCTTTCTGACACTGGATTCCAGGAGTTCAGTTCAGTGTTTGTCTGTGGGTATCTGCCTCTGTTCCATCAGTCACTGAATGAAGGTTCTGTTTCCAGACTCTCTGCCAGTGGTATTGTATACTGGCACTTCCCTGATTCATGTCTAAAATCCATAAATGAGTGAGTACATACCATCTTTCTCTTTTTGTGACTGGGTTACCTCACTCAGGATTGTTTCTTCTAGTGCCATCCATTTGTCTGCAAATTTCAAGATTCTATTTTTTTCTGCTGAATAGTACTCCATTGTATAAATGTACCACATTTTCTCTATCCACTCTTCAGTTGAGGGGCATCTAGGTTGCTTCCAGGTTCTGGCTATTACAAATAATGCTGTTATGAACATAGTGGAGCAGATGTCCTTGTTGGATGAATGTGCATCTTTTGGATATATGCCTAAGAGTGGAATTGCTGGGTCTTGTGGTAGACTAATTTCCATTTTCCTGAGGTGTCTCCATACTGAGTTCCAAAGAGGCCATACAAGTCGGCACTCCCACCAACAGTGAAGAAGTGTTCCACTTTCTCTACATCCTCTCCAGCATAAACTGTCATTGGTGTTTTTGATTTTAGCCATTCTGACAGGAGTAAGATGGTATCTCAGAGTTGTTTTCATTTGCATTTCCCTTATAGCTAAGGATACTGAGCACTTTTTTAATTGTCTCTCAGCAATTTCAGACTCCTCTAGTGAGAATTCTCTTTTTAGTTCTGTACCTGATATTTTAATTGGATCCTTTGGTGTTTTGGAGACTTGCTTCTTGGTTCTTTGTAAATTTTGGAGATCAGCCTTCTGTCAGATGTGGGGTTAGTGAATATCTTTTCCCAATTTGTGGACTGCATTTTTGTCTTGCTAACTGTGTCCTTTGCCTTACAGAAGCTTCTCAGTTTCAGGAGGTCCCTTTTATTAATTGTCGATCTCAATGTCTGTGCTACTGGTGTTATGTTCAGGATGCAGTCTCCCGTACTAATTTGTTCAAGGGTACCTCCCACGTTCTCTTCTAAGAGTTTCAGTGTGGCTGAATTTATGTTGAGGTCTTTGGTCCATTTAGACTTAAGTTTTGTGCATGGCGATAGACAGGGATCTATCAGCAGTCTTCTACATGTCAGCCTCCAGTTATGCCATATCATTTTTTGAAGATGCTTTCTTTTTTCCACTGTATAATTTTAGTTTCTTTGTCAAAGATCAGGTGTTCATGTTCGATTCCATTGGTCTATCTGTCTATTTTTATGCCAATACCCATCTGTTTTCAGGACTATAGCTCTATAATACAGCTTGAGGTCAGGGATGGTGATGCCTCTGGTCATTGTCTTGTTGAACAGGGTTGTTTTGGCTATCCTGGGCCTTTTGTTTTCCATATAAAGTTGAGAACTGTTCTTTCAAGGTCTGTGAAGAATTGTGCTGGGATTTTAATGGGGATTGTATTAAATCTGTATATTGCTTTCAGTAAGATTGCCATTTTTACTATGTTGATCCTACCTATCCAAGAGCATGGGAGATCTTTCCATTTTCTGGTGTCTTCTTTAATTTCTTTCTTTAAAGATTCAAAGTTCTTGCTATACAGGTCTTTCACTTGTTTGGTTAGCATTACCCCAAGGTATTTCATGTTGTTTGTGGCTATTGTAAAGGGCGATGTTTTTCTGATTTCTTTCTCAGCCTTTTTATCATCTGTATATAGTAGGGCTACTGATTTTCTTGAGTTGATCTTGTATCCTGCCACTTTGCTGAAGGCATTTATCAGCTGTAGGAGTTCCCTGGTAGAGTTTATTTTGGGTCATGTGTTAGAGAACATGTCTTGCTGAGTTTTCTGGACTACCACAGTCTGAGGCCATTTACCTTGTCCTGATTCTATGCATATATCTGGTGGGAATAAAGTCATCACCTCTTTCAGTGTGTAGGACTCCTGTTGGACACTACCATGTACACCATCCCTGCAATAACTTATTTTTGGATGTCCACTACACTGATTCTTTATTTTCCAGTTTCTTAGAAAATGCTAGCACTAAAGAAATCCATTTTCTTCTTTGGATATGAAATTGGAATGTTTCTCTCTCTCTCGGTCTCTCTCTCTTTAAGGGATCCGCATAATGTGTTTTTTAAAGTATTATGGCATTTAACCACTATGTGGATATTTGTACCCTCTGAGATTCACTATCATCATGATCAGGGCTTCCTACATCCGTATAGCTGTAGCATTACAGAAAGTTCCAATTTTTCTTGAAAACCTCTTTTAAGCAAGGTTAGCTTTTTGTGGCAATAGTTCTGTGTGGGGAAGTGGAGGCCTAAGGCTGATGTCAGGTGTCCTCCCCTGTTGGCCTCCATCTTATTTTTTGTGAGAGGGTCCCTCACTGCACCTGAAACTCACTGATTTGATTGGCCAGAGAGTTGCACGCATCTCCTCGTCTTTCACAGAACAGGGAGCACAAGCCTGCTGCACCACACACACACAAGTCTGCTGCACCACACACAAGCCTGCACCACACACACAAGCCTGCACCACACACACAAGCCTGCACCACACACACAAGCCTGAACCACACACACACAAGCCTGCTGCACCACACACAAGCCTGAACCACACACACACAAGCCTGCTGCACCACACACACAAGCCTGCACCACACACACACACGCCTGCACCACACACACACAAGCCTGCACCACACACACACAAGCCTGCCCTACACACACAAGCCTGCACCACACACACACAAGCCTGCACCACACACACAAGCCTGCTGCACCACACACACAAGCCTGCACCACCACACACAAGCCTGCTGCACCACATACACACAAGCCTGCACCACACACACACAAGCCTGCACCACACACAAGCCTGCACCACACACACACAAGCCTGCACCACACACACACAAGCCTGCATCACACACAAGCCTGCACCACACACACACAAGCCTGCTGCACCACCACACCCAGCCTTTTAGACGAGTTCTTGGAACACAACAAAGTTCTTTCCCACCTGTGCAGAAAGCAAGGTGCTGACCTAACCAGTGCCCCAAACCCATACTTTTTCTCTCTTTATTTGTTTCATTTGTTTCTCATTCCTAAGGATTCCTTACAGAACAGAGATGGAAAGCTTTCAGGCTGTTGTTCAATAAGTTCCACAATGTCTGTCTATCAATGGAAGATTCAAGAATTCAGAGGTTGTTCGGTATGTGAGGCCAGTTGTCTCAGCTGGCTTTCAGTATTCGCCAGAATCTGAAGACGTCGGCTCTCATGCCAGCGAAGGAATGGGCTCGACAGCAAGAGTGAGAGCAGTCAGGCAAAGAGAGCAATCTTCTTTCTGCCATGTTCTTTTTATAGGCTGCCAACAAAACGTGTAGTCCAGATTAGAGGTGGACTTTTACATCTGGATTAAAATTGAGTCTTCCCACTTCAAATGATTTAATTAAGAAAAAAAATCCCTCACAAGTGCACCCAGCTACTTGGGTTTTAGTTAATTCTGAAAGCAGTCAAGTTGACAACCAAGAATAGCCATCACAAGTCCAACCCTTGTCAACTTGGCACATACCATATCTCCTTATGCCATAATTAATTTCTGAATGGTATCAATAACTAGTTAATAATAATGCCTAAGCATGGTATAACTATCCCACATACAATTGCAAATTCATTATATACTAACCAGATGACACTTAAACCTAACAAGGCATAACTATAAATTTTAGGATATGCTCTCAATCGATGTTACATTACATGATAAAGAAATTGAGAAAAGAAAAAACAAATATCTATTCAAACATATTCTTATCAAAATATGGCATAAAAACTCATCAATATAATCCTCACTTTTGTAATGTCACGCGGCCTCAGATAGTATTTATAACTACTTTTCTCTACTACCTATTTGGTATATCCTCCACCCTCAGCAAGAACCTTAGCAATCTTGGCTCTTTTCCTGGAGGAATGATCAATACCTTCATTCCTGAAGGGTCTGTGCTATTGGTCATCCTGCCTCAATCACGTTGTAGTTTCCCACTGACTGTAATCGCAGGGCATGGTAGCACCAAGAGATACCCTAGAGGACCTTCCGTGCTCCAGACATAATCTTTCTTACCTCCATTGTGGAAAGCTAACCTAGTTCCTCCATGGTAATCTGGATCTATCAACCCTCCTAACACTGCTATTTGTTTCTTAGCCTGTTGCCTTAAGAGCATCAGAAGCCCAAGGATTAAAAAATGCTTCCTTATACTTCTGTTGCTCTAGAACAAGTTCTGGAACTAACATCTGTATTGGCTAAGGTTCTCTAGAGGAACAGAATTCATAGAAATTTATAGAATGAATATATGTCTAATATATATATGTATATATATGGAACTTATTAGAATGGCTTATAGGCTGTGGTCCAACTAGTCCAACAACAATAGCTTTCAACCAATGGGAAGTTCAAGATTCCAGCGCTGTTTAGTCCATGAGGTTGGATGTCTCAGCTGGTCTTCAGAACACACCAGAGTCTGAAGGAAGTGGGTTCCAATGCCAGTGAATGAATGGAGCTTCTTACCTTAAAAGATCTGGATTAAGGATATGTTTTTCCTCCTCAAATTTCCCTACCTCAGAATTTCCCACCAGATTGAGAGTGGGATTTTCCACTTCATATGATTTAATAATAATAATAAAGTCTCTCACATGTGTACTCAGCTGCCTGGGATTAGTTCATGACACTTGAAGTCAAGTTGATAACAAAGGTTAGTCATCACAGTCAGAGCACAACATAAAGTCAGCATTAAGTAATTCCGAGTGGGATCATATAGAGGTGGTAAACAATATTTTAGAGGTTTTATGTATGACCTTGCTGGTAACTCCACTGTCCCCCAAGTCTTGCCTCGCTGTTAGGCATTTAGCTTTTTTATCGAACCAATCACAGTGACATATCTTTCCACAGTGTGAAGGAATATTCCGCAGCACACAAATGCATTACAAGCTATTGAAGGGAATATGTAAAAAATCCCTCTAGAAGCTGGAGTCACACAAAAGGAGAGGGGGAGCTACTTCTGCATGGCTGAGCTGAATGGAAACAATTCCAGAGGTCTTTTGTGAGAGCATTTTCCATGCAAGGAAAAATAGCATGCTTCAGGAAACAACTGTTTTACTTGCATGGCAAAAAAGCCAACCAGAGAATGAGATCCAAATTTTTAAAGAAGGATTTAATGCTTCCTCTTCTGGCTTTCCCCCAACCGGAATTCCTCCCTCACTTCTCAAGTGGCTGTTTATCCAGGGTTCTGCTGTCTTGTCCAGAAAGCATTCCGGTTCATTCTAAGTTCTCATTACTCCGTACCACACTTAGTTCAATCAGTAGCCATGAAAATGAAATTCACACAAAACTCTTACTTCTTCCTAGTGATTCTTTTCTTTCCATATTCCCGTCTTCCTTCCTTCCTTTCGTCTTCTGTTCCTTCTTCTCCCACATCTCCTCCCCCTCCTTCCTTTTCTTCCCCTTTCTCCTCCTCTCATTTGACACAGGGCCTCACGTCTCACATAGCTTAGGCTGGACTTGAAATTTCTGCACCATAGAGGCTGACCTTGAGTTTCTGCACCTCCTCCTGCCACCTTTCCAAGTTCTGAGGTGACAGGAGTGCACCACCATGCCTGGCGTCCAAGTGAAAGGCTTTAAACATCTTCCCTTTGCATGGGACTTGCGTTTGCCATCTCTGAGTCTAGTAGGAGTTCACTTGGAACAGTGGATGAAGCAGAGATCAGAACTGCCCTCTTCAGATTTGTGTCTGAGTTTCCTCCTTCCCCTGCGATGGTCTCATTCCTTATTCAGTAACATGAGCATACTTACACATGGTTTCTTAAAGTGCCTAAACAGCAGCAGCAGCAGCAACAACAACAACAACAACAAAAGTGCTAAAAACCAAACCCCAAATCAAAACCAGAACTGAAACAGTGATAGGCTGAGTGGGATGGCTAGACAGAGCTACATAGTGAGAGCTTGTCTCACAAAACAAAACAAAATAAAGCTTCCCCAACCAAATAAACAAACAACAAACAAACTGTGCAGATATTTGGAATGGAGCATATTTTATGAAGATTAAGGGATTAAAATCTCCCAAGGTCAAGGACTGAACATACCATAAGGGTTAAATAATTCAGTAGTATTTCTTTTATCCCACGAAAGGTTAAATGAGGCATTCTGTGAAAGCAGACGGTTCATAGGAGAGTCCAGTTCCACTTTATTTCTCCTTCCACGCCTTCTGGCTCTTTAGTCCCCTTTTCCTCTTGGTCCGTTGCTCCCCTGACCAGGTAAAATGAAGGATGCCTTTCAGGTTTCTGTCCTTTAGCCGTCCTTGGATTTCTTTCTGCTAATGTTCCCTCTGCATTGTATCTTATTCAGACCACTCAGGACCTACAATTAACTATCTTATTTTCCAGAACCAGCATCGCTGGCTCTCCATGTTTTCAGATTCCAGGCTTGGATTCAACCAGCTGTGAGTTCTGAGTGTGTGGAAAAAAGTTCATCTGTATTGCTCATGTACAGGCATTCTTGTCATCTCGTGTAACAAACACGCTGTGATAACCATTTATAACATTTGCATTGTATTAAGCATCATAACCAATTTAGAAGTGACTGAAATTCATTAGAGGCTGTGGGTAGGCAATTAAATGCAAACTTACATCAGTTCCTATTGGGTTTAAAAATTCTTTCATTATCTGTTTAAAGGTGGGGTGAGTCCTAGAATCGGGGCCTTGTGGGTACTGAGGCATGCATGTATTTAAACAACGCATAGTAAGTACCATTAAATGTCCTGGGTAACATATGCATATTGTGTGTTATCTTCTAAATTCCTTGTAGTTGATTAAAGCTGGCTGGTTGACAGTACGAAATATGATTTCCCCATCGCCTCGTTCAGACACAAGCCAAAAAATCCCTGTGAAACGCTTTTGTTCACAGGAATCGGGAAGCGGCCAATGAAGACAACTGATGTACAATGTAATCTTACTTCAGTAATGCAAACGTATTTTAGGATGTGCTAGCTGTCATGTAGTATATTTTACAGTCACTTCCACTAATGCCAACAGTGCTAATGTATGTGCTGCCTTCATTTTCCTACTCATGCCCCTCCCCGATGTTCAGGTTAGAGCTGATAGAATTAAACGTAGCCTGCTCACCCTATCAAGAAGCCCACTAGTGCATTTGAAGTTACATGCCTGGATGTTACCTTTCTTGTATGTGGAGAGGATGACCTCACTCCCTATGGGCTTGGTGGGTGGGATTTTCCTCCCTACATTGACCACATAACACTGGGATTGTTGTTTATAATACTGGGGATCCTTAGAGATCCCCAGTATTTAGTGTCACAGACCATCACTACCAATGTGAAAATGTCACGTGAAAGTGACACTACTGTGTTGGGTGATATCCTTTTTTTGTTTGTTTGTTTTGTTTAGATGTTACGCATGGAAGCAGTCACAGAGAAGCCCATCTGTCTGTCCTCTAATCCTTCTGTGAAAAATCACTCATCCTTCACTTGTTGAATTTGTAGTTAGGAGTGTCATTTTCCTAAGGAGGGCATTTTATTTTAGCCCAAGCACCCGAGTTATGCATGAAAGATCAGGGACCAAATGACTTCAGTTAAAAACATATTGAACATTTTTGAGTGATTGTCCTGCCTTACAGTATATGAGTCACAAGATTAACATTTAAAAATAGCTTAATATCTCTGGTGGTATTCTACCTCAGCTGTCAAATAAAACTCTAGATAAATAAATTAGATGCTTGCATGGATGATTTATGACTCAAGTTCTGTTTTCAAACAACAGTTTGGGTTATGATGTGGGCTTTATTGGTACCAGTTATGTGTTAGCAGACAATTCTGCTTCTTAATTAGCCACTCATCCACATAAAATCCACTAGTACTATCGATTCTGGAAAGGACTCTCACAAAATTCAAGTCTTCTAAATAGAGCCGTAAAGGGTGGACAGGCCAAAGCATAAAACTCTTGGTAGGGTTCATACCTGGAATTTGACTGAATATAGAACAAGGTCGTCCTGCTTGTACTTGGCCAGCAAATCACTGATCAAGGCTGTCTGTGAGCCTCAGTAGTCTGGGGTTGGTAGGGAGGCTATTCAGGAAGACAGAAATCTAGTAGAGTTTTTATAATTTCTCTGAAATGTTTGTTTCCAGTTGTAACTGCTATCAGAAAACAGTTATTTTATGCACTTTTAAAGTTGAAGTTGTGCAGTTGGGCTCCCAATATTCTTGAGATGATTGCTACCAAACTACTTTCAAATGCTTTTTATGGGATCCATTATGTTGAAATAAAGATGATATGCATGAAGGCCATTATTTTTATACTTTTTTGGTGTGAGAATAATTCCTTTAAGGGAAGTGATTCCAAATGTTTGGCCTTCCAAAGCATACTGTGTCAAATACCATTGTGTTGGAAAGTTGTCTTGTACCTTTGCTTTCTTCTCTAAGGCAAAGTCTCATCACTTCTCTCAGTGAGAAAAGGAAAGGCTTTGGACTATGAATACTCCATACTAAATTATTTTCCTGTAGGACTTGGTGTAATGGATAATTTACACAGTATCCTTTGAAAGCAGTACTTTTCAATACGTATCTGTTTCAATGATTTATTTTAAATTATTATAGTAAATTAAGTAAAATAAAATGGAAGCAATATTCAGCATTGTTTATAAAATTAAAACTAAAACCAGGAGAACTTTTGCAGAAAAATTATTCAAAAGTTGACCACAGCACCTTTCCTGAAATTTCCAAAATTTTCATATAAATATGAATTCATATGGATAAACAAAAACATAATTCAAGGAAGAGAAAAATGTGTATGCATGTGCCTGTGGAGATCAGGAGACAGCATCGGAGCCCTGGAGCTGGAGTTGTGAGCCGCCTGACATGGGTGTGGGGAATAGACTCTTAAAGAGCCCATGAGCTCCTAACCACTCAACTGCCCCACACAAAGAGCCCATGAGTTCTTAACCACTCAGCCCCTCCCCACAGTTTTTTTGTTCATTCGTTTTTTTTTTGCAAGTAGTGTTTCTAAAAAAGACCACAAAACTTCAACACTATGCTTTTTTAGAAGCAAGTTTAGCCATGCGTTGGCCAGAATTGACATAGTGGCTGAGAATCAATGTCTTGTGATTAAAATGGTCCATGACTTTTGCCGGCAGTTAGGGACACTCGGTTTTGATTTGCTTCCTCCTCAGAGTTGTCGTTGTCCTCTGACTCCACAGGGCTTTGGTTAAGTCTGTTTTGCCTGGTTTTTGTCTGCAGTACCCAAGTCATCACATTGTGCTTATTGCGGCTCAAGTGGAAGGGAGGGACTGTGCTCATCAGTGGTGACTGGATGGCAGGGGTGGGTGGTGGTGGGGGAACACTTGGAACACACAGACATGTCCATGCCTCCTGGCATGTAATGGCGACTGCATGGTGGAGGGGTGACCCACCTGGAACACACAGATGTCAACGCCATTGCCTCCCGGAGTGTGAGCGAGAGATGCTTTGAGGCCCGCTAGTCTCGGTGACACACTCTGTTCAGATGAACTCTTGGGATATTCTGATAGTACGAAATAGGATGGATTGCCAGTATGCTAGTAAAAATTACTAAAAAGCTGAATTGCTGGATAGTGTCTAGTTTTTACGAAACAATTTATTATTTTCTAAATATATTGTGAGTTTCAAAAATGCAACCGATATTTACAATAGCCTAGAAATTCCAAGTTGAAGAGGTAATTTGTTTTTGTATTACCCATACAATAAAACTTTATTTTTCTAGTACTAATTCAACAGTGATGAATTAAGTGACTTAATAAGTATAAAAGCTTTAGAACAATGTCAGGAAATGCATTTACTACTATTTTTGTTAATAACCAAGAATTAATATCACCTAATAAATTCTTTCTACTTATTATTATGATATAATAGGTCAAACAAAGACCCAGAGAAAGTCCTTAGAATACAGTTGAAATAAATATCTTATAATAGAGGGTAGGGTAAGATAGGTCTTGAAATCTTGTGATTGGTTGTTAAAGATACAGCTAATTGGTCTAATGTAATTAAGTCTTTAGGGTATTGTTCTTGAAGTTCCAAAACTTTTGAAGCAATTTAAAATTATGGCTTAAACTGCAAAAATCCCCAAGAGCGAGAAGTGTTTAAATTACTGTACTGAGCCTAAAGACAACTCTTTGGAGAATTCTCTGGACCTTACAATAGAATGGGGTGAAATGTGCTGTGTTCTCAGACAGAGCTGCTCAATATTTAATGGTCACCATCTGAGTTTGAAGTAGCAACAGCAACTGCATTTCTGTTGGAAACATATTTGACTGCCCTAGAAAGGTTTGAAGTAATTTAGAAATGTCTTTTGTAAATTATCAGTGTCAGTGTTTTCCAGGTAATTTGTCTTGTTACATCAAAGCTTCCCCAGTGGTAACTACTTCTTCAGGAAATCATCAGACTCGTGGGCAACTTTGTAGGATAGACTGATAGGCATTGGAAGATAGTGTGCTGTGTTTTGCAAGCTGGGAGGTAAGTTGACCCACTCTCAGAATATACCAGTCATTATCAACAAAAGAGGGTGTCATTATGAACTGAGTTGTGATAAATCTCATACTGTGTGGATGGGACATTTCTTATTAGAGAAACTGTCTGTTAAATAGGAATTAAAATCTTCAGGAGGACTTTCTTAAATGTAGTTAAAATTGAGAAAAGTTTTACCACCTCAAAATCTTGTCATTTGAACACTGAAGTCAAATGGATGTTTGGGTCTATAATTTCTGAGTAGGAATTGGAATTCCTTTGGTTTAAAAACACAGTTAACTGGTTCTTACTTTTTTACAAGTGTCTATGCATCTAAGAGAACCATCTCCTTTTGTTTCAATGAAATTGTTGCACATTCGTCATTGGATTTGTTCTCTTGATCAGAGTATAAAGTGGGATGTTGTGTTAAGTCCAGGGCAGTGATTTACTCCTCAGCAAAAATTCAGGTTTTTTTTGGGTTCAGGTTCAAAATAGATTGTCGTATCAAGAATCAGTGAATAACATGTTGCCTTGGTTCCTGGTCTGGAGCATCTTCCTGGGAAGACTACTTAGGATGTGGATTTTGCCCTTCAGTACATTTTTGAATTTGGGGTGACAGGAGGAGAAATAGAACACACTGACTTACTAACTAACAGGGAAAAGTTTGACTCATGTTTACATGAGTGCTGGAGGAATGATATTAAATATTAAAGATTTCCCTTTTGTTATTGGCAATGCATTCCTTGGTGGCTGGAGATGTACTATTTCTGGGCACATTCTAGGTTAGATTTTAGATGAATGAACTGAAGTAGCTTCCAGTAAAAAATGTCAGCTTGCGAACTTCTGATTTGAAAAAATGTGGAATTTTGTAATAATTGTATAACACCATTCACTGTAGAGTAAATGGACTCTGGTAGACTGTGTGCATCTCAAGCCGTAGATGTGACATAGGTTTGCAACATTAAGAGGGAACAAGACACCTGATAGATAAAACTTTGAAGATACTCTTATAGTAGGGTGATATTAGGAAATGTGAAGTAATTCTGAAGAATAAAAAGCTGACTGAAGATGAAGAAAACCAAAATAATCCTTGCCATATGCTATAGGTTTTATGTGTGCTTTGCTTTGTTTATTTTCTCAAGAACCTGATAATAAGGCTATTGAAATTCCCATGTTATAGACGATACTATTTAAATTAAGGGAAGAAAACTACCGAAACCACAGAGCTCAGAAACTCCCAAGTTAACACTTAGATGTGTGTTCTTTCATATAAACAAAACAGACTTGGCTTCATAATAACACATTGAGTGGTGGCAGTGGTTAGAAGAATGATCCTCACAGTGAGATTACTTTTCAGATACCATGTACCAGCGAACTGAGATCTGGGAAATTTTGTTTATAACACAGCTTCAAAAGCCTCTGGGATTCAGACATGGAAGACACATGTACATTTAGCTTATAAAAAATCTCAAAATATAAAGGGTGAAGTTGATTGAGATAAGGACGAACTAGAAAAAAACAGAACAAAACAAAACCAACCCGAATTGTGGCCAGAAGTCATTAGAAGTAGTTAAAGGGTGGTTGAAATGGGTTCAAAGATTAATTCAGATCATAAACTTGTGTCATTTTGCAAATAAGGAGAAACAGTCTGTTATGTGCGTGCTTGTCTGCAGAAATTAATTTTAGTTGGAGTACTACCAATGGATTCTCTGTTCATGTACAAAATGTCACTGGATTTTGTGTGTGTGTGTGTGTGTGTGTGTGTGTGCATGTTAGCATGTGAAGGAAACAGAAAGGGGAGGTGTGCCTCCAAAGTTTAGATAGGAGGAAGCTTGGTCCTGTCCCAAATGATGTGACAGACTTTGATGATCTCCCACGGGAGGCCTCACTCTCTCTGAGGAGTGGATGAGGGTGGGTGGGATAGAGAGATTGGGAGGTTCAGAGGGAGAAGGAACTGGGATTGGTATGTAAAATAAGATTGCTTTTAATTTAAATGAAACAACAATAAAAATGTGAACTGGCTTGTGACTTCCTGGGGAAGTACTTTGGAGGCAATGGTCACCATTCCTCATTTATGGGTGACTGTAGTGACCATTTTTTCTGATGAGTCACTACACTCAGTGGGGAAGTTCAGTTCATGGGGATTTCATGTTGGCGGATGTCTCTGTAGTCACAGGCTGTGTGGTGATGTTCATTTCTGGTTTTGTCCCTGCAGAGCCGTGTGCTTCTTTTGATATTTTTATACTCAGGCACTACTTTTGAGTTCCTTTGAGGGAACCCAGTCTGCTTTTGAAAAATAATAAATCATATCTTTGATATAATACAGTCCATATTGCCTTTCTGTTCACAGAAAATCTCAGTTAGGCATGGGTCACAGGAAGAGAGGCTTGAGTTTGAAACTAGGATTTCACACATACCATTTTAGCTCTAGGCTTTGACGTATGTCACTTTAGCTCCGGGCTTTGACATATTTAGCTCCATTATCTTAGAAACGGTAATGGTATGAAGTTTAAATGACAGTCTATTAAAAACAAGCTTCAGAGTTCTTAGTCCAGAACTGATGATCGATATGATGATTTATCTCTCATTGCTCTCTCCCTACATTGCTTACTCTTTTAACATGCTTCCCTTCACACTCTCCATTATTTCTTTGTTTAACACCTTCTCTATGTCACCGAGTTTAGTGCAAATTCTTACACTTTTGCACCGACGTACTTGAACCTGTTTTAGTGTAGAATGTGCCACTTAAATTTTTGTTTGAATTCTTACAGGTAAGAGGGAAACAGTACAATGGAATGGGAAAACCAGAGTCTTACGGAGGAATTTTTTCTGAAGGGGCTTTCTGGTTATCCAAGGCTTGAACATCTCTTTTTTGCTCTCATCTTAATGATGTATGCAGTCATCCTTGTGGGCAATGGCACCCTTATTGTAATCAGCATCTTTGACTCTAACCTGCATACGCCTATGTACTTCTTTCTGGGGAACCTGTCCTTCTTGGACATCTGTTTCACTACCTCCTCCATTCCCTTCACCCTGGTAAGCTTTCTCTCAGAAAGAAAGACCATTTCCTTCCTTGGCTGTGCAGTGCAGATGTTTCTGGGTTTAGCCATGGGGACAACAGAGTGTGTGCTCCTGGGGATGATGGCTTTTGATCGCTATGTGGCTATCTGCAACCCTCTGAGGTACCCCATCATCATGAACAAGAGTTCCTATGTGACCATGGCAACTGGGTCTTGGTTTTCAGGGGATGCCAACTCTGCAGTACAAACTACATTTGTGATGCGCCTGCCTTTCTGTGGAAATGTCATCAATCATTTTCTCTGTGAGATCCTGGCTGTCATGAAGATGGCATGTACTGACACCTCAGGCAATGAGTTCATCATGGTCATGGCCACAATTTTGTTCACTTTGATGCCACTGCTCCTCATTGTCTTCTCATACTTGTTAATCATCTCTAGCATCCTCAAAATTCACTCTGCTGAGGGGAGAAGCAAAGCCTTTTCTACCTGCTCAGCCCATTTCACTGTGGTGATAATATTCTATGGGACCATCCTCTTCATGTACATGAAACCCAAGTCTAAAGACACACTCAATGTAGATGACTTGGATGCTACAGACAAACTCATATCCATGTTCTATGGGGTGATGACTCCCTTGATGAATCCTTTAATCTATAGCCTCAGAAACAAAGATGTGAAGGAGGCCATAAAAAATCTGAAGAGAAGATTTGTAAGCAAATGAAAGGCCAACATGCTGGACACTGTTGAAACTCAAAACTTAGATTGGAATTCTAGTTACTTTACTTTCTTCCTTTTTCTTTTATGCACCGTGCTAACATTTTTATAACGAGATACAACATTTCAAAAATTATTACATGCGGGGGTGGAGTCGTCCGAGGGGAACGTGGGTTGAACGTTATGGGTAGGTGGTGTGGAGCTCAAGCTGGAACATGAGTTCGGACCGATTCTACACGAAGAAGGGGTGTGCTTCGGGCCGAATTATGATTCAGCTAAAGTTACAACAGATGGGCATTGCCCTGCTTGTAGAGCAAAAGGAAAGCTAAACACCTTAAAAACTTACCAAATTAACTTCCAAGAATCTATCTTTTTGTGAGAGGATCTTCAGTGCATTTATCCTTTGGGCTCTGAATCCCTTACTAATTTAATTTCTCCTGATGCGGGAGATTGTCACACTCAAAGTAAACCTCAAAAAAGAAAACGTTTGGAAACCAACGCTAAGTCTTCACTTACTCCACTGCATTCTAAAAAGACTAGAAATCACGTTGTCACTGATGGGGAACAGATTTTGAATGCTAAATACAATGGAAAAGTGTGTGGTGATACCTCATCAAACTTACCAGATAACACTGGTCACCAGAATCATGTCAGGACAGTTGCTTCCTCGGAGCAGAAGGAGACTTTGGAAGTTGATACCATGGACGTGGCTACCACAGAAGATCCTGCCACAGTTAGTGTCTCTGGAATGCTTCTCCAGAGTAAAGGATCTGACCTGGAAATGCCGTCTGAGAGCAGATGTTTACCGTTTTGCCAGACTCTCTGTGTCCAGTGGAAAAACTCTCAGGCACTCTGCTGGCTAGACTGCATCCTCTCAGCCCTAGTGCACCTGGAGGTGCTGAGGAACACTGTCATGGAGGTGTGCTCCAGAGAGGAGTGTGTGTTTGGGAGGCTGTTTGAAACATACCAGCAAGCAGATAAGCTTCTGTACACCCATCACTTGCATGGTGTCAAAGGTGAAGATTGTAAAAAACTGAGGTCAGAAATACTTGCAGAAATAGAGACCTCTCTGAATGGAGTTAGAGATGAAATTTTTATTAAACTTCAGCCTAAGCTTAGATGCACATTAGGTGAGATGGAAAGTCCTGTGTTTGCATTTCCTGCACTGTTAAAACTAGAACCCCATGTTGAAAAGCTTTTTACATATTCTTTTTCTTGGAACTTTGAATGTTCCCATTGTGGACACCAGTATCAAAACAGGTGTTTGAAGAATCTGGTCACCTTTACAAATGTTGTTCCTGAGTGGCATCCACTCAATGCTGCCCATTTTGGTCCATGTAACAGTTGCAACAGTAAATCACAAATAAGAAAAATGGTGTTGGAAAGAGCATCGCCCATATTCATGCTGCACTTCGTGGAAGGCTTACCTCGGAAGGATTTGCAGCACTATGCATTTCATTTCGAAGGTAGTCTTTATCAAGTCACATGTGTAATACAGTACCAAGCAAATAACCATTTTATAACATGGATTGTAGATGCTGATGGCAGTTGGCTGGAGTGTGATGACTTAAAGGGTTCCTGTGCTAAAAGGCATATGACATTTGAAGTGCCAGCATCAGAGAAACATATTGTTGTTTGGGAAAGAAAGTCCCAAGTACCAACTGAAGAAGCTGCCTGCCTTCCATGCACAAAGTCGAGTGCACAGCCTGAGTCAGGTGAGGAGCAGCCAGCTTCGCCATCACTGTGTTCTGTGGGTGGGGCTGCCACCTCAGAACCTTCAGTCGCCAGCACCACATATATGCCAGTCTCTCCTCAGACTCTTCCAGAAGTCCAAGCTGTAGCTCATGGAGATAGTGTACTTTCAGGAGCAAAAGGCTTCGTTGACGCTGCCTCTGTTTTTCAGGTTGACTTCAAAGATTGCCTATTGGAAGATAAACCTGTGGCAGAAAGTGCGGAACTTGTCAGAGCACTTTCTTTGCGACCAAAAGACTCACTGATGACTTCCTTACTGTCTAACCCATATGAAGGAAAGCTAGTCGCCCCAGCAGTTGTGAGCACAGACCCGGAGGCAGTACCGTCACAGGCAGGAGACACTGTAGTTCCTAACCCTGTGACTGATGCCCCTGTTCCTGTTCCTGTTCAGGAGTTGAAGTCCATGGTAGCTGAGAAGGACACTCAGATACAGTTGCTGTCACAACCTGCCAAATCTCAGGCATCTAATTTGAGAAAAAGAGAAACTGCAGCGTCTTCTAAAACGGTAACAACCAGCTCATTACAGACTCAGCCTCGGAAAGACGATCAGAAGAAAGCTTTCGTGGGAAGTTGGGTGAAAGGGCTGTTAAGCAGGGGTGGTGCATTTATGCCACCCTGTGTTTTGGCTCAGAATAGAGCCGTAACTGACCTGCAGCCCTCCGTTAAAGGAGCCAATAATTTTGATGGCTTTAAAACGAAGAATACAAACAGGAAGGTCAAGAGGATGTCTAGGAAGGCTTCTAAGCATGTGGATGAGCTGCCTGCAGGCAGCAGCTCTCCACCTTCAGGCAGCACAGCTGCTCTGCCCCATTCTGGTGGGAACGCCCCTTCAGCCTTGTTGAAGGGGCAGGAAAGCTCACGTGCAGCTTCCCTCAGCAGCAATTCCCATAGCAGTGAAAGTGCTGTCTCTCCAGCAAGCTGTGGAGATGCAGCTGAAGATCAGGTTCATAAGCTTCGGCTCAAGCTTCTTAAAAAACTAAAGGCAAAAAAGAAGAAACTAGCTGCTCTCATGTCTTCCCCGAACTGTGGCACCTCCGTACGTGACCATTCAGAGCCTGTGTCCAGTTGTGGATCTCCAAATGACTCTGAGTCCATAGAAGATCTGTTGAATGAGCTACAGTATCAAATTGATCTTGCAGACAACAAATCAGGGTGCACCACTGCTCCTGGTGGCACCTCATGTAACAGCCAGAGTCATGAAGAGATTTTAGCAGAATTGCTTTTGCCTCCAGCTCTGTCAGAGCCCTCAGCAAGTGTGGAGTCTGAGTTGAGGTACTTGGAGGTGGGGGACAGCACACCAGCACCTACTGATTTCAGTGCTGTTTCCCAGAACAGCTCTCTGGGACAGGACCATAACTATTGCAGCCCCAAGAAAAACCAGTGTGAAGCTGAGCTACAGTCACAGACAATGCCTGCATAAGAGCCTTGAACTTGGGGAGCCCCATGAAGACTGATATTTTTGATGATTTTTTTCCTACTTCAGCACTGAATTCTTTAACAAATGACACATTAGATATACCTCATTTTGATGAATATCTGTTTGAGAATTGCTGAGTATTGTTAACGTTTTAGTTTAACACTGATCACTGTTGCAAGAGAATGTGACTTGTGGGTAGCGCTGGCTGAAATGCACACCCTTGTGTTCTAGCCATGAGGAAGCTGTAAGCTACTGAGGTCTCCTCTGGGTCTACCTGTGAAGCATGGGACCTACTGCAAATTGAAACCCTCAGCCTTGTTTTTGCCACTGTCACTTTGTGATTATAGGGTGGTAGGTTGTATACTTGGCTCCATTAAATTTCCTGATTTTAAGATTTATGTTGGGGCTTGGGGAGATGCCTCAGGTGATAAAGTACTTGCTCTGTAGGCATGACGGCCCAGGTTCAGTTCCAGAACCACTGTGAAAAGCCAGACATGGCAATCAATGCACAACTGGAGTCCCAGGTCCGAGGACCCAGGAGCTTGCTGGCCAGCCAGTCAAGCCAAATTGATGAGCTCCAGTTGCAGTGGAGACCCCATCTCTAGGAATGAGATGGGCACTGACATTGACCTCTGGCCTCTAAACCATGCACGTGTATCCACATGAACATGTACCACAAATAAAGTACCTTTTGAAAACTGTTTAGTTCAGGAAAACCCTAGTTTATACAAACGATTTGTGGAATGCAGCATGTGAATGCCTTGGCTTCTGATCAACCCAAGCCTGATGCTTCTGTCCTCTCTTCACTAAGGATGATAAGAAGCCCCATCATTAGAATTTGGAGTAATGTGAAGTGAGCAGTGTGTGATGGGTTACAGGAAGTGGTAGTCTATGATGCGCTTAATGTTTATGTTGTCTTAAATACCGTCTTTCTTCCCAACACAGTTTCTACACATACTGGGGTACCTGCTAATCTTGCTGCTTTTAAGAGTAGTCATGCTTACAAACCAAATTCTATTGTATGTGTGTTGGGGAAGCTGTGCAATGAGACAGAGCCCAGGCGACTGGCGGGTGATATACCAAAGCAGCTAGCAAGGAAAAGCTTCTCTTAACAGTTTGGTGTCAGAAGTGGGATTCAAACCCACGCCTCCATTCTTCTGTTAAGAGAAGCTTTTTCTTTGAGAGGAGCCTTCCCGCCCGCCTGGTTCCAGATCCGCATCAGTCCCAAATAAACACACAGGAGGCTATATTCATTATGAAGCTGTTGGCCTTGCTTGTCTCTTACTGGCTAGCTCTGCTTTAAGTAATTACCCCATAATTGTTAATCTAAGTATGTCTCTTACCGGAGAATAGTTCCGGGCTTCCTACCCATGCGGTTACATCTCGAACTCTCCTGTGTTTCTCCTTCCCAGAATCCTCCTGGACTCCTAGCCCCACCTATCTAGATTCCTATTGGCCAGCAGTAATTTATTAACATATACACAGCTTCCCCAACATATGTGAAGTGATAATTCATTTAAAATTCAGCCAGCCCATGAGTGAGGTGACGGTCAGGTCAGTGTTTACAGATAAGCAGAATGTGGCTGGTAAATTGGATGAGTTAGAAGTATTGAACTAGTCATCCCCTGGCTCCAGATTAAGTTGGTTGTTCAAAAGCTTCTCTAGCTGGATGGTGATGGCACACACAGCACTTGGAAGGCAGAGGCAGGTGTTCGATGCCAGCCTAGTCTATACAGAGAAACCCTGTTTCAAGAAAACAAAAAGCAAAAGCATCTCTAGTGATTTGAGTTATACTTGAGTTTTTGGGTGGCTGGTGTTGGTGGCTAAACTTGACCAAGGGACTTTGTATTTATTAATTTGTCTCTCATATGTATTCCTAAGTCTTTTTTTCTCCGATTGTATAAATAATGCATGTTCTAAGGAAAAAAATTATTACATGCTCACAAAGACTGTTCAAGGGTATAGAAAGAATAAGGAAGAAAACAATAACATAACATTGAGAAATAACTACTTTTTGACATTTTGAGCAACATCTTCATAAACCTGCATTTTTTACAATATTAGAGTTGGGCATACATGGCATTTTTACAAACATAACTTTATTTTACAAGAAATTGTTCCTCAAATCCTCCAATATAAATAAGTCTGTGTTGTGAAAAATATGAAACAGAAAAATCTGAAAATACTTTGTCAATATTTTCCCACGGAGAGTTTTTTGTTGCGGTATATTAATCTCATTTTTTTAAAAGTCACAAAATACGATATCTTTCTCAGGATTTAATTTTGTTTCCCGTTGTGCTCTAAGGATGCTGCGAATTGGGACTATAAAGGAAACAGATAAATGGGACTTATGAGTATGGTCCATACAATCCATGAATGTGTTTTTTAAAAGCTAGTCTTTCAGCTTTATATGTTAGATTTAGCATAATGAATCTACAAAACTAAAATGTGGGTGTAAAAATCAGCTTAGTAAGGCCAGGAGATGACACCGTGGATAAATGCACTTGCCTTGTAAACCTGGCAACCTGAGTGTGATCCCCAGATCCACATAAAAGTGGAAACAGAGACTATGCAAAATTGCCCCCTGACCTCCACATGTGCTGTGGCATGGGTGACCTCTTAACATGTACATGCATATAATTATCATGATAATTATACACTTAAAAGTTATCTTGCTGGTTCACATAGAAACCTTAAATATATATTTCATTGGACAGAGAGTGACACCATTTCTGTTTCTAAGAAGCCAGATTTCTGTTTGACTCTGAGGAGAAGACGATGCAGTGCTTTTCCAGTTCTCAGAAGGCTCTTGATTCTTAATGAGGGTGCCTGGATTTACGCCTTCTCTCTTGAAGCAGAGACTTTTGTGCCTTCTACAACCCAGGGAAGCAGAGGCTTAAGTATTGTCAGATAGGTGACAGCTTGTGTCTCCATGACTTTCTCTGCAGGTTTTGATTTTATTTGATGAACGCTTTCAATTTGTCACCCAAGATGAATAGCAGTAATTGTTCAGTAATGTGCCATACTCATTGTATCTTGTTGGAGCAGCAAATTCAAGGACTTTGGGCACAAATATTCTTTAAGATAAACATAGGATAAGTGTGGACTCTTTGGGTGTACCTATTCATTTAATGGCTTTAAATTTCTCTTTTAACTTTAGAGGAAAAACTATGAAACACTCATGGCCTATATTTTCTTACATCTAGAGTCCATTATAGCTATTTATAGATTAAATTTGCTGGCAAGGGCAGACACCATCAAAGTGTCAGCTCCACAATCCAACACAACAGACTATATATAATAAATAAACATTGTTCCCATACATCAGGTCCCAATATTCTGCTCCCCAAGAAGTCTACAAATTAGGCACTCCATGTTTCACCACAGGTCATCCCTTGATACCCAGGCAATAAATCAACCACCAAATGGTTTAAATCCAGCCACTTCCATAAACTCTCTGGGATGAGATATGTAGCTTTTAAACATCACATTTATACATTTTGACAGAAAATTAAATACAAATGCATTAAAGTACACATTTATCTTCAGGGTAGTAGACCAAGAAGGGATTTTTTTCCCTCAGAGCTGTAAGAGCAAGGTCTGTGAACAATGACTTGCCACTCCCCTTAACATGTTCATGTGTTCAAAACTGCTGGATGTGTGTATGACTATAATTCTGATTTACTTTAATACCATAAAGACATCATTTGAGTCCTCAGAGGGCTTTGGATTAGGAAGATTTGTTTTAGAAGCTCATTGAGAATGGTTTGGTTGTACTTTTAGCAATGTTTCTTCTTAACTTGGGAGCGTAGTCAGATGAGCTGGTACAGAATGAATGCCAGGTATTTTTCAGAGAGAGTGTGTGTAGCCAATTTTTGGTTAGTAAATGGCACTACCCTTCCATATTTCTAGTCCTGACCTATTTTACCAGTGTATCTCAGTAGCATATCTAATATTACTGAAGTGGGTCCAAAATGATGCTTAATCACTGTTCATAGATGAGCCCTAACCTAGAAGAAGATTTGAACTTAATTGGTCCATAAAAGGAGACAGATTTGACATTAACGTTAATTCTCCAGAAAAGACTTTCTGTGAATGCCCGGAGATTTTTTCCTGTTTCTATAGAGATAACATTTGCTTTACAAAAATGGATGTGTTTCACATTTATGTCATGAAAACAACATTTTATCTTTGATATTACAAGGTATTTTAGTAGATCTTGCAATTTAAAGAACATGCCTTTTACCCTTTTGTAAAAACCACTTTCTAAATAAGGTTAGAGACTATGCAGTCAGGTTTTATGAATTTGAAATTTTCTGGCGAGGTACCCAGTCATGAATAAAAGAAGGAACTGTAATGTGGAACATGGATGTGCAGCTTGGAGCCAGGTGCTGAAATATTGACTTGGGTTTTGGAAAACAATGGTTGCCTGACAAGAGACCAGGCATGTTCAGGTGCAGCCACAAACGCAAGGTCCCAAGTGTTCTCTGATTTGATCAGAGAATTGCTTAGTTGCTTGAGCAAAATAAGTGAGTATGGAATTTTGCAGAACCACTCCATCAAATCAGAACAAAATCAGTGTATTATTTTAAAAATGTTTGTAGGCGTAAGGCTATCAGACATAAATAGATGAAAGAGACAACACGCAGGGGGCTCAGATGAAGATTATCATCAATGCTGTGTGTATCTTTGACTCTTCCCTCACTTGATCTACAAATACAGCCTCCCGTCTTTATCCTAAAGTAATAAAAACAGCAAGGGCAACCAAACAATAGAATATTCCAGCTGCTTATTTTCTGACTGTTTTTTTTAACCCAAATCTGCTTGAAATTAAACTGAATACCACTATCCATTTACTCAACTCAGTGATTCTTCAACTCAGTATAGGCTAGTTTTGGACAGTGCTACTACCTCAGATTTAACGCATCATTTCCAGTTCTTATCTTATTTGATCTCTTTGTAGAATTTTATGTCTTTTTTTGTATCATCACTGCTTTAATTGTTGTACAAATACAATTATAAAAGTGACATCTGTTACAAGATAACCCAGTACTATAAACTGTACAAAGCATAACTTAAAATACGGAGAGATCTCCATAGAGCACATATATGTATAACCTGTTAATAAATTGTGTGGCTTTTATATGCAATAATGTCTGGTGACTCACAGAGGAACCCATCCAGAATACATAACATAACACACATCTTAAACTACTCTATATTTAACATCTACTTTTATGCCATTGGTATGCTTCGTTCAAAATTGCTCCCAAGGCACTTTGCATTAACATTTTGAGGATTTATTTATTTGACATTCTCTGACAGTTTCACACATGTCTAATGGATTGTAGTCACTCTCACCTCCTACTGTCCTGTCTCACTCCTGCTCCTTTCCTTGCTGCAACTCTTTTCTCAACAAGTGCCCATCCTAGTTTCACCCCTTTCCTTCCATGCGGCCCCCTGGGCCTCAGTAGGACTGCACGGGCTTCTTGAGAGCCATGTGTGGTTTCCCTGTGTGGATGCAGCAAAGAGTATGCAGCTTTATGGAGAAGGAAACGTTTTCATGATCTTTTTAGATGGACATGTTTGGAAACATTTTGTTTCCTTTTATTGAAGATAATTTTTTTCACATAATATATCCTGATTATGGTTTCTCCTCCCTCTACCCCCCTCAAGTTCCTCCCCACCTCCCCTCCCATATACATCCACCCCCTTTCTGTCTCTTATTAGGAAATAAACAGGCTTATATAGAATAATTAGGAAGTAAAATAATACAAAAATTAGCACAGCAGAATTGGGCAAAACAACCAAAGACGAAGAAAAAGAGCCCAAGAGAAGACACAAGAAGTAGAGACCCCACTCACTCACACACTCGGGAATCCCATAGAAACACGAAACTGGAAATGGTAACATGTATGCAAGGTAAAAGGAAAGAGGGAAAATATATAAATAAAAAATGGAAGAGTCCTGACATATTATGAGACCTGAAACTCCAAAGCCTCTGATGTTGAGTTCATTTTCTGTTGGCCATTTAGTGGTCGGCATGCAGCCAACCTTAAGAGTAGCCTGTTCCTCCAGGGAGACTCTCTTGGAGGAAATTAAATTTTCCTCCAGAAGTGGTTGTAAGCTTTTGCTTCTGGATTAAGGATGAGTGTTCATATTCACTTCTCTCCTCCTCCTCCTCCCATCTTCTCCTTGTCATCGTCCTCCTACTCTCCTTCCTCCCTCCCTCCCTCCCTCCCTCCCTCCCTCCCTCCCTCCCTCCCTCCCTCCCTCCCTCCCTCCCTTCCTCCCTACCTTCCAGGTATTTTGAGAGAATATCTTCTACATAGCTCTGGCTGTCCTCCAACTCACTATATAAACCATGCTGACTTCCAATATATAGTGATCTGCCTGTCCTTGTCTCCCAAGTGCTTGGATGTGCCACCAAAGGTGTGTGCCACCATGCCTGGCATGTTCAGCAATTTCATAAGTTCCTTTTTTTCTAGTTTTTAATTTACATTAGAAACAAGCTTGTTATACATGTCAATCCCAGTTTCCTCTCCCTCTTTTCCTCCCCTGCCCCACTAATGCAATTTCATAAATTTCAGTATTACAGTGCTAATATGATACTATTAAATTCATCAAAATCAATTTGCTTTTGTATTATAACTTATGAAATATGAACATTATTTCAATAAGAGTAAGATCAGCATAAAGGATTGGAATTTTGGGCAACTGGGATTTTATAGACTAGAGGGCAGTCAGCAAAGTAATACTTTGAAGTTAAGATTTGAATAAGACTTTGTAAGAGGTTTAGGCATAAGGATTTGCCAGAAAGTACTCCAGGGAGAGTACTGGGCAAAGGCACAAGGAGGATTAGCCCTGATCTATTTGAGAACTTCCAGTAAAACCCAGATGGCTGACACTGAGGAAACAAGGGGAAAGTGCTTGAAATCAGAGAGATATATCAGGACAGAAGCTGAGAGAAGCTGACTCAAATGTGTTGCATTATGATACTTTCCTCTACAAGTTCCTTGATTGACTTCTGTTGCTTTTAGTTTGATTCTTTAAGCGTTGATAATGTTAAATACCATGTATCTGTATGTATGAGTTTAAATATGGAAGTTTATATAACATATGCATGCATAATTTGTTGATAAATTATATATAATTTTACATGTAATAGTATTTGATGAATCAATAAAAATATATTTTCAGAATATTTGTTTGCTACATATCTTAAAGTATTCCATATTTAATATTCACTTTTGTGCAATTGGCATTTTCATCCAAAACTATTTTTCAAGGTGCTTAATATTCATGCACAGTGACATTTAAAGAGACATTTTTCATAATCCTGTGCACATACAGAAACACTCACTCACATATATTTATTCTTCAGTGCTAGTACAATTTCCTTGATCTTTTATAATTTATTCTGTATCATTTTTCTCAAATATGCAAATTATTCATAAGGAGATAATTCAGGCTCACACTGTATCCTACTATACATTTTCAATAGTAAATTGGAAAACTGAGCGTTAGATTTAGTAAAAGACAGAACTTTAATGATGGTGCTTCTTTATTCTTGCTTAACTGATTAATTAATTCTTCTCTTATGAATTACATCCCGACTGCAGTTTCCACTCCCTCTACTCCTCACAGACCCTTAATCTACCTCCTGTCTCCCTCAGATCCACACCTTCTCCATGTTTCCCTTCAGAAAAGAACAGGTCTCCCAGGGACATCAACCGAACAGGGCATAAGAAACTAAATAGTGGGCACAAACTCTCATATAAAAGGCTTCACAAGGCAACCCAGTAAGGCAAAAAGGGTCCCAAGAGTTTCTATTTTGTGGAATAATTTGAAGAGTATTGGCATGAACTCCTCTTTCAAAGTCTGGTAGAATTCTGCCCTGTAGCCATCTGGTCCTGGCTCTATTTGGTTTGGAGACTTTTAATGACTGTTTCTATTTTCTTAGGGGCTATAAGTCTATTGAAAATGTTTAATATGATCTTGATTTAATTTTGATAAGGGGTACCTATAAAAAAATTATCCTTTTTTATTTTCCAATTTGGAGGAGTGCAGGTTTTTTTTAAACTATGTCCTTATGATTCTCGGTATTTCCTCAGTGTCTTTCATTTCTGATTTTATTAATTTAAATATTCTCTGTCTGTCGGTTATTTAGTTTGGATAAGGGTTTTTCTATCTTGCTGATTTTCTCAAAGAACCAACCCTTTGCTTCACTGATTTTTTTGCATTATTGTTTTTGTTGTTTCTGTTTTGTTGATTTCAGCCCTCAGTTGGATTGTTTCTTTCCATCTGCTCCCCTCAGGTATGTGCATTTCTTTTGTTCTAGAGCTTTCATGTGTGCTGTTAAGTAGTATGAGACCTTGCTCATTTCCTTATGAAGGCACTTGGTGCTATAAACTTTCCTCTTCGCACCATTTTCATCGTGTGCCAGAAGTTTGAGTACGCTGTGCATCTATTTTCACTGAATTCTAGGAAGTCTTTAATACCTTTCCTTTTGAGAGTTGTTCAGTTCCCATGAGTTTGCAGACTTTCTGTTGTAGACATTCAGCTTTAATCTGTGGCGGTCTGATATTATTTCAGTTTTTTTTGTATCCATTGAGACTCGAATTGTGACCAAGTGTGTTGTCAATTTGGGGGTAAGTTCTGTGAAGTGTTGAGAAGAAAGAGTAATCTTTTGTGTTTGGATGAGATGTTCTGTAGATAACTGTTATGTCCATTTGGTTCATAATGTCGGTTAGCTCCAGTTTTTCTCTATTTAGCTTTTGTCTGGATGACCTGCCTGTGGTGACATTTTGTTTGTGACCTGACAAATAATGCTTGTCTGAGGATCAGCGTGTGGAGCTAGCCATACTAGTTAGATATAGATACCAGACAGCGGTGGCGCACACCTGTAATCCCAGCGCTCAGGAGACAGAGGCAGATGGAACTCTGTGAGGACAAGGCCACCCTGGGCTCCACGAGAAACAGAGCTCATGCCTTTGATCCCAGAACTTGGTATCACATGTCGTTAATCCCAGCGCGAGGGAGGTGGAGACAGAAGTGATAGGGCTGGGTCAAGAGGGAGATGTGATAGGGGAGGAGATAGGATCTCATGGTGTTCAGTGTGAGGATTCACAGGGACAGGACCTCCCCTTTGGTCTGGGGATTCAGTAGAGAGGTAAGATGTCTGTCTTGTGGCTGGCCGCTTTCCTTCTACGACCTTTCGGCATTTAGCCCAATATCTGACTCTGGGTTTTTGTTACTAAGACCTATTAGAGTTCGTGCTACTCCTGTCCATTGGTGAGACTGGGGTATTGAAGTCTCCCATTACTAATGCGTGAGGATCGATGTGTAATTTAAAGTTCAGTAATGCCTCTTTTACAAATGTGGGGCCCTTGTGTTTGAGGCATAGCTATTAGGGATTGAAACCTCATCTTGGTGGGATTTTCCTTGATGAGTATCAAGTGTCCTTTCCCATCTCTTTTAGCCAACTTTGGTTTGAAGTCTGTTTCACTAGGTATTAGAGTGGCTACACCAGTTTTCTTTTTCAGGACCCTTTACTTGGAAAAATCTTACAACCCTTTATCCTGAGGTAATGTCTGTTCTATTTTTAATGTTGAGGTGTGTTTCTTGTATGCAGCAGAAGGATGGACCATGTTTTCACATCCATTCTGTTAGCCTGCTTCCTTTTATTGGGGAATTGAGCCTGTTGATATTGAGAGATATTAATGACCAATACTTATTAATTCTGTTATTTTGTTGTTTTTGTTGTTGGTGGTGGTGGTGATGGTGATGGTGTCTGCATGTGTGTGTGAGTACTTCCCTTCTTTTGGTTTTGCTGGTGTGAGATTACTTATTTCTGTGTTTTCATGGCTGTAGTTATCCTCCTTGCATTGGAGTTTTCTTCCTAGTATCTTCTTCAGGGCTGGATTTGTAGATAGATACTGTTTGAATTTTACTTTTCATGGAATATCTTGTTTTCTCCATCTATGGTGATTGAAAGCTTTTCTGTGTACAATAGTTTGGGCTGACACCTGTGCTTTCTTATAGTTCTCAGAACATCTGTCCAGGCACTTCTGGCTTTTAGAGTCTCCACTGAGAAGTCAGGTGTTATTCTAATAGGTCTGCCTTTGTATGTGACTTGCTCTTTTTTTCCTTGAAGTTTTTTAATATTCTTTCTTTGTTCTGTATGTTTAGTTTTTTGATTATTGTGTAGTTAAGGGACTTTCTTTTCTGCTCCAAACTATTTGGTGTCTGTAAGTTTCTTGCATCTACATAGGCATCTCCTTTTTTAGGTGAGGAAATTGTTCTTCTATGATCTTGATGAAAATATTTTCTGGACCTTTGAGCTCCCATTATTCTATTCCTATTATTCTTGAGTTTCATAGTATCCCAGATTCCCTTATGATTTTTTGTCAGGAATATTTTTTAGATTTAGCATTTTCTTTGATTGATGTATCTATTTCTTCTAGTGTATCTTCAACACCTGAGATTCTTTTTTTATTTTTAAATTTAAATTTAAATTATAAACAAGGTTGCTTCACATGTCAATGCCAGTTCCCTCTCCCTTTCCCTCCTCTCCTCCAACCAACCCCCCCAATATTCCCTCATTTCCTCAGGGAGGGTGAGGCCCTCCATGGGGGGGTGTCCAGAGTCTGTCATCCAGGGCAGGGCCTAGACCTACACCCAAGAGTCCAGGGTGAGAGAGCATCACTCATTGTTGGATGGGCACCAAAAGTCCATTTGTATGCCAGGGATAAATACTGACCTACTACCCAAGGCTCAATAGATTGCCTAGGCCTCCTCACTGACACCCACATTCAGGGGGTCTTGATCAGATCCATGCTAGATTTCTAGCCATCAGTCTGGGATTCAAGAGCTAAACCTTGTCAGGTCAGCTATTTCTAGGGGTTAAACCAGCCCAGTCTTAACCCCTTTGCTCATCAGCCCTCCCTCTTTGTCCCTGGGTTCCTTGAGTCTAGCTCAATATTTAGCTGTGTGAGTCTGCCTCTGCTTCCATCAGCCACTGGATGAAGGTTCTGTTCCCCAGACTCTCTGGCCATGGGACTGTAGGCTGGCACTCCCCAGATCTATGTCTAAAATCCATATATGATAGAGTACATACAATGTTTGTCTTTTTGTGACTGGGTTACCTCACTCAGGATGGCTTCTTCTAGTGCTGTCCATTTGCCTGCAAATTTCAGGTTTCCATTGTTTTTTTCTGCTGAATAATACTCCATTGTGTAAATGTACCACATTTTCTCTATCCGCTCTTCAGTTGAGGGGCATCTAGGTTGCTTCCAAGTTCTGGCTATTACAAGTAATGTGGCTATGAACATAGTGGATCAGACATCCTTGTTGTATGAATGGGCATCTTTTGGATACATGCCTAAGAGTGGAATTGCTCAGTCTATTCCATTTTTCTGAGGAATCTCCATATTGATTTCCAAAGTGGCTGTACAAGTTTGCACTCCCAACAGCAGTGGAGGAGTGTTCCCCTTTCTCCACAACCTCTCCAGCATAAACTGTCATCGGTGTTTTTGATTTTAGCCATTCTGACAGGAGTAAGATGGTATCTCAGAGTTGTTTTGGTTTGTATTTCCTGGATGAATAAGGATGTTGAGCACTTTCTCAAGTGTCTCTCAGCCATTTTAGACTCCTCTATTGAGAATTCTCTATGTAGTTCTGTAGCCCACTTTTTAATTGGATCCTTTGGCATTTTGGAGACTTGCTTCTTGAGTTCTTTGTAAATTTTGGAATTCAGTCCTCTGTCAGATGTGGGGTTAATGAATATCTTTTCCCATTTTGTCTTGTTGAATGTGTCCTTTGCCTTACAGAAGCTTCTCAGTTTCAGGAGGTCCCATTTGTTAATTGTTTATCTCACTGTCTGTGCTGCTGGTGTTGTGTTCAGGAAGCTGTCTCCTGTCATTGATTGTGTTAAGCTGGTGTCTAGGCATTTGGGTTTGAGGTGGCTATAGATCTAGGTGGCCATTTCTGAGTTCGTCTTTGTTGGACTGGTGCTTTGTTCCTTCATTTCTGCATGCTCTTTGGTCTTCTAGTGTTTGTGGCCTGGAGTACTGGGGGCAGGTATGACCTTTGGTGCAGCAGAGAGTCTCTATCTAGGTTGCAGACTGGACTTCTGGTGGCTAGCATGGCCTTTGGTCTATCAACGATCTCTGTTTGAGTTGGGAGCTATTCTTCTGACATGCATGGCCTGCATTGTGGGAGTGGAAGATTTTCATGGATAGGCAGGCAACCTATCTGTCCTTCTGGCTGGTGTGGCCTGTACGTGAGCAGGCCCTCTTTATTCTTGTAATAAAAGAAAAGCAATAGTCAGTGTATCTTTTCGTTTTAGAACCAGAAAATTAGCAAGTACTTATCCTTGTAAAGAATGGAATGACATAAATTAACCCTAATTATGTTTACTTTAAAAAATGTTCAACATTCCTAGCCAACAGGGAAATGCAAAGTCAAACTTCTTTGATGTTTTACTTCACCTCAGTTGGAATGGCTTAAAAAAATAAAAACACTAATAATGTCCAAGGCACAAATCTGAGCCTGGAGGGATCCTGCTGATGTTTCTAGATTAATGTGTCCCAGGTCAAAGCATTGGATCAGAGATACATGATTAGAAATAGAAACAGAGATAGTTTATTAAGCAAGGGGAAAAGCTTCCAAGAGATGGAGTGGACACGAGTGAGGCAAAACTCAAAAAGTGCTGGGCAGGAGGATCATGAGCCTTTATGGTTTGTATAACACAAGCCTGTCCCACAGTGATAACAACAGGCTTCTCTAGGGCATGTTCTGCTACATGTAGCCAGATTCCTATGGTTCTCCGCCCTGACTTCTTGTGTGTGTTAGTGTGTCTTGATGCCACTGCGTCCAGACTCAACTTTCTTTCCTTATTCACTTTACTTGGAATAAGATGGTTTGGCATTCGTACACAGATTTTTGGTTAGACTTGATCTCCATATTTGAAGTGTGAGAGCTATTTAGAGTTGCCTTGGGTCCCTTTGCAGTGCCAACTGGTGTGAAACAACTATCTCTCCAGTCTGAGGGTTGAATATTGGAGTATTCCCATGTGGGATAAAGATTTAGAAGGCTAAAATTCTAAGGTAATTTTGTTTGCTTATGTTTGAGTTTGAATAAAATTTGGGGGACCTGTAATTTGTGGGTATGAGGTATATCAAATCTATGTTGTTGGTGGCGTCTATCTGACAAGTTCTTTTACAACCTATGACTGTATTCTGACCCACTGTAACTCACTGAATGTCATTCTGAGTAGCAGCCTACAGTGTTGATGATAACCAGCTTGATGGAAGCTGAAAAGTTGATGGCTGCGATAGAACCATTGGAGATTTATCTATTTGGAGGTTCATAGAGTCTGATGAAAAGAGAAAAATGCTTCCTTTGGTTGAGTCTGGGTGACTAGGTTCTTAGCCTTGGTGTTTTTTTAAGATTATTTACTGTATTTTCAGTGTATGTGTGTGTTCCGGAATGTATGTGTGTGCACCATGAGTGTACAGGAGTCCTCTGGAGGTCAGAAGAATGCCCTGGATCCCTTAGCACTGGAGGTGTAGATAATTGTTAACCACCTTCTGGGTGCTGGGGAGTGAACTCTGGTCTATTGCAAGAGCAGTAAGTACTCTTAACTATTGAGTCCTCTCTCAAGTCCCAGACCTGGTGTACTTAGCAGGTCTGGCCTTATGGCATGCAGTGTTCTAGTAGAGAGTCACATCAGAATGACATGTCCTGCTTCCGAGTTGGAAGGAATGCTACCAGATCATCCAGACCGTGTGTGTAGTGCTGTTCAACCCCCATTTTGGGTTACCCTGCAGTAAACAGAACTTTTCAATTTTCAAGATTTATTACTTTATTTTGTGTACATGAGTGTTTAGCCAGCATGTATATATGTTTACTACATGTGTAAATTGCCCAAGGAGGTCACAATAGGGTGCTATATCCCTTGGAACTGGGATTACAGATGGTTGTCAGACGCCATGTGTGTTCTGGGAACTGATCAGAGGACCTGTGCATGAGCATTGAGTGCTCTTAACCACCAAGCCATCTCTCCAGCCCCCTAAATAGAACATTTTATTGAACCCAAACTTCCCAAGTATGGATCTTGCTTCAATTCACAGAAATGAGTGACCAACCCAATGAGTCGTAATATGGAATGAGGAAAAACTAGAACTCCTATAAATAACTGAATAGTGTGTCTGCAGATGATCTCTTTTGGTATTTAGAATTTTTTTGCACCCTTAAATTATTCTTGGCATACTTAATTTAAATGCACACATGTGTATGGGCATGAACATTTTAGGTAGACCTGTGGATGTCTGTCGTAGCATCATTGCAGAGGACACCAAGGCTGTCTTCTCTCTCCTTTCACTTTCCCTCCTTTATTGCTGTCTCTTTTGAGAAACAACAACTTATGTTTTACCCCAGCCAGCTCCATCTGAATTTCTTTTAACTTTGGCTCCATCCTGTATTCTGCCTGCGATATTTCTTTCAGCTATAGGCATATTTATGGCAATTTCCACATCAGTCCAGCAATAAATTATACAGCATCCTAAATTTCAATGACAGGGAATTGAGATAATGTAACAGGGACCCTACAACACAGACCCTGCAGAATTAAATTTGCCTCTAAAATCTAGTGCTAGGAAAACAAAATTGGATGAAACCCTTATATCAGTGGAGGAAGTAGCTCCTTCCCATGAACAGGTTTAAGGAGTTCTGACGGCTTGTTTCACAGCTAACTAACCACGCTTATTTCATGCTTTTGTTTCATCTTTCCTATGAAATTGTAAGATTTTATAGAAACCTTACACGGGAGGCTGTGAAGGGAGCTGGGAACTTTTCTTTCCCTAGCTCTGGACATACTGTAAATAAGTCCAAACTTCCTTCTTTCCTTCCTTCCTTCCTTCCTTCCTTCCTTCCTTCCTTCCTTCCTTCCTTCCTCCTTCCCTCCCTCCCTCCCTTCCTTTTCTTTTTTTAAAAATCAACTTCTCTCCCACTTTCTTTTGAAATAAATTGAAGCTAAAGTGAGAGTCTACACTTCCCAATACCTGGCAACAGTAGGAGAGGTGTGTGTCGTCATTAATACTTGCAGTCTACCAGTGTGAGGTACCTTTCCATTTGTTCGTGCTATTTCTTTCTTTCCTTGATGTTTATATTTTTCACAATGCAGTTCCTTCATCCCATGGTTGCCCTTTTCCTTTTCTCTTAAAAATTATGAGCAGATTGATAACCAATTCGCCTAAAATACACCGGGATTGTTAAATATATAAAGAGATGGAAGAATGGAGGGCTAAACAAAACAACTCTGTATTTTTCTACTTTACATGTTAGTTTCTTCATTGGGAGTTAACTTCTTCTGCCTTATTTTAATGATAGGAGATGTATCATATAGGAGGTTTTGAATATGCCTACCTTGACCTACAAAGTATCCTCAATATTAAAATGCAGTGGAGAAGTCTCTGTAGGCATAAAGAAACTTTTAAAAAAATGTTTGATACTCAAATTCATTGCTAACGATAGTCTTAAAAGTTTCAAATGGCTATACATTCCCGCATAGGTTTTCTTTTCTTCTGTGTTCTATAAATGATTATTTTAGAAGGCTTTGCTTAATAAGACATTCTAGACGTCATCTCTGCTATTGACAATTTAATGCTACAATGTTCTTGTGCATTATTTTAAAAGCTAAATAACAAAATGTTAAAAAGTGAGATGTCATTCATGGTTCTATAGTTTGAATAACAAAATATTAGTATCTGTTCTTTGTTGTGATTCTGAAAGGACTGACATTAAATGAGATTTTTGGTGCTCCAATACTATTTATAATCTGAAACTAGTGTCTTGAGCCTATGAATGAAAAAATTCTTAAAAACATCCTCCAAACTCACAGTTGGAGAAATGGTAGAACAACACTCAAAAAGAGAGGTGGGCCAGGGTCTACGTAGGCCTTCCAAAGTCTGAAATCCAACTGAATTACCTTTTAATTAAATTTATTTATTTTACATCCTGACCACAGTTTTGCCTCTGCTCTTCCCCTCTTCCCATCCACTCTTACTCTGCTTCGGTTCAGAAAGGTGCAGATCTCCCATGGGTATCAACAAAGCATGGCATATTAAGTTACAATAGGATCAAGTACCTCCCCTTGTATTAAAGCTGGACAATACAATCCAGGATGATGAATAGGTTCCCAAATGCCAGCCAACATGTTAGAGACAGCCCCTGCTCTTACTGTTAGGAGTCCCAGAAGTAGACAAAACTACACAACTGTCACCTATGGAGGATCTAGGTCAGTCCCATGTGGGCTCCTTCAACCAAATTATTTTAATCTATCTTCAGTATGAGGATACTTGGTTGCCTCTAGATATAAAGCAAATCTTATTTCAGTAAGTAAAGCTTCTCCAAGATCCTACCTTCTTTTTCTACATACAATTTGACATTTAACGACAATTACGAGGATCTCTGTGAAATAGGATCAAAAGACAAGTATGGACAATTAGCAGGGGATCCAAATACAGCTGCTCTAAGACACAGGCTCTAAAGTAACTGATATTATTGCGCCCTTGAAAATAGAAAACCAAGTGATTGGAATGCAGATAACAGGAAAACTGAAAATTACATACAAATTATTTAGAGTTATGAAGTTGACTAACACAGTGACTATGAACTAAATAAATGAAATTAACAATAAATTAGACAAAGTGGAAGAAAACATATCAAGTTGGATGTATATCTATACAGATCTGCTGACTGGCCCATGAAGAAAAAGGAAGATGAACAAGAGGTGGTTAGAATTGTGTGATGGAGATGCCTAACACATGTGTGATAAGGTTGCATTAAATGCATTCAACCTACTATGATCATACTGATGTGAGAAAGTGTTTCTTATAAGACAACAACACACTTTATAATGAATAGACTCAAGTAAAGTGGTAGATCTGTTACCGTTTCAGAATGGAAATGAAAACATGAAATATAGCCTTAAATATGTTTATCAATAACATATTGGAAACAAAATAAAAATAAACTATGTTTTTCCTTCCACGAGAAAACTACAGTATATTTTTAATTACAATTTGGGGCTAGAGAGTTGGCTTGGTGGTTAGGAGCATGCATTGTTCTTGCAGAGGACCTGGGATTATTTCCCACCACCCATATGGAGTCTCAACATCTCCTCACCCACCAAGTATCCATGTGGTACACAGACATACAAGCATACAAAATACTCATGCATACAAAATAAAGCAAATATTAAAAATTCATAATATTGTATTATTTTATTTTCTTTGCCTGAGTCAAATGACCCCCAGCAGATAATGGTACTGAAACAATAATTTTATTTCATTTCATATGCTTCATTTCATTAACAGAGTCTTGAAGATCATAAAATGCTTATATCCATAATTTCATTTTGGAACAGTTCTGGTGCTTATTATCTTCAAGGCAGTGTTCTCAGGATGTAAGGAACTTTGTACTGACTATGTAATGACACTAAAGTATCTTAGAGCATTTTGCTTTGACACAGGTAATAAAAGGTTCCAACTGCTCAGAGTCACTTAGTGTACTTAGCATAGGAGAAGAGAGACAAAAGAACATGAAGGAATATATACCCCTAGCTTAACTTTCCAAAGTGAATTTAATGATTGGAGATTTTTTAATGATTATTCAGAAGACAGGCAATATTAAAGTTAGATATCTGAAAAGTCCTTGAGACAACTAAACTAAGCCGAAGTGTTCAGATGGATAAGATAACAAGGAATGAAACCAGAGTCACGTTGATGCCATAAAATGAGTTTGGAAATGGTCGCTCCTCTTTGGTGTTTAGGAAAAACTTTAAAAGGATTACCATTTGGTTTTGTTGACTGTGTCCTTTGCCTTACAGAAACTTCTCAGTTTCAGGAGGTGTCTGGAGCTATCATTGTTATTTAGAACCTCTTGTAAATATTGCCAGCCTTTTATAAGAATAGTCCACCCCCTCCCCAGCTTCCTAATGAATAGAACTTGGGCTCACAGGGATAGCCATGGCAAAAAGGAATTAGATTACTTAACTCCTCCCTCTGCTACCCTTTCACCTTGCCAACACCTGCTATCTGCTCACCTTCAGTGGCCTGGTTACTAGGCAACGACCCCTCCCTCACTGTCCTGGATTCCTCTGCCCCATCCCCCTACCTCATTTCCCCTATATAAGCCTGTATGAAATTCTCATTAAACCCAGCTCGATCAGCCATGTTGTCTTGCTGTCCACTTCTCTTGTCTCCTGTCCCCTCATTCCAGGTTCCTGTAAGCTAGACCTTAGTTCTGCCCTGCTGGCCAGGGCAGGGAGGTCCCATTTATTAATTCTCAGTGTCTGTGCTACTGGCATTATGTTCAAGAAGTGGTCTCCTGTTATCGTTCAAGGGTACTTTCCACTTTCTCTTCTAAGAGGTTCAGTGTGACTGGATCTATGTTGAGGTCTTCGACCCATTTGGACTTAAGTTTTGTGCATGTGAAATGACAGTCCGCAGAGTGAAAAAAGATCTTCACCAGCCCCACATTTGACAGAGGGCTGATTTCCAAAATACACAAAGAACTCAAGAAGCTAGTCACCAAAACACCAAATAATCCAATTAGCAAGTGGGGTACAGAACTAAATAGAGAATTCTCAATAGAGGAATCTAAAATGGCTGAAAGACACGTTAGAAACTGCTCAACATCCTTAGCTATCAGGGAAATGCAAATCAAAACAACTCTGAGATATCATCTTACTCCTGTCAGAATGGCTAAAATCAAAAACACCAATGACAGTTTATGCTGGAGAGGATGTGGAGAAAGGGGAACACTCCTCCACTGCTGGTGGGAGTGCAAACTTGTAGAGCCACTTTGGAAGTCAGGACAGCATTTTTTCAGGAAAATGTGAATCAGTCTACCTCAAGATCCAGCAATTCCTCTCTTAGGCATATACCCAAATAATGCATATTCATACAACAAGGACATCTATTCAACTATGTTCATAGCATCATTATTTGTAATAACCAGAACCTGGAGGCAACCTAGATGCCTCTCAACTGAAGAATGGATGGAGAAAATGTGGCGCATTTACACAATGGAGTACTACTTAGTGGAAAAAAATGAAATCTTGTAATTTACAGGCAAATGGATGGAACTAGAAGAAACCATCCTGAATGAGGTAACCCAGTCACAGAAAGACAAGCATGAGCCTTCATCAAGTAGCTGATAGAATCAGGAGCAGGCACCCACAGCTAAGCACTGAGCCGAACTCCCGGAATCCAGTTGTAGAGAGGCAGGAGGGATGAGCAAAGGGGTCAAGAGCAGCTGGTGAAACCCACAGAAACGGCTGACCTGTCCAAGAGGGAGCATATGACTCCAGTCATAAAGCTTGGGCACCAGCATTGAATAGAACCAAGCCTTCTGAACGCGGGTGTTAGTTAGGAGGCCTGGGCAGTCTATGGAACCTCTGACAGTGGAACCAGTGTTTATGCCTAGTGCACAAATGGACTTTTGGAGCCCATTCCCTATGGAGGGCTATCCCCCAGCCTAGGCTACCCCCCAAATGATATGAGAGACTTTGATGATCCCCCATGGGGGCATCGGTCAGGAGCATGGGAGGGTGGAAGGGAGATGGAACTGGGATTAATATATAAAATAAGAGTGTTTCTAAATTAAATTAAAATTATTAATATAAAAGAAAGGGTTACCATGAACTCGCCTGCGATCTCTACAGAATGCACTGTTGTGTGGAGCCTTCTGCTTCAGCTTGCTTTTAGAGGGGTGTTGTAATTAGTGGCTCATTCTCTTTACCTATTTTGATATTTCAGGTTTTCTATTTTTCCTGTTTTAGTTTTGGCAAGGATTAATTTCTTCTAGATTATCCATATTGTGGCACATATGTGTTTATATCAGTACCTTGTCATTTATATTTCTGTGGTATCAATTAAGTCAACATCACTGCTATTTATAATTCTACCTAATTGAATGTTTTCTATCTTTTTCAGCTTATAGAAAGGTTTGATAATTTTGTTTACCTTACCAGCATACAACTAACTAATTTTAGGCCTTCCAGAGAGGATAAGATGGAAAAAAATTGTTGTACAAATCTGATGACCTGAATTCAATTTCCTAGATCCCAAGGAGTGAGGGGAGAGAAAAATCAGCAACTCTGAAGATTGTCCTCTGACCTTTACTCTTGCTCTTTCTCTTTCTCTCCCTCTCAGTCACACACACACTCAGAATTCACACACACACACTCTCACATACACTTTCACTCACACACACACCCACACACATTCACTCACATACATATTCACACACAGACACACACATTCACTCACACACACTCATACACATATTTACACACACACCACACAGTACACATATTTACACACATACCCTATGCCACACACATATTTACACCAAATCACTCACACACTGTCATTCACACAGAAGGTACACACACACACTCACATACACAAATACATGCACATACATATATAGAGACACACATTCATGCACACCTACACACAGACACAGACACACATGCTCACAAACTCACACAGAGACACATACAGACACATACATATTTACACACACACTCACACACACAGACACACACATACACATAAACACATATGCATGTCCAGGCATGCACTCATGCACACACAGACATACACATAACACACATATTTATACAGACACACACTCACACACATATTTGCACACACACATACCTTCTATTACTAAATACAAATCCAACTACTTTTGGTGTTGATTTTAGTGATCACAAGACCCTGTTCCTAAATGAAGAGCTGATCAATGGCTTCTGAGGGAAGGAGAATCCATGTTCTTCAGGGATGAGTCCCTTGATAGGTTATTATATCCTAAGTGGTCACTCCCAAACACAAGTACACGAGAGCAACACTAAATGGACTCCGTAGGGTGTGTGTGTGTGTGTGTGTGTGTGTGTGAAAATAATAATTATAGGAGATGTGGTCACAAATTGAGAGGTAGTGATGGGTAGACATAGGACAAATAAGGAAAGGGAGAAGTAAGAGGAAGAAATGACGTGAGTATGGTACTTATGAATGAAATTCTGAAGAAAAATCTTAAATGTTGAACAGAAATAGAGTAAAAGAAGGAACAGTAGCCACATCACGACTTCTGATTGTAGTCACTGTAACAGGTTACCTGGAATTATCTCAGACTTGACCAATTTAAGACATGAATGATAATCTATAGAAAAAATATCTGTGAGCCAGAGAGATAGCTCATCAAGTAAAGACACTTGAGGTCAGTGTTGATGAGATGTTTGACACACATGATAAAAGGAGAACTGGACCTCCCAGGCTGTACCCTGGTCAACACACGTGTGTGCACAGGCATGCACACGCAAACACATAAACAAGTGCAGTCCATTTTCAAAAGCAGAAAATCTACAGTTATGTCAGAACCAGTATTTCATACAACAGTATGAGATAAAATGTGAGATTATGATTCTGAGTAAGTTTTTCTCATTGGAATCCAAGCAAAGGTTCCCAGATTATTTTCTCTATCCATGTAATTGCATGGAGGTGGATTCCAATGTTCAATATACTGTCAGCTAAGGAACCAAAGTGCAATAGAATTAAATTAGAGGGGTGGAGTAATCCAATTAAAGGTAAATTAAAAGTAAAAATAAGTCTCAAAATATGAGTTTATAATGAAAGCTACAGGTTTTTTAAGAAATAAAACTGGAAGTTGTCTATGTACTTTATACACATTGTCCATAAAATATCCCTGAAGAGCACCTAATGTATGAATGAAGGATATTTCCTTTTTTAAAGAATTAGTTCATGCAAAAATCTTTTTATTCTTTTATTAGGATATGTTACACAAAGCCTTTATCGCTATCTGAATGTAATCAATGGTTAATGGTTGATATCTGGAATTCATAAAAAAGCTTCGTGCTTTAATTAAGATATCAGCACTGACTTTAATAATTTTCTTGTGTTACCCAGCACGGCATATAGTCAGTGAAGCTTAGAGGTCACTTGTTGATAATTGGTACCTAAACAAGGTAGAACTCTAATATTTCCAGCCAGAAATGTCATGGTACTTATAATTTAAGATGTAAAGAAAGCTAAAGAGCCTGGTGTTTTGTTATCTATTCAACTCATACATTTTTCTCTTTCTATTTCAGAAGAAATCAGAGTACATGCGAATGGAGTTTAATGAATATATATTTTTAAGATTGTCTTGAAACTATTTAAATTATCCTTTTACGTCATGGTCTGAGAAGGTGATAGAGTATATACAATTGAAAATTACTAATAATAATTCTTCTGAGGATGTAATGCTGAAGATTGAATGTGGATATTAAAAACAATGAATTAAGAATGATTATGAATAATAAGACTACGAGGGAATAGTTGATTAAACTTGTTTTAATACAGGAAAGACATAAATAAAATAACATTTTTAGGAATTGTTTCATCTATTATTGCCCCAACCATCAAAACAAACAGAACAAGAGTTCTGTGTCCTCCAAAATTAAAACAAAGAAATACTATGTACCAAGTTGTTTGATTTAAAAGAAGGCAAATATCATATCTAGAAGTGTTATTATTAAATATTTGTAAAGCTTCCAGAAGCTGAGGAAGCTGAATGTGAACAGGTCCCTCAGTAGCAGCAGGTAACTTTCACTCTTCAGAAAATATTCAAAGGTATTGGAAACATAATGCCTTGAATATCATTAAAGTTCAATTATAAAGTATAATTAGAAGCATCAAAAACATTTAACCACCCTGATGGGCACATTTGAATGAATCCCATACTGTTACTTTGGAAGAGCCATTGGGATTTTGGTATGAACAATTTACTGCAAGAAATTTCCAGTTTTATGCCCTGTGAGAAGCATTAGTTGGCCAGTTGAACATTACTTTAATGGAAGAATGTGAAACTAACTATTTTGGAAACTCTAATATGCATATTATGGACTACATGGGAAGAATATTCTAGTGAAATGGTTGGTACACATGGTACCAACTTTAATTTAAAGAATATGAATTGCAGACAACTGGAGACATTCATAGCACTCATGAAAATTCCTGCCCTATCTTGGGTCTGTGTATTAATCTATATGACAACATTCTTTACCCATAGATGTGTATGAAACTCGGTATGACCAGTTATGGAAAGATGTCCAGTAAGGGAGCTGAGTGCCTACTCTTGATAGCTGAAAATCAACCTATATTATATAGTTGCACTTGAAAAGGCAAAATATAAATCTGTTCAATGGGAATTAACTGTATCTCATGTTCAGACAAACTAGATAATAGCAATATTGATATGGTATACAATTTTCAACTCTTCAATGTTACAACAGGGACTGGCAATATGGTCTGAAAGATAAGATTGGATGATGAGGAGGAATACATGTATGAGATAAGAAGTTACAGAACATTTTATGGCCCTGAAGAGGATAGTAAGACTCTACTCATGATAAAATCCCATTACGAATTTAGAAAAGGTTAGGGGTTCACAGAGGCTCTCATCATTAGCTCTTTGGAAGTAGGTGACAAGTCCGGGACAAGAGGTGAGAGCATGAGGAGGCTCACAAGCAATGAAGCAATACGTACCTCGTCATGCTGTTCAGAAACTGAAAATGTTATGCAGCATTTATTCTTGTCAATAGAATAAACAATTGGAGACTAAAGCAGTTATGGACCACGCACTGATTTTCTATGGTTACCTCAACAAAGGCTCACAGCAGAGTCTTTTCAAAGGCTCCATGAAGACTCACCACTGGCAAGAAGATCACGACGGCTCAAAATCTTGATTCCAGGTAGAAAAGAATATGTAATGACCAGAAAGATGCTTGTTGTGGGTTTGCAGGCCTGACAATCAAAATAAATGCCATAACCATCACTAAAGGCTAATAGCAAAAATGCTATACTAATTTTAATGTTTATTTCCCAGTTATGAAATACAAGTAATATGGAATTAGTTACAAGTCACAATATACAATCAGTTTATGTGAATTGATACACAATGAAATAAGTCTATTAAAGTTAGAATCCCCTGTTGTCTGAATTTGGTGATAGTAATGGTGGGGATTACAAGAAGTTGATGAGGTAGCTCTCACAACTCACTCTGTGATCAAATTTAACACAGATGAAGAAGGGGGAAGATTAGGATAACACAGATTATTGGGATTATTTTTATAAAAGTGTGGAGAACTTGTAGTGCTGATTGAAACATTTATTTCTTTTTCTTCTTCTTCAGCCCTACTTTGGTGGATTGCATGGATGAGTTCTGGAGGATCAGTTATGGGACATGACCATGTGAAATTCCTTCCAAATATAAGTACCCATCATTCTGTCAGAATGGTCCATTCCTGCTTTTCATGTTTTTAAAGTGGGGTTGTGGAGTTTTGCCGCTGTGGTGGATGACGTGGGCCTTACATCTGTGTATGTCTGACTCTCGGTGAGAGTTGATGCAGCTGTGTTCATGACTATATGGGGACAGCAGCTGGACCTAAGGCTCTCATTGTATAAGGGGCACAGACAGTCCGACTTCAGCATCTCAGAATTGACATCTACAGTACAGGAATGATTGTGTAACTCACCAGACTATTCCGAGAACACTGGCAAGTATTTGAAAGGACTATGAAAATAAGTATAGTTATACTATTAATCTTGTGAGATTTTCATTTTAGAAAATTTAGAACAATACATGATATTTTCTGCTTCTGGTCCATGAGGCTTAAAATATTCCAGCAATGTGTTATTGTTTATGACAGTATCTCTGCATTTGGATAACTATCACATGAATGTACTAATTACAAGAGATAATTGAGTCTGACAACATTCTCCCTTGAGTTCAGGAAAGTTTTTCAGCTCTCCATGTTTATGCTTCTAACTTTGTTAGAAATACTTGATCCCTCCCTAGCTCACACAAGTAATGATTTAAATCGTCTTCATGTGCTAATGACTGGCCCTTTGGAAGATGTTTCTGAAGCTTAAAATATAAACAAACATTCGGAGCATAAAAAAAGACCTGAAAGAAACTCTGACCCATTTTATATTTGTTTTCTAAGATTCAGCCAGAATACATAGACTCATCTGTTCTCTTTACCTGAGGAATAAACTACTGGTAAGTAGAAACTTGAAGAAAATAATGGGAACACATCCCAAGCTATCTTGTTCTCACTTTGTCCCCTGGCTACATCCTGACAGTACAGAGAATAAGAAAGTTGATTTCAGAACAGGAGGCAAAATGCCTGAAAATGCCTGTTAAGGACCAGGCCCGTCTCTAACCAGGAAATTGCTGTTCAGGCTCAGGATCAGATCACGGTCTGTCTTTTTGCTTGAAAGTATGGAGTTTGAAGTTATGGGTAAGTTATCAGCTTAGACACTTTAGGAGGAGACATCTTTTATTCTCTCAAGTGGAGCTTTCTTCATTTGGTGTCATTCAGATTTGCATTTCAGAACATGAGACATCATTCACTGGGAAGCTCTTTGATAAGTAGGAATCAATGTCATTTAAAGAAGAGGGCAGCCAAAGAAGATCTTTGTTTATTCTAAACTCAAGTTCAATTTCTTTTCCAGTATCATTTTTGCCTCTTTAAAAGCATTCGTTTTGCTTTATACCCTATCTTTCCAGAAAACAGAATACAACCAGGGCTCCCTTGCTTAGAACCTAGAAACAATGCAAAACATATATTATCTTTTCTTCAGTAGCCAGATAGCTTGAACAGTATTACTGCACTCACAATCTTCTGAAAATTTTTTCATTCCAAATTTATGAAGCTGTAACATAACAATGTGATTATATCTCATACCACAATGCCTGAAAAATAATTTTAAGTAGTTGAGCTATATTATTTGTATAGTTCACAGTGACCATTTGTTTTAAATTATGACAAAATATGATTCCTATATCTGAATGTGAATGGATATATAGTATATATAATCTTCTGTAAATATGATTAACATAAACTACCTCTTCTGAAAACACTTTCCGACTTTCCCTGAAACAGAATTACTATAATTACAGCCTCTTTATTCTTGTTTATTATTTGGAAGGAACATTACTTTGGGTCTGAGACTCTAAACTGCAACTAATTATGACCCAAGGAAGAATCAAATGTGTTTTAAATTCCGACACTCTACTATAAATTCAGGATAAGTGATCACAGCAAAACTTAGCCCAGGCTAATGAGCCTCTGTTAGTGCCATGTGTGAGCACACAAAGATGTTAGAAACTCAAAATTCCACATACTGGCATCCAGAAGTATCCAGGGTCTTTAACACACACATATATTGACATGATAACTTACGATGTTCTATAGACACTCGTGCCCCATATGAAAACCAGGGGCACATCTCTACCCACTGAGATAGTGGGGTTGGGGCTGGGCAAGAAGACATGGATAATCTTTCTTTGTAAAGAAAAAAAAGAAGAACATCCCCAGATAACAAGAGAGTTAGGTTCCTATGATGCCCAGGGCACCAGACCATGAACTTACCCAATAGGATTTTTTCCTTTCCCAGGTCCCTGGAGAAGTGACTCAAAAGTCAAGGAGACCAGAAACCCCAGGGAGAATGAGGTTGTTTTGTTATGAATGGCATTAGTTTATTTAATAGGTCATTATCAGCCAGGACTGAGCTGGGAAGACCCCAACAAGGCTTTAACCTAAACTTCAAGGTGAAATGATGTAGATACATTTGGTCTGCATTCATAGAATTGAGCTGAGCTGAGAACTCTTTGATAAAGGCAAATTTTCCTTTGCTCTAGGAAAAAAATTGTGTCATCAAGTTGACCAAAAATGGCTGTCTTTTTTAGATAAAGGAGATGAATATTGAGTCCTGTTTTCTATGCAACAAAGAAGGAAAAGATGATGCCCCAAAGAGTGAGTTCAGTGTGAGTACTCACAGCTGGAGTTGATGACAAAGGGACAGCTCTTTAGAGTGTCCCCTATTTAATCTATTCCTAGCGCTTTCATATGTAATGTCCCCTGGTCAAACTTCAGTGAGTCCCAATTACCTTCAGAACGACTTATAATTCCTTAACATTACATTTAATTCACCTCACAAGTTTGCAAGTCAGCATTCCTTTCCTGACCCCCCTGAGTGTTGTGCTTCAGCTATACATTGTCTCCTCTGGAGATGCCTTGAGGACACAATGGTTTCAGTCAATTCTGTACTGTACAATTGTACAATTCTGTACAATTTCAAGACTGTACTTCTCAGCTAATGGCGAGCATGTGATGAAATCCTGTGAAAGTCCTTTCTCCCCCCACTCTCTGAAGTCTGTCTGTGCTTACTCATTGAGCAATGCAAAGGCTTCCTGGAGAGAAGTAACCTTTTTCCTACAATCATTCCTCACCATAGAGCATTGCTGTTAATCAGTTCCCATGCAGTGCTCAGTCACTCCACACGCTCCAATGGATTCTTTAAAGAAAGAAGACACCCGCATCCCTCAAAGAGAGATTTCAAGATTGCTCATAGTGTCTGTTATAATGCAGGATGCTAAACTGCACCACAGGGAACAGAAAAGTCAGGGAGGAGCCCTGTGTTCATACTCTACAAGCAAGGCTGCTTACCACCAGGAGGGGGCGTGAAGTCAAAAGAAGAAAGTTTCTTCTGGGAGAGTTGAGTGAACCCCAGTGACTCTGAGACTAAGTCAGCCATGTTCATTGTCTGTCTCTGATTAGACCACTGACTGAGGGCGAACACTGTCTCCTACTGACCCTGGGAGCTGCTTTTCATTCTCCCCCATTACTGACAATTCTCCACTCTATAACTTTTTTCTTTAGCTAGTTTACAAATTGTAGTTTTGTAATAATTGTTTCTACACAAATTTTAATTTACATTTTCTTTTAACGCTTTTCTTTCTCGTCCAATCTGTTATTTATTGTTCTTATGTTGTAGTGGTAAAGTTTCTCCCATTTTTTACATTTGCAATAGTCTCTTCTACTAACCCTGCATTTTTATCAGGGCTCCTTAGAAATATTCCCTGTATGTACGACTCCTTTAGTTTTTGCATGCTTATTGGTCTGCACTTTTTTTTGACTTGTGTTTTTATTTGTTCTCTGTATCTTATTTTCTACTCTTATGAAGGTGGTTTTTAAAATGCCTCCTTTCCTTACTTACATTCTAATATTCCATTAATACTTTTCCTATCAAACTCACAATTTGTTTTATAGTCAACAGCTGCGTTCATTTTTTAAATTTAATTTTATTAACTTTGCTTAATTTATTTTTACTGGCCAATCACAGTTTCCCATCCCTAACTCCTCCCGCTCCCTTGCCATGATGCTCATCTCCCTCATAGCCAACCATTTCTCCTCTGTCACCATTCAGAAAAGGTCAGGCCTCCCGTGGGCTTGGAGTAATCATGCCCCATCAAGTTGAAACTCATAATTTCTTTAGATTTATCTCTAAAAAAGCATGGATCCTGTTGAAGTACTACCTTAATCCCTATGTTTTATTATGCTGTATAAATCATAAATCACTTTTGACAATCTTTCAGTAATGTTTTTATGTTGTTGTAGGTGTTAGGTTCATTTGCTTCCAATTTCTGAAAACTTTTGCAGGTTCAGATCCATGGGACAGAGCTGTTACAAGATCATGACCCTCTGAGCTGTTGGTAGCCTCTTTTGGCTACAGGCAATGTCATGATCAATTCCATCCATTCAGCTTTCCCAAAGATCTCCCTTAAAAGGGTCTCCCAGGGTGGGCACTAGATTCTATCTGGCTTCTGTTGTAGTTCTTCTTTGAGTATATACACAGACACAGACACAGACACACAGACACACACACAGGAGCACACACACACACACACACACACACACACACACACACACACCTCATGGTGTCCTTGCAGAGCTCAGGGTACCACTCACAGGAGCCTGTCCTCCTCTTCTACCCTGTGGGTCCTGGATGTAGAGTGCAGGAGGGGAATCATGCTTGGTGGTGGCACCACTGTGCCATCTCACTGACCCCCCCCATCAATTTTAATGCAGAAAAAGGCTTTCAAGTAAACGCGTGGATCCCCAGCTGGAATTTCACCCAGATTGCATGTGTTTATAAGTTTGTTTGAATGACCATGTTGACCACTTGATGAACGCTTTTCAGATTTTGCACTCCAGCATTTCTATAAGATAATGATTCTGAATATGTAGTATGTCTGCAAAGCTACCTCCATATTTGGTGCCTAAGTGACAGACAAACCAACAAAACAAACAAACAACCAAACAAACAGTAATAATAAAAAAAAGGAAAAGGTGACAGTAAAACCCACTAATTTATTTGGTTAATATCCATTAATGACTCCAATAAACTAACACAAAACATTGTATTACAGATAATTAATCTTCAACATCTGTGCACTAAATTCAGGTTGTTAGACACTCATTTCCAGCCAATTAAATCAGATCTTGTAGATAAGGCAGTAACACTGGCTTCTAAAGGTTTATTTTTTTAATGGAGAAAACTCAGGAAGGCATTCCTTATTCCGGACTCTGATTTGTGGTGAGACACTTTAACACACACAAACAAACAGAAAGAATTCAGCCGGTTATATTTATGTATATTTGTGCACACACACACACACACACAACACACACACACACACAATACATATAAACCAAGAAAAAAATTTATTAACTTGAGAGTGAGGAGAGATGTGAAAAAAATTCGAGGATGGGTATCTGAGAAGGGCTGGAGGAAGAAAAGGGATAAGGGAGCAATGTAATTCTATTTCAATTAAATATTTTAAAACTAAAACTTCTTAATTAAAAATAAATAGTATTGAAAAATATCTACTCATTTATACTGTGACATCTAAATAAAGGTCATCAGTGACAAAGATTAGTGTAATTTTAAGAAGTGGCTCTTAGAAATTTCATTAATAGTTTTCTTTCCATTATTCCCAGAATTCTGCTGGAGGACGGGCATATCCATATGGAGACATCCAATGACTCCATGTTGACAGAATTTGTCTTGGTGGGGCTTTCTGACCACCCAAAGCTCCAGAAAGTTCTATTCGTGCTAGTTTTATGCACGTATGTGATGATCCTGCTTGGAAATGGAGTCCTTGTCTCGGTAGTCATCTATGATGTGCGCCTGCACACCCCCATGTATTTCTTCCTCTGCAACCTTTCCTTCCTGGATATCTTTTACACAAGCTCTTCTGTCCCACTGATTCTCGGTAGCTTTCTGAAGGGAAGGAAGAGGGTTTCCTTCCCTGAGTGTATGGTGCAAATGTTCTTTTCCTTTGCCATGGGTGCCACAGAATGTGTGCTTCTAGGCATGATGGCACTTGACCGCTTTCTGGCCATCTGTTACCCGCTGAGGTACCCTGCCATCATGAGCAAGGGTACCTATGTGCCCATGGCAGCTGGATGCTGGGTCGCTGGGTTTCTTGACTCATTGGTGCAGACATCTCTTGCAGTGCGATTACCATTCTGTACTAAAAACGTCATTCACCACTTTGTCTGTGAAATTCTGGCCGTTCTGAAACTGGCTTGTGCAGATATTTCAGTCAATGTGATTAGCATGGCAGGGTCAAATTTGCTTTTTCTAGCTGTGCCATTGTCAGTCATTGCTATCTCTTACATTTTCATCGTTGCCACTATTCTGAGGATCCCTTCCACTGAAGGAAAACAGAAGGCCTTCTCCACATGCTCTGCCCACCTGACAGTGGTGATTATATTCTATGGAACCCTCTTCTTCATGTACACAAAGCCCAAGTCTGAAGCTACTGCTGGGGCAGAATATCAAAGTGTGATTGGGGCCCTCATCTCCCTCTTCTACGGGGTGATGACTCCCATGCTCAATCCTCTCATCTACAGTCTGAGGAACAAGGATGTGAAGGCTGCTGTTCAGAACATGCTGGGAGGAAAGTGTCTGATAAAACATAAGTGATTATATAGACCACATGACTCTCACTATTTCAAGTTGTTATAAATATAAAATTCATAAAGACTAATATACAACATGAAAATTCAAAAAACAAAATATTTTGGTTACTTTTGTTACAATTAAGTTGATATAAATGCAGAAATGATACATAATGACATTTGTAACATACACTATTACAGAAATGCAAGAATGCTGAAAATATTTTAATACTTTCTAGCAAGGAAAAATAAAGTGTACAACATTTAGAAAACATTAGTCAAAACGTTTTAAGAAACACATTTACATAAGGTCATTAGAATCAATGTGTAGCCTGTTGTAGGTGCACTGTTGACCAATAGGCAAATTGTATATTAAATCAGTTGACAATATTAAATCAGTACACAATATTAAACATTCACTTTATTTGCTCACTTCTTTATTATTTATATTCAATTTGTATTATTTGTAAATTTCCCGATGACCGAATCTTATCTTTAGCCTACAGTATCCCAACTTATAACATGGTCTGAAACAAAATAAGCACTAAAATTTTTTAAATTGGTGGATGAACCACCTGATGTGTGATGCTATAAATGTATTTCTCACAAACTGGAAACAGCAACATTTACTAAAGGGGAAAAACAGATAAGATTAAATATTTTAAATACATTGTATATACTGGTATTTTGTCACACAAACATTATGTAGTAGCTAAGGTAATACCATTTGCATTCTTTGTTATGCTCATAATATAACCGGGGAAGGGTAGGGCAAACACTTTTTTCCTCCTAGTAAGGATGCTTTACTGAGACTTTGTTCACAATGAGAATGCATAGATCAAAATGCCCTAATAATGCATGTGGTGTTGTAACTTCTTAAACCTTAGGCGACACTGTGACAGACAGAGCATGCCTCTTGTAAGTTGAGTTGCATGATGCCTAGAAGGAACATCTCATCATGCTTTATATGGGATGGACCACTCTCTGTAAGCATCAATGCAGCTACAAGAGCTGGTAACTGATTAAAACTTGCCTTCGACGGTGGGCAACCAAAGACATTGAGCTACATGCTTCAGTGAACTTGATTTGGGAGAGAAGGGATAAAATTGATGGTCCAAAATGGAAATTATGCCTTTTTGTTGAACAGTGCAATCATGTGAGTTAGCACCCACTGGATCAATAAAGACCCAAATTTCACTGAGAGAGTTATACTTAGTTCCAAAGACTACTACTCCCTTCTTTAACTCTGAGGCCTGTGGTCATTGACCATGGAGTAAAACTCTAAAGGAAGTGACTGCAGCCACTTGTTGTATGAAAAAGCGCACAATACCTTTCTTATTAATGGCTTGTTATTTCACAATATAAACCAGGACAATTAAAAAAGACTCATTAACTCATATTCCTTAGTTATTTTGTCAGAATCTACATGTCACATGTCAAATATGTCACAGAACCAGTAAGTAAATTTTTATTGTGTTAAACCATACTACGAAAAGCAAAGGAAAAAGGTCAAACCATTCAGAATTATACCTGACTTCTCCACGGAAACACTGAAAGCCAGAAGATCCTGATGTTCTACAAACACTAAGGGAACATGGATGCCAGCCAAGACTACTATACCCAGAAAAGTTCTCAATCACTATGGATAGAGAAAACAAGATATTCCATGACAACATCAGATTTAAACAATACTTATCCACAAATACAGCCCTACAGAAAGTGCTTAAAGGAAAACTCAAATCAAAGGAAGATAACTACACTCACAAAAACATAGGCAATAGATAATACCACTTATCAAACACCAAAAGAAAAAGGGGGGGGGAAATCCACACACAACAACACTACCACCAGCAAATCCAAAACAAACAAGGATTAACAATCAATGGGCATTAATATCCCTCATTGCCAATGGTCTTAACTTGCCTATAAACAGACATGCGATAAGAGAATGGATACGAAGATAGAATCTATCCTTCTGATGCATACAAGAAGCACATCTCAACATCAAAGATAGATGTTACCTCAGAGTAAAGGGTTGGGAAATTTTTTTCCAATCAAATGGACCCAAGAAACAAGTTGCTGTATATCAATCCTAATAACTAAAAATTAGACTTCAAACTAAAATCAATCAAAAGAGATGAAGAAGGGCATTTCATTTTCATCACAGGAAAAGTCCATCAAGATGAAGTCTCAAATCTGAACATCTACGCACCAAATATGAAGGCACCCGCATACATAAAAGAAACATTTCTAAAACTCAAATCACATATAAAACTTCACACACTTATAGTGGGAGACTTTAACACTCCACTATTACAAATAGACAGTACCACCAAACAGAAACTTAACAAAGAATAAAAAAAAACTAACAGAAGTTATGACCCAATGGGGATTAATAGACATCTATAGACTATGCCATTCAAACACAAAAGAAAATACCTTCTTCTTAGTGCCACATGGAATCTTCTCTAAAATTGATGACACACTCAGCAACATAGCAAATGTAAACAGTTACAAAAAATTTGAATAACACTCTATATATTATTGGATCATCATGGTTTAAAGTTAGAATTCCACAACAATATAAATTGCAGAAACCCTACAAACTCATGGAAATTGAATAATGCACAATTGCATCATTCCTGGGTCAAGGAAGGAATAAAGAAAGAAATCAAAGACTTCTTAGAATTCAAATATACAACATCACCTAGCGTGATAGTTCTGAATTCACAACATACCCAAACTTATGGGACACTTTGAAAGCAGTGTTAAGAGGAAGTTCATACCACCAAGTGCTCACATGAAGAAACTGGAGAATAGTTACACTACAGAATTGACGGCACAACTGATAGCTCTAGAACAAAAAGAAGCAAACACACACTGGAGGAGTAAATGCCAGGAAATAATCAAATTGAGGGCTGAAATCAATAAAGGAGAAAAAAGGATACAATATAAAGAATCAATGAAACAAAGAGTTGGTTCTTTGAGAAAATCAACAAGATAGACAAACCTTTTTCCAAACTAATGAAAAGGCAGAGAAATAGCATGAAAATTAACACAATCAGAAATGAAAAGGGGGAAATAACAACAGACACTGAGGAAATCCAGAGAATCATCAGGTCAAACTTTGAAAACCTCTATTCCACAAAATTAAAAAATCTAAAGGAAATGGACAATTTTCTGGATCGATATCACTTGCCAAAATTAAATCAAGAACAGATAAGCAATTTAAATAGACCTATAACCCCTAATGAAACAGAAGTAGTTATCAAAAGTCTCCCAACCAAAAAAGGTCCAGGGACAGATGGTTTCATTGCAGAATTCTACCAGAAATTCAAAGAAGAACTAATACTACTACTCCTCAAATTGTTTCACACAATAGAAGCAGAGGGGACATTGCCAAACTCTTTTTACAAGTCTATAATTGCCTTGGTACCAAGCCATACAAAGGCACAACTAAAAAAGACAACTCCAGACCAATAACCCTCTTGAACATTGATGCAAAAATACTCAACAAAATACTGGCGCATAGAATCCAAGAACACATTAGAAAAATCGTCCACCGTGATCAAATAAGCTTCATCCCAGGGATGCAGGGATGGTCCATCAATGTAATCTACCATATAAACAAACCGAAAAAGAAAAACTACATGATTGTTTCACTAGATGCTGAAAAAGCCTTTGACAAAATCCAACACCCCTTCATGATTGGGAATAACAGGAACATAATAAAAGCTATATACAGCAAACCAACAGCCAACATCAAACTAAATTGAGATCTCTAAAATCAGGAATAGAACAAGGCTGTCCTCTCTCTCTCCATATCTCTTCAAAATTGTACTGGAAGTTGTAGCTAGAGCAATAAGACAACAAAAGGAGATCAATGGGATACAAATTGGAAAGGAAGAAGTCAAACTTTCTCTATTTCCAGATGATATTATAGTTTACATAAGTGACCAGAAAAACTCTACCAGGGAACTCCTACAGCTGATAAACACCTTAAGCAAAATGGCAGGATACAAAATTAATTAAGAAAATCAGTAGCCTTACTCTATATGGGCAGCAAAGTGGTTGAGAAAGAAATCAGAGAAACATCACCCTTTACAATAGACACAAAGAACATAAAATATCTTGGGGTAATGCTAACCAAACAAATGAAAGACCTGTATAGCAAGAACTTTGAGTCTATAAAGAATGACATTAAAGAAGATGCCAGAAAATTGAAAGATCTCCCATGCTTTTGGATAGGTAAGATCAACACAGTGAAAATGGCAATCCTGCCAAAAGCAATCTACAGATTTAGTTCAATCCCCATCAAAATAGCAGCCCAATTCTTCACAGACCTTGAAAGAACAATAATCGACTTTATATGAAAAACAAAAAAAAACCAGATAGCCAAAACAACCTAATACAATAAAGTGACTTCTGGAGGCATCACCATCTCTGACTTCAAGCTGTATTCTAGAGCCATAGTCCTGAAAACAGCTTGGTATTGGCACAAAAACAGACAGATAGACCAATGGAATCTAACTGAAAATTCTGATATTAACCCACACATTTACTAACATCTGATTTTAGACAAAGAAGCTAAAACTATACAATAGAAAAAAGAAAGTATCTTCAGCAAATGGCCCTGGCATAACTGGATGCAGATATGTAGAAGACTGCAGATAGATTCATATCTATTGCCATGCACAAAACTTAAGTCCAAATGGATCAAAGACCTCAAGATAAATCCAGGCACACTGAACCTTTTAGAAGAAAAAGTGGGAAGTGCCCCTGAATGAATTGGTACAGGTGATTGCTTCCTGAACATAACACATGTAGGGGGAAATTTAGTACTGCGCCATTAACCATGTGGCATATTAGAGGCACATAGAGATGAGGTAATAAAAGGGCGGTTTACCACACTGCTAACCATACCCACTTTAGGTGTGACTAAAGACGTATACAGACATAGGCGGTGAACTACATCACTAGCCAGGCCCACTTTTGGGCATGGCAAGGGGCGTATATAGAGGAAAGACTGAGCAGCAGAACCTCTTACCTTCTTTTTGGCTTCCAGTTTGGTGGTAGAATAATACTCGGCTCATTTGGGTTGCTTGTTTTTCTCTTGTAATTTCTACAATAAATACTTACCTATACTCTCAATAAGTGTGCCATTTATCGTTGCAGCATCAAACACCAATATCACAGACACTGAGATGGACAATTTATAAATGGGACCTCCTGAAACTGAGAAGCTTCTGTAAGGTAAAGGACACAGTCAACAAGAGAAAATGACAGCCCACAGAATGGGAAAAGATATTCAGCAACCCCACATCTGACAGAGAGCTGGTTTCCAAAATATACAATGAACTCAAGAAGCTAGCCACTAAAACACCAAACAATCCAATTAAAAAGTGTGTTGCAGAACTAAACGGAGAATTCTCAACAGAGGAATCTAAAATGGTTGACAGACACATGTGAAAGTGCTCAACATTTTTAGCCATCAGTGAAATGCGAATCAAAACAACTATGAGATAGCATGTTACACGAGCCAGAATGGCTAAAACGAAAAACACTAATGACAGTCTATACTGGAGAGGATGTGAGAAAGAGGAACACTCCTCCATTGCTCCTGGGAGTAGAAACTTGTATGACCACTTTGGAAATCAGTATGGTGGTTCCTCAGGAAAATGGGAATCAGTCTACCTCAAGATCCAGCAATTCCTCTCTTAGGTATATACCCAAAAGATGCACATTCATACAACAAGGATATATGTTCAACTATGTTCATAGCAGCATTATTTGTAATACACAGAACCTGGAAGCAACCTAGATGCCCCTCAACCAAAGAATGGATGGAGAAAGTGTACATTTACACAATAGAGTACTACTCAGTGGGAAAAAAGCAATGAAATCTTGTACTCATAGTACAAGATGGATGAAACTGGAAGAAAACATCCTGAGTGAGGTAACCCAACTACAGAAAGACAAGCATGGTATGTACTCACTCATACATGAATTTTAGACATAGAGCAAAGACTATCAGCCCACAATCCACACCACCAGAGAAACTATGAAACAAAGAGGACCCCCAGAGAAGAAGGGGAGGGCTACAAGAACCCCTGTGCAAATTGGGACCATGGTGGGGGGAAAGAGGACGGGGTCAGAATGGAAGAGGGGTAAAAGGGGAGGGGGGAGGAGTACAGGAGAGATAAGGAGGACTGAGACAGTGGAGTAATAGATGAGGACAAGAAAGCACATGACTTGATAAAGGGAGCCAGCATAGGTTTAGAGAAAGGTCTGGCACTGAGGAAATGTTCAGAGATCCACAGGGATGACCCCAACTAAGAATCTAAGCAGTGGTGGAGAGGCTGCCTTTGATGCCCTTGCTCTATACTGAGATTGATGACTACCTTTGTTGCCATTCCTAGAGCCTTCATCCAGTTGCTGATTGCAACAGAAGCAGACACACAGCTAAACACTGAGCCATAGTCTGGAATCCAGTTGCAGAGAGCAAAGAAGGATGAGCAAAGGAACCAAGACTGTGCTGGAGAAACCCACAGAAACAGTTAACCTGACCTAGTGTGGTAAAGATAGGGGAACCAGCATTGGACCAAACCAAGCCCTCTGAATGTGGGTGCCAGCTAGGAGGCCTGGGCAGTCTATGGGACCTCTAACAGTGGAGCCAGTGTTTATCCCTAGTGCACAAATGGACTTTGGGAGCCCATTCTCTGTGGAGGGATACTATTGCAGCCAAGATACGTTAAAGAGCCTCACTATCCTTGGGGAGTGGGGGTAGGTGGGTTGGGGAGGTCGGTGGGGGGCATGAGAAGATGGGAGGGCAAGGTATAGTGGAAGTGACATGTAAAATAAGAGTGCCTCTAAAAAAAAAAGAAAAAATGTTTAATAGTTCTGATCATGCCAGTCTGAATGTATATCTGCCATGAACATCTATTATGAGCATAGGAATAAGTTCTATCTGAATTTTGCCCTTTGTATAGATCATAGAAAAAGTTAAAAATGTAAACCTTCATGGAACAAAGCCCCTGATTTTTAGTTACTTCTGTAGCTGTATTTATTATCTACACTTAGTGTTTATTCTGATTGATTGGTTATTACAGTATACTCTTTGTAAAATATGTTTACCTTCACTGCTGCTAAAAGGAAATATAATTCAATAATATTGAGCAACATATAGTAAACTATGCTGGATACACACATAGTTTTTTATGAATATTCCCATTTAAATTCTTGATAGGAAGTTGACTTCTGAGAGCAGAAGAGAGAAGGAAAGAAACAAAAGGAAGTTGAGATGAAAAAAGATCAGAGAATGTGAATTCAGAACTGTCACGCTAGGTGATGTTGTATATTTGCATGGTGCTATTTCTGATTCACATTTAATAATAATATTGAGAGTCATATGACCTTATTGTTAGTTACAGACAAAGACTCTAAGAAACACAGACGTTAACCTACTTGGACGCTTCAGCGGGTTTTCTATTCTATAAGGCTGACTGGTCAGTGGGAAATCTAAAGTCCAGTTATTTATTTGAATCAGGAAAATAACCCAAGGTCTGTGAAATCACAGAAAATCTGAGGAGGGAGAGTTAGAAGAGGGAAAGGGAAGAAACTGATTTTTAAATGGATCCTAGAGATAATCTGTCAGACTCCTCTTAAGTTGACTCAGGGACGCCTAAGTCATAAGACCCTTCTTATCAATGGCCAATTGTTTTTTCACAAAGCAAAACTGGAAAGCTCAAAAAGGAACCCCATTAGCCCCATCCCGAAGTTATTTGGTCAGAGACTGTGTTACTTGTCACGCACCAGCCACGTGACTGGATGAAACATGGAGCTGTGATGGCCGCTGACTGGTTGGTAATTTCACTTCCAGGGTAAAGGACTGTCAGAACTGAGTTGTGTGTAAGACAGCAAGAGCATGAATGTGGATGTATTCGCCTCTGCTTGTTCCTGACTCTGGTGTGATGTCACCAGCTGTCTCAAGTTCCTGCGCTGACATCCCTGCTATGAGGGGCTGCAGCACTGCACTGTGAGTCAAAAATAAACCATTTATTACATTGCCACGTTTTGTGACAGGAATGAAACTAAGACAGTCCTTCAAATAGAACTTTTCCTACCTTATGTCTCTGATCTTGATTACTGATCCCTAGTTATTGAAATGTAGGAGAATGTCCTAAGTACATTTTAGCCTGGGTTTTCTTCAAACCTGTTAACAGAACAAATAGGCAAAATTTACAGGATGATGACCAAGTCTGGGCTAATTATGAGAAAGTGATAACACAGAAGTGTTCACGAGTCTGTCCATAGCACCTTCCTCCTGGGACTGTCATACACATGCTTGAACTTCCTAAAAAGGTAACCACAAGCATTACCAAGGGCTTTACCAAGCCTGAGTCAGTCAAGGGACAAGGGTTTTCAGTGTGGTATCCTTAAAGAAGAAAAGATGATTGAAGATATTTTCACTTAATAATAGAGGCAGAAACCCTTTATGTTAAGTCTGAATGTACATAAGTTTTAAACTGTGTAGACAGATGCTTGCCTCCATACCTGCCTTTCTTACATTCACCTTAAGAGCCCATGCAAATGATTTTCTTCCTGAACCTAAATGTCCTCTTTTATTTTGAGAATTAAACATACTATTTTAACAATCCTTGTAGGTAGACCTTCCTTCATGCCAGAAGATGATTTATTCAACAAATCCAGATCAATAGATCAGGGGGAGTGCAGTTGTTAATGGTAAGAACGGATTTGCAGGATGAAGGCAACCAACTTGCACATAACTACTGATTCTAGGACTGTGTTTGATGCTTCTGATAATGTGCTTCTTCGTGAAAATATTATGCATCATGACTTTTTGTTTGTGAAAAATTCATTGGAGCCATTTCTTACCTACTCACACTTTTTAGGAAAAGAAGTACTACTGTTAACAGGAGAAGCAAGGAGGCTAGCTAAGGGTTGGAAGAGAGTCAAGGATGTGCAGAGACAGAGCTCAAAGCCAAGGCACTGTGAAAGCCTAAAACTGAAACCTTAATGCTAGGAAAGAAAATTGCACATACTGATATCAAACATAACAGAAAAATTATCATAGAAAAGGGGGGACTCTGAGCCAATACATCCAAGATTGGCTCCATTGGAGCAGGTTGGAAAGTCATTTGTGTTGAGTCCATGGTTATCACAGGAACAGGTAGGACTCTAACCATATTACAGAGAGTCCTCATCATCAGTGGCTGATGCAGCACTATTCACAATAGCCATGCTATAAAACAAGACTAGATGTCCCACACAGACCAATAAGGAAAATATTAATGTATGTATATAATATGCATACAATGGAATTTTCTTTGTTAACTGTGAATAGGTTATTTGCAGGTAGGTGGATACAACTATAGATAATCACACGAGGCAAATTAAGCCGGTTTCAAAAGGACAAACATTCTTTATCTTATTTATAATTCCTAGAATTTTTGCACATATATAACAATATATATGCAGTTATATGTGATATAAATATAGGGACTGAATTTACTAGGGTCACAAAGATGAGTTAACAGCAGACACCAGGCAAGAAAAGATAGTGGGGGAAACGGAGAATGTCTTACATATAATTGTGTAAAAATTAAAAATCCCAAATAAGAAAAATTAAGAGTCTTCAAGAGACCAGATAGAAATCTATGTTTATTATCATGTTTAATATTTACTAATACTTTTATTGTAAATCAGAGAAGCTTAAACACGTTACTGAGGTACAGTCATTATTAATAAAAGCCGAAATTATGCATTTTTGATATATAACTTACATACACCATGCCAAAGTTAAGTGTATTACCCTAGGTCACATAGCTGGAAGCACTTTAGCTAGGACTCAAACACCATTAAATAATCTCCCAAATTCATACACCCATTGCCCCACAATGCCACTTCACTTCTTTTGTTCACTGAAAAAAGACCTGTTAAAATCCCCCAGTTTTCTGCTCTGTGAGGCCTTGGCCACGTAAACAAAGGGATTTCAGAGAGGCATAGGAAGTTTCCATTTCTTTTCTGCTTGTTATCTCATAGCCGGGTAATCCCCTCCCACAGGAGTACAGAGCACAGTCAGTATTTATACCTGAGCACAGAACCACATCTCAGAGGGTGTCATTATAAGTTTACTGACCTACTTCTGTCTGATTGAAAGGAACAAATAAGTTGCATAGGGCTGGGATCCCATGTGCCTGCTAATGGTCTAAAGTCAAGCTGTTAAACTGGAAGGGTAACTTTAACATCACTCTTCCCTCCACAAGTTTCCTGGAGGGAGTCATGGGGTCGAGTTCCTAGGAGACTGATTCCCCCCGCAGTTAAAACTAAGCAAGAGTCATGTGAGGTCATAATGTGGGAAAATCTCAAAGTACATTCAGTATTCGGTGAAAATCTTGTCATGCTCTATGTAGATTCATTAATAATAAGATATTCTGAAACCTGAAAATAAAACAAAACAATAGTGTAAATGAGATGTATTCCTGTAAAAAACAGAGTCGGAGTGATTGAATGTGGAAAAAAGCATGCATAATATTGTATTTTGTTTAGTCACATGGGATTAAAGACTTGTCTATCACTTTCTATCTAGTCTGTTACATTCAAATATACTAATTATACAGGTATAATCCTGGGGATACATTTAATCACACAAACAGCTGTTTTTATTTCTGAAAGTTAACTTAAAGTTCATATAATTATTGTGTTTCTTAAAAATGATGGAGCTGATTGGGATAAAATGAGCAAAGTTTTTGGAGTGGGAAATCATTTTTCTTTCAATATTTGCTTAAATCCATAAAATTATCGGCAGGATACAATGGAGACTCTAATGGTAACCCAAGATAGGATTTGTCTTAGTCACTTTTCTATTGCTGTGAAGAGTCACCCTGGCCAAAGCAACTCATATTCAGGAAAATGTGTAGCTGGGTACTTGGTTAGTTAGAGATTTAGTCCCTTATCTTCATGGAGGGAAGCAGACAGGCATGGCACTAGAGGATTAGCCGAGAGCTTTATATTCTGATATATCGGCAGCAGACAGAGAGAAATGAGGGAAGGAGGAGAGACTGGGCCTGCTGTGAGACTTTGAAACCTTAATACCCACCCCAAAAGACACATTCCTCAGAAAAGGAAATGATCTATATTTCCCCTAACTTGTCAGGGAATCCATTATACATTTTGATGGTGGTGATTCATTTTGATTCCTTTCCTATGGATTTTTTTTGGTTTACTATTGAAGCAGAATGATTAGCACATCTGTTTCATTGTAAAACCCAGCTGAAAGTGATCATATGTGGCACCAACTGTAGGTAAAATGCATTCAAACATTGGTTCATGTACAAATGGCAACTGTCCTGAAGATTCTCTCAAATGTCAACCATCATAAGCCTGTTTAAAAATGTTCATGTAGGTGGCAGATGAGATACTTATAAAGCTCATATCATGACTCAAACAGCTTAGTTGAATCTGCTAAGCCACAGTCAAGAAATGAGAATGCTCACTTATGGACTTGCAACTCCAAAGCCATTCTCTTTTAAAGAGATGCATACCTGTAATCTCAATAGAGCTACAGGAACTGTGAGAACATGTATAGAGGACCTCCTGCACATGTTTATGTCAAATTACTCAAATATTTCTCTTCATTAATTCTGAAATTGGAAGTATCAGGTGGAAAGTTCTACATTCCTCCTATCCATGACTGATATGGACCCTGAAATTCAGAAATGTCTAGTGACTTCTTGGCAGCTGTAGATAAGGAGCTTGACCAACCTGGCTCATCCAACTCTGAATCACTTTGCCCTTCTCCCTCTCATGTAGGAGAGAGGCTTTGCTCCTGTAGAGTTAGGCTAAATCAGCAGCCAGAAGAGAAAGTAGGAGTCCTTTAAAACCTCTCATTCCTAAGATGCTTTCTCCAGCAATACAGGGAACAGAACTGAAGCTAGCATGAGCAAGACTCAGAAATAGCTTGTAAAATTCTTGAAAGTTATCATGAGAACAGAGTGCGTATCTATACTTTGATTCCGTTAGAGAATTATGAAGGTTATATACACAGCTGTAAATACAACAAAAAGCAAAGAGCACCTTGGTGGTTGTGATTACCCTAAGGTAGCTCATCTCACTTCACACAATGCTATAAGTTTCAGTGGGCTGGGGAGAGCGGAAGGTGGTGACCATTAGTCGTTCTGCAGATATGAGTCTGTCATCTTACTGGAGTCAAACTGACTCATTATAAGATATCTGTCTGATACCCACAAGTTCAGTTTGAGTATTTTGCTAGAATGCTTCCTCTTCTTTGTGCTTTTGTAGTTAATAACAGAAGTACACTTTAATGAAATAAAATAGAAGGATTCTCTTTATACTGTAAGTTACAATAATTATAGCATTACTAAAAACGAGAAAGCAGAAAAAGCCCATTATTTAAACAGAGTGTATATTACATAAATGTGAAATATAAATGAAACATGAATGCTATGAATCATGTTTTCCCTAGGAATTTGATAGTATGCAAAAAACTGATTATGATACAATATTGAACATAAAAGTATATAATTACAGATAAAGCAAGATTTTTTATGTTATGGCATGGTGCTCTTCAAGTTAATATTAAAAATTTGTGAACCCAATATTTTTATAAACATTATGTTCAAGTTCTTGTCAAGGATGTTCAAGGTGCCTAGCATAAAGAGGTGTCTAAAGTATTTGATAAATAAATAATGAGGAAAAGATAACATACGTTTTTATAAAGCATTTTAGAAAAAGTTAAAAATTTAAAAAGAACAATCTGTTCCATGGCTGAGACATGCCAGTATAAAAAGTCACATAATAATGCTGACAGTCTTTTAAATTTCACTCAATGGAGAAAAACAATTGAAACAGTCAAAAGGAAAGACACATTGAAAGGTTGCTTGCAGCCAAATACTCTACAACTGTGTTATGCCTGGAATTAAAGCCTATCCCATGAGATGGAGCCCATACCTGATGCTGGTTGAGTGGTCAAGAATCTGAGATTAGATAGCCCAGGGACCTAGGGGAAAACCACATACCACTGTTCTGCTAAAGACAGGCAGCAATAAAAATGACTCCCAATGACATTCTGCTACACTAACAGATGTGTGCTTGGCTCAGCTATCATCAGAGAAGCTTCCTCCTGCAGCAGATGGAAACAAGTACAGATATTCAAAACTGGCTGATGTGCAGAGAGCGAGAATCCTTGTACACTCAGTTCTAAATGGGATGTCTCCATCAAATATTTCCCCTCAAGACTCAGGGAATTCTGTGAAAAGGGAGGCAGAAGGCATGTAAGAGCCTGTGGGAATGGAGGACAGTGTGGAGACAAGGTCCTCTAGACACAATGAAGACAAACACACGTGTGGACTTACAGAAAGTGTGGCAGAATACACAGGGTCTTAACAGGTCTAATGGGGTCCACTGCTCAGAGGGGAACTGGACACATGTCCCCATCCCTTAGCTGGAACCTAGCTGCAAGTGACAACCACTTGCAAAGGGAAAATTAGTTTTGTCCCTGGGAGTCTCACTGGGTATATAAACTACACTTGAGAATTAGCCCCTTGGCCAGCAATCAATGGCCAACACAAAATAAACTCAATGGTATTTTGAAAGACTTTTTTCCCCTTTTGTCTCCTAATGCTTTGTCTGAACCGTTTTTAAAAAAACTAGCAGATCTTTAGCTTACATATTATGATTTATAACTTTTTAAAATAGGTTTTCTGTGCTTATGAACATATGAATAGTAGTATCTATATGGTTTTTCTTTGGCTCTTTTTTTCTGTTTTGTTTTACCATATTCTGGTTCATGTGTTTTGATTTTTTGATAACAATAATAGCTCAATAATGATTTCAATAATAGCTAATACCAATAATCAATATTAATACTTAATGATTATTAAAATATCTCTTTTCCAATGAGAGAAAGACAGAGTGTCAATAAGTGGGGAAGTGAAGAGGATCTGGGAGGAGTTGGGGGAGGAGAAACTGTAATCAGACGATAATGTGTTACAGAAAATATATTTCCTATAAAAATACAAAGAAAACATAAACTGTGAGATATATACCATAAATATGACAGACAGTGTCATAGGTCTTCAATAAAGTCAGGAGACCAGTATGAAAAAAGACTATATCCAATAAAAAATGGCAAAGATCAAAAATAAAAAAATAAAGTTAATTGCAAAAATCTTGAAGAACAATGTCAATCATTCATCATGTAGGCATTCATACAAATTAAGAGGATATAAAAATTGCATTCATACAAATTAAGAGAAGAATATAAAAATTCCATCCCCAGAGATGGTTCAAAGCGGAGTGAAGGAGGTGTCCTAAGTTTCAAAAACATGAACGATGAGTTGCTGCCACAAGTTGCTTTTAGGTCAGCAGTGATTGAGAAGACAGGAAACATTCAATTTTCTTAGCAATAAAGAAATGGAAGGCTATATCTGTTGCAGGTGTTCACTTGAAGGAATATATGTGACCGTGCAAAATAAATGCCTGTGCCTCATTTGCAATCTACTATTATCAATAATCAAGTTATTGAATCAGTCTAGGTTCCCAATGACATGTGGATAGATCTACTTAAGTAAAAAAAATGAATGAAAGCAGAAGCACCATTGGGGAAGAATCGCGAGACCAACAGAAAGACAAGGGTTTGCTAGGGAGAGTAATGGTGCTGGCTCCCGTTAATGTACATTGTATTCTGTACAAGATTACAAAAGAGAGGGGAGGCCTGTGAGGTGATCCAGTCAATGAAGGGCTTGCTATGCAAGCCTGTGGACCTCACTTTAAGTCCCTAGTAACCACATAAATATCTGGGCATGCTGGTGCACATCTGTAATGCATGTGCTATGAAATGGGAAGGCAGACAGGTCCATCACTGGAGCTTACTGGGTAGTCAGTCTAGCTGAATCAATGAGTGTGGATTCAGTAAGAAACTCTCCCTGCAGAAGTGAGGTCAAAGCCGCCAACATAGATACCTGTTGTAAACCTCTGGCCTACACATGCACACACACAGAGGGCTGCTGGTTACTCCCAAGACATAAAGTGCCAGTCTTACACCCTTGGTTCTGCCTTACCATTTTGTGGTTCATAGGGTTTAGAGCCTGCTTTTCCCCTTGGCAGATTGGATGGCAACATTGGGTATGATGAGAGCTTTTCCTCAGAGAGGAAACTTCCATGTCAGTTCTGGTTTGAGTCCTCCAAGTTTGTGTGCAAAGTGTGCAGTGTCTTCAGCACTCAAGTCTCACCTTCAAGTTCTGGAAGATGGCAATGAATGGCCTGCATTGGTAACATAGCATGCTTTATAGGAATGTTAAAATCTCTGGTTCTAAGGAATGTTTAGTATATGCTCTTAAAAATATTTCAGCAGTAGTGCAAATGAAAGAAATTATTTTGCATTTGTACTAAGAATTTTCTTACAAGTTATATCTTTTCATTATAAATGCCTATTTCTAAATTAATCTTAAATTGTCTCTAGTAGAGGCAGAGCAAACTAGATAGCCAAATACATGATACCAGTGACTATTATATAAAAAAGTACTCAGGAAAATTAGAAACAAATGAAAATATCCAAAATATGAAAGTTGTAGGCTAAAGTTTATTAATCTCACTTATTGAAATGTGTTTTTCAGGGATTGTAAAATACTAGTACAACAATTGAGAATAATGATAGACAAGAGACTGATTCCATCATAGTTCACAAGAGTCAGAGAAGCAAAATTAGACTCTATTCCAAAGAAACAAAGAGGAGACTTTGGAAATCCACATATGAAACAGTCCAGTCATAATCTCCATTGCGGGGACAAACACTACGACCAAGAGCACCTTAGGGGAGAAAAGGGCAGAGTCGTCTTACAGGTTACAGTCTATCAAAGAGGGAAGCCACAGCAGGGACTAAAGCAGACTTAACTCAGAAACCATGGGGGAACCCCACTTGCTGAGCCACGCTTACTGGCTTTCTTATACACCCCAGGACCCCTCTGCTGAGTGCTAATGACCTAGGGCTGGGCTCTCCATGACAGCAAATAAGACAATAATCGGGAATGCCTGGAGGACAGTCTGATTGGGACAGTCTCTCAACTGAGAGTCCCTGATCAGGATGTCAGTTAGAGCTAAGTAGGGTAAGATAAGAAAGCATACCTGAAAAGAACAAAGAAAACATCCAAGAAAATGCAGAGAGAGAACTCTGACCTATAAAGCAGAACAAAAAGAAAAAGAAAGAGTAAAAGAACGCCAGCAAAGATGAAGATACCTGAGGGTTTGTGCTGGTCTCTACATGTATGTGCATACATGTGTACTTACCTTCATGTGAGCATGAGCACCCACACACATGCACACCCACATGTGTATGCCTGATAGGAGGAATCAGGTACATATCAAGGGAGTATTCCTATGACTTGCTGCAGACTCTGGGTTGGTCTAAGGAAGGGCCAGGAGGGGCAGCTGTGGAGAGCAGGAGGGCATGCTATGACAAGCCAAGGAGAAAGGCAAGACAGCCCTGCTCTGGGTGGCCAGGAGCAGATCTTGTCAACACAGACTGATGCTGGAGTTCGACAGCTCTGAGCCTGTTGTCTCTAGTGCTGAAGCTCCTTGTTTGCCATTTACTGCTGCTGAGTATGACAACTGCAGTTCCAAGAGAACGTGATGCCCAAAGATAGCTGCATCCCTCCAGCCGGGTGAAAAAGACTTAGGAGTCCTTGAAAGTGCGTAGACAGGCCCTCTGCCTCATGCTTTGATGATGGCTTCCCATGCTCCCGAGCGTCTGGTAGGAAACCTCAGCTAAAACATTGGCCTCTACAGGGTTATGATCTGGGGGCATCTTGGTATAGGTATGGAGCCTACTCAAACCACAGACTATAAAGCAGAGACCCCAAGTAGGTGACAGAAGGCTATCCCAATCATTTCAGCAGTATGTTGGTGACCTTAGAGTGCTGGTATTTTATTATAGGTGAAAGAATCTACAAAGTATCTCTTGTGCCAATGTTGGTATATTTTGGTGTGCTTTTCCTGGTTGCTTGGTTCCTTAATCCTAGAATAAAAACGAACCCATTGGTACCTACAAAAAGTACATGGAACTTGCATTACTTTATTGTACATTCTCTATCCCACATTGTACTGGTACAAACTGAAACATAGTGATAAATCCACATGCACATAAGGAAGGACAAAGGCAAACGGCAAGGACACAGGTGAACCACACAACATAAACAAGGGCAGCAGGTATCCGCAGCATCTAAGTGAGGACAGCACGTGACAGCAACTTCCAAAGCGTTTGTGTGTCCCCTGTGGATGGTGACTAATGCCAGGCTCATTTGTTCTTTCTTGTTCTCCATTTATTACCGAGGTGTCATGGAGTTCATGGAATTACGCTGATGACTTTGACGCAGGCTGAGTGTTGTCCTTTAGAGAAGGAGACAACGTGACACAGGGCTGAACCTAAGGACAGGTGAGAAAGTCACAGCAAATACAGGGCTACTGTGTCCCACAGTGTCAACCTCATCAAGACAGCAGGTAGTTTGGTCATCGCATTAATCATAAGGCTTGGAAATAACAACTGTATGACTCAGAGAATAGTGAGGAAACTGGAGACAGCTGTCAAGAATGAGTGTGTACATACAGAAGGAGACAGCATGCACACAGCCGGAACTAGTACAATGGTTGGGCACAGACAATTAATACTTTATTTATATTCATGCCAGCGCTATGATGATATTAATACTTTATTTATATTCATGACATTAATATGATGATATTAACTTTTACTACCAGCATAAGGGGAGGAAAATCTAATTTGAGAATGAAATATGCGAAAGTCATGAAACTTGTATTTCTATGTAATACTTTCCTCAATCGATTTTTCCACACTCATTGTTTCCAAGTCCGTGTTTTCCTTTAGCTGATTTTACCTAATAGCTATAGTTGTAGGAGAACACTACTGTGTGATGGAAGCCTATAATCTTCTACAGGATCACAGAACACTGGGATTGCAGCTTGCTCTGTCTTACTTGTGTCCAGTTGAGAACATCCTTTACATTAAGCATTTTATGTCTTCAGTAACCATTATCATGAAATGTCTTTGTTTATTCTGTCTTTTTCTAGTTGTTATAGTATCTCTATTTTGTCCTAGTGGCTTCACTGAGTAAATATCTACCTATTTGTCTGCTCACCCATCCACCCACACAGTCAGCCAGCCACACCCAGCTATCTGTCTGTCTGTCTGTCTGTCTGTCTGTCTGTCTATCCATCTGTCCATCCATCCATCTATCTACTGACCTACCTACTATACCTATCTATCTATCTATCTATCTATCTATCTATCTATCTATCTACCTATCTATCATCTGTCTGTCTGTTTGCCTGTCTGTCTGTCTGTCACCAATATGCCATTTTCTTCTCCTAGATGATGATCAAGGAGTGAATGAGCATAGTCTTGAAACCCAGCAGATATGGGGATACTTTAAACTCTGAAACGACCCAAGTGGATAGGGAACTCAGCAGACAACTATCCTGAAGTTCTCTGAGAATCAATAGAACCCACTATACACATAAAACTATGTATTCAGTCAGTCTGCTCACAGTTCTCTCCAGCAACATTGAGAATTGAAGACAAGAACCATGGACTATGGAGCATAAGTGCATGTGATATATAAGAAGTATTCAAAGTAACCACTGGGAGATTTTATATATATATATATATATATATTCTGAATGTTTATCTAATCATTTAATTTGAACTATTATTTAACTGTCATAAGTGCAGAATCTAAATGTATTTATCATTGTTCCACATACAAGCATTCTAGGTCAATAAAATATTACTAGCCATAGTGTTTGTTTATATGTCTTGGATTTAAATTCTGCCCACCTGACCGCCTGGCCTTGCAGAGTTGCACAGCTCATCTGGGCCGCATGGCGTGATTTCCCTGCTTCTGTTCACATGTGCTTTTCCCTCCCCGAATCTGTTTGCTAATTTCTGTAAAGCTGTTTAGAATCTTTCCATTGCTACTTAGAGAAATACCGAGGTTTCGCAGAGGAGCTGTGCTTGGCGGTACACCTCTGCCATCTGTTAGCCAAGCGCAGTCACTACAGGTAAGATTCCTCTCATCAATCCAAATCAACTAGAAGTGAATTTTACAACTCAGTACTGCAAAATTGGTGGTAAGAATACCTAGTTATACCATGGAAGATACGTTAGAGATCTCATTGCCAATGTCATGGATTGTGTATTAGAAGACAATTATGATATGTTAAAAATATATTTGTGTCTAATGCTCGAGATTAGCGTCCTAATACACATGGAAGAGAGTATGTAAAAAGAGAGATATTGGAGAAATTGTACAGATAGTTCAAAAATTAGAGTCGAAAATTCAGGATTTTCAGGAAAAAGGGGACTTGGCCACCAGAGCACATAACTTGGAATTTAATCAGAACAGCCTTCGAGACACATTTAATTCAATGTCCACTGCATTTATGGCCAATATAGTCTAGTCAAGAGGAAGTTACCATATTAGCAGGGACAATTCATTCTGTGTTTGAAGGCAATGGCCATTTAACAGATAGGATGATATTTCCAGAAGGCAATTTACACGACTTTCTAGCCTCTAATGATGACAATATGAAATGCTTGGAATCACACTTGACTGATGAGTCAAAGGAGCATACAGATTCTATCAGGTCATTGGAACAATTTTTGATTCAGGAAATCCAAGCACTCAGAGATGATATGGTCACAAGGTTGCAGTCTTTAGAGGATTCACCATTTGAAACATCAGACTCAGAAGCACTAGCCACTATGCCACCAGGAGATGACAGGGGAATATCTACAAGATGCCTAGGAGACCTTCCTAAGGTGGCCTTTCCAGTAACTATGACCAAAAGGTCAGCATCATGGATGCATCAAAATGGGACCGCCATTTACCAGTAGGTATTTATACAGATAATGGGTCCACCTCTTACCTGAAAGGAATAAAGCAGGCTATTGTAGCTTACAGGATTCACAGCCCCTATGTAAAGGAATTGCTGAATTCTTGGGCAAGAATAAATAAGATCATGCTCACAGATTGGGGTAATTTAATATCAGTGATACTGGACCATGCTTCCCAAATATAATGGAGGGCTTTGTGAGACAAGAAGCCAAGGACGTCGAACTTCAAGGCTTGAAGCAAGGCTTTGAGGCTTCCCAAAGTAAGATTCTTGGTGAAGGCAAATATGCTGATCCACAAGCTGAATTTGACGAACATACACTATCTTTATGCCATACAGCAGCTCTGAATGCTTTGAATAAGGTTCATGAAACAGGAATAAAAAATCGAATAATATTCAAAAGTGGTTCAGGGTCCTAGAGAAATGTTCCCTCAGTTCTTACAAAGATTATGCAGAACAGTAGACTTACAGGTAACTGATTCAAATGCTAGGCAACTCCTTATAGAATCTTTATCTTATGAGAATGTAAATCCACAATGCAAACAGATACTGTGGCCATTAAAGATCAGATCAGTGCCGTTGCCATTGGAGGAATGGGACTTTTATATAGCTAATATCAAGTATAATGGTCCAGAGACAGGAACTTGGGTAGGAGAGGCCATTTCTAAAGGCCTGAAGTGGCATCAAGATGACAAATAGCCTAACCATGAGGAGGTACATTGGGTTGGAGAGGCAATGTCCAGAAGTTTAAAAAGACATCGTAATACCAGATGTTTTAATTGTGGTAGAAAAGGACATCTGAGTAGGAACTGTAGACAAAGCATTCCTAGAAATACTGCTCTATTTAGGACTGATTCAAACAGAAGGCCTCATCCTTCTGGATTATGCAGGCCATGTGACAAAAGCCGATACTGGACCAATGAATGTAGGTTGTAGGTTGACCACATACAAACAAGGTAACCCTCTACAATCAGGAAGCTCCTCAAGGGGCCTCTTGAAGGCCCCCAAGTCGAAAGTGGTCCGGTCATTCACAGTCACTGTGGAGGAAGATTTCTCTCAGGACAATTAGAAGATCCATTGCCTAATGTAAAGACTAGTGGCACCGTGGGTGACAGATTAGTTATTGAGGATGAACCAGCCGATACTAGAGGAAATTAAAAATGTGTAATTTGGAAGACTTCTACCAACGACAAGAAACCAAAATTAAAAGTCCAGGTAAATAACATCATTCTGGAAGGTTTACTTGACAGAGGGACAGATATTTCTATTATAACTCAGGAATCTTGGCCTAAAAATTGGTCTCTACATGTTGTAAACATTCAATTGTTAGGGATCGGGACTCTATCTCAAGTAAGACAAAGTACGAGATGGGTGGAATGTATTGGGCCAGAAGGACAAAGAGGAAGATTGAGGCCATATGTCTCAGATATTGCTATAAATCTCTACGGTCATGACTTATTACAGCATGTGGAATACCCAGATTAACACTCCTCCTCTGTCAGATATGAATCATAAACAAGCTATTAGTGTTAGAAAGTATATTGTAAGGCACTACAGTAAACAGCTGCAGAACATACAGGCTGTAGAGTTACAGGATGCTAGTGATACACTTATAGAGGAACCAAAGCACTACCTTTAAAATGGCTAACAAATGAAGCTGTCTGGGTAGGACAATGGCCCATGAAGTTAGAGGCTTTAGAAATGCTAGTTTGGGAACAGCTAAATTCTGGACATATTGAAACATCAACTAGTCTGTGGAACTTCCCTGTCACTGAGATCAAAAAGAATTCTGGGAAATGGAGGATGGTTACTGATTTGAGAGCTATCTACAAGGTAATTCAGCCTAGGGGCTCTCTATAGCCTGGTATGCCATTACTTTCTCTGATTCCTAAATGATGGACATTTATAGTAATAGATTTGAAAGCTTGCTTCTTCACTATACCTTTACAAGAAAAAGTTAGATAAAAATTTGCCTTCACAGTACCTACCCATAACAATTCTCAACCAGTATGAAGATTTCCATGGAAGGTATTGTCACAAGGAATTTTAAATAGTGCCAGTATTTTGTGCAAAAACCCTTGGAATAATTCATAAACAATTTCCACAATCCATAATCTATCATTGTATTGATGATAAATTGTTGTCTGATTCGAAAGAAGGTATCTGGAAAAGATGTTTGAGGCAGTAAAGGGAACTTTACCTCCCTGGGGATTACAAATTGCCCCAGAAAAAAATACAAAGAGGAGATTCTATTAATTATTTAGGATAAAATAGACCTACAGAAAATTAGACCACAAAAGGTACAGATCAGAAGAGATTGTTACCAGACTCTTAATGATCTCCAAAAACTACTAGGAGAAATTTCTCGACTACAGACAATTATTGGAGTAGAAGCACACGATTTAAAACACCTGAAAATGGACCTAAAAGGAGACAAGGACTTAAATAGTCCTAGAATATTATTAGTTGAGGCTGAAAAAGAATTGGAATGGGTAGAATAAAGAATATTGGAAGGACATGTGAGGCATGTAGATCCAAAACTGGACTGCATTCTAGTTGTTTTACCATGTAGAGAATACCCCTCTGGAATATTAATGCAGAGTGAGGACATAATACTAGAATGGGTATTTCTGCCACATAAACAGAATAAAAAACTGAAGACATATATAGAAAAGATCTCTGATTTGATATTAAAAGGTAAGTTCAGGCTTCGTCAACTAACTGGGAAGGACCCAGCACAGATTGTTGTACTTTTAACAATTGAAGGAATTTCCTCCTTGTGGAAAGATGCTGCATATTGGCAAAGAGCTTGCAGTGATTTCTTCGGATGATCAGTAACCATTATCCCAAAACACAGAGAATTAAACTCATAAAGAAAACAATTTGGTTTCTTCCACGTATTGTAAGAAAAACGCCTGTTTCTGGAGTTCTTACATCCTACACTGATGCAAACAAGTCAGGTAAGACAGGTTATAAATCAGGATATATAAGTAAAGTAGTTAAAAGTCCTTGAAACTCTGTGCAAAAGGCAGAGTTGTACACCACACTCATGGTACTTAAAAAGTTTGCAGAGCCTCTCAATATAGTTATAGATTATCAGTATGCAGAAAGAGTCGTCTTACACATTGAGACTGCAGAATTTTACCTGATGATACAGAATTAACTTCATTGTTTATACAATTCCAGGAAACTATAAGGAATAGGACTCATCATATATATATATATATATATATATATATATATCAAACATCAGATCCCATATGGGTCTGCCAGGCCCTCTAGTACAAGGAAATGATGAGATAGATTGTTTATTAATAGGAAATGAGTTGGAAGCTTCAGAATTTCATAACAAACACCATGTTAACAGTAAAGGCTTAAAGAAGGATTTTTCTATCACTTGGCAACAAGTCAAGGAAATAACAAGCAGCTGCCCCATCTGTTCATTCTATAATCAAACTCCACTACCAGCAGGCAGTAATCCCAAAGGTATTCGCAGAAATGAAATTTGGCAAATGGATGTATTTCACTTCCCAGAATTTGGAAGTTTGAAATATGTACACCATACCATAGACATGTTCTCAGGCTTCCAATGGGCTACTTCTCTCAGCTCTGAAAAGGCTGATTCTGTTATCACATACCTGTTAGAGGTGATGGCTGTTATGGGTATACCCGCACAAATAAAAACTGACAATGCTCTACCATATGTCTCCAGAAAATTGGAACAGTTTTCAAATATTATAACATAAAACATGTAACTGAAATACCTCACTATCCTACAAGACCAGCAGTGGTTGAGAGATCTAACCGCATCTTTAAAGAAATGCTTCATAAACAGTCAGGGGGAACAAAGACCCCCCAAACACATAATGCTTTACTAAGGGTGAACTTTCTTAATGCAAATGAAAAGGACAAAAAGCTGCAGAAAGACACAAGACTACAGAAAAAACTTCTGAACTAAACCAACCTGTATATTTCAAGGATGTTTTGACCTCAGTTTGGAAGCCAGGATAGGTGTTACAGAATGGATACAAACACAGAATCCATCCTTCTGCTGCATACAAGAAACACACCTTAGCCTTAAAGACAGATGTTACCTCAGAGTTAAGGGTTGGGAAAAGATTTTCCAATCAAATGGCCCTAAAAAGCAAGCTGGTGTAGCTTTCCTAACATCTAACAAATTATACTTCAAGCTAAAATTAATCAATAGAGATGAAGAAGGTCATTTCATATCCATCACAGGAAAAATCCATCATGATGAAGTCTCAATTCTCAACATCTAGGCATCAAATACAAAGGCACCCACATTCGTAAAAGAAGCATTACTAAAACTCAAATCACACATTAAACTCTGCATACTTATAGAGGGAGACTTCAGCACCCCACTCTCACCAGTGGACAGGACTACCAGACAGAAACTTAACAAAGAAGCAAAGGAACTAATAGAAGTTATGACCCAACTGGGTTTAACAGACATCTATAGAACATTCCATTCAAACGCAAATTATACCTTCTTCTCAGTGCCACATGGAATCCTCTCTAAAATTGACACATACTCGGCAATATATGAAACCTCAACAGATTAAAAAAATAGAATAACCCCCGGTATCTTATCGGATCATCATGGTTTAAAATTAGAATTCAGCAACAACACAAATTGCAGAATCCCCACAAACTCCTGGAAATTGAACAATGTTGAATTGCATCACTCCTTGGTCAAGGAAGATGTGTATCCATCTTGGGACCTCCACTTGTGGCATCCACTCCACGATTAAGTCTGAGTTATCTGGAAATTAAAGACAGGACGTCCAACTGTTTGTGCTAAGAGAATGAGTCTGCTGCCTTTATTGCCAGGAGAATGCATGTGTGTATGTGTCACGTCTGAATGTCTGCTGTAGGGAGTGAGCAGCCTTATATACAGACTTACAGCACAATGGGGAAACCCCAGGTATAAGAGCTCGTATTTTCCTTGTGCTAGATATTAATGTCAGGTAGATAAGGCCGGGGCTGTAAGCCAGGACTAGAGAACAGGATGCACCTATGGTTATCAGCTGACAAACAATGCACAGAAATTAGTGGGGGCTGGGACCCAACAGGAAGAAATAAAGAACAAAATCAAAGAATTCCAGAATTCAATGAAAATGAAGACACAACATACCCAAACCTATGGGGCATTTTGAAAGCAGTGCTAAGAGGAAAGTTCACAGCACTAAGTGCCCACATGAAGAAACTGGAGAATAGTCACACTAGAGAATTAACAGCACACCTGAAAGCTGTAGGACAAAAAGAAGCAAACTCCCCCTGGAGGAGTAGACACCAGGAAATAACCAAATTGAGAGGTGAAATCAATAAAGTAGAAACTAGGAAAACAATACAAAGAATCAGTTAAACAAAGAGTTGGTTCTTTGACAAAATCAATAGGATCAAACTTTTATCCAACCTAATCAAAAGGCAGAGAGAGAACATGCTCATTAACAAAATCAGAAATGAAAAGGGGGACTTAACAACAGACACTGAGGAAATCCAGAGACTCATCAGGTCATACTTTGAAAACCTGTATTCCACAAAATTTAAAGGAAATGCAATTTTCTGGATAGATGTCATTTACCAAATCAAGAACAGACAAGCAATTTAAGTAGACCTACAAACCCTAATAAAATAGAAGCAGCCATAAAATGTCTCCCAACCAAAAAAAGCTCAGGGCCAGATGGTTTCAGCGCAGAATTCTACCAGAAATTCAAAGGGGAGCTGATACCAATTCTCCTCAAATTATTCCACACAATAGAAGCAGAAGGACCATTGCCAAACTCTTTCTATGAGGGTACAATTATCTTGTTTCCCAAACCACACAAAAACACAACTAAGATAGAGACTGCAGACAAATATCGTTCATGAACATTGATGCAAAAACACTTAATAAATACTGTCAAATCTAATAAAAAACACATCAGAAAAATCATAAACCATGACCAAATAGTTTTCATCCCAGGGATGCAGGGATGGTTCAATACACTAAAACCCATCAATGTAATCCACCATCTGAAAAAGAAAAAACACATTATCATCTCACTAAATGCTGAAAAAGCCATCAACAAAATTCAATACCTCTTCATGATAAAGGTCTTGGAGAGATCAGGGATAACAGGAATGCACCTAAATATAATAAAGGCAATATATAGCAAACCAACAGCCAACATCAAACTAAATGTAGAGAAACAACACGATTCTTATAAAATCAGAAAAAAGACAAGGGTGTCCACTCTCTCCATATTTCTTCAGTATTGTACTTGAAGTTCTATCTAGAGCAGTAATACAACAAAAGGTGATCTGGGGATACAAGTTGGTAAGGAAGAAGTAAAACCTTCACTATTTGTAGATGATATGTTTACAGAAGTGACCCAATGAATTCTACCAGAGAACTCCTATAACTGATAAACACCTTAAGCAAAGTGTCAGGATACCAGATTAACTTAAAAAATCAGCAGCCCTACTTTATATAGACAATAAAGGCATTGAGAATGAAATCAGAGAAACATTACCCTTTACAATAGCCACAAACAATATAGGATGTCTTGGGGTAAATCTAACCAAACAGGTGAAAGACCTGTATAACAAGAATTTTGAGACATTCAAGAAAGAAATTAAAGAAGATACCAGAAAATGGAAAGATCTCCCATACTCTTGGATAGGTTGGATAAACATAGTAAAAATGGCAATCTTATCAAAACCAATCTACAGATTCAATGAAATCCCTATCAAAATCCCAGCACAATTCTTCATAGATTTTGAAAGGACAATACTCAACTTTATATGAAAAAAAAGACTGAGGATAGCCAAAATAGCCCTGTACAATGAAGGAACTTCGGGAGGTATCACCATCCCTGACTTCAAGCTCTATTATAGAGTCATAGTCCTGGAAATAGCTTGGTATTGGCACAAAAACGGACAGGTAGTACAATAGAATTGAATTGAAGACGCTGATATTAACTCACACACCTATGAACACATGATCTTCGACAAAGAAGCTAAAAATGTACAATGGGAAAAAGAAAGCATCTTCAACAAATGGTGCTGGCGTAACTGGGTGTGGACATGTAGAAGATTGCAGATAGAGTCATATTTATCAGCATCCACAAAACTTATGTTCAACTGGATCAAAGACCTCAACACAAATCCAACCACACTGAACCTTATAGAGGAGAAAGTGGGAGGTACCCTTGAACGAATTGGTACAAGAGACTGCTTACTGAACATAACACCAGTAGCACAGACACTTAGATTGACAATTAATAAATGGAACCTCCTGAAACTGAGAAGCTTCTCTAAGGCAAAGGACACAGTCAGCAAGACAAAAAGGCAGCCCACAGAATGGGAAAAGCCCTTCACCAAACCCATATCTGACAAGGGACTGATTTCCAAAACATTAAAAAAAACTCAAGAAACTAGTCTCCAAAATACCAAATAATTCAACTAAAAAGTGGGGTACAGAACTAAACAAAGAATTCTCAATAGAGGAATCTAAAATGGCTGAAAGACATTTAAGAAAGTGCTCAACATCCTTAGCCATCAGGGAAATGCATATCAAAACAATTCTGAGATACCATCTTACTCTTGTCAGAATGGCTAAAATAAAAAAAAACACCAATGATAGTTTATGCTGGAGCTGATGTGGAGAAAGGGGAACACTCCTCCATTGCTGGTGGGAGTGCAAAGTTGTACAACCACTTTGGAAATCAGTATGGAGATTCCTCAGGAAAATGGGAATCAGTCTTCCACAAGACCCAGCAATTCCACTCTTAGGCATATACCCAAAAGATTCATATTCATACAACAAAGATATGTGTTCAACTATGTTCATAGTAGCATTATTTGTAATAGCTAGAACATGGAAGCAACTTAGATGCCCCTCAACTGAAGAATGGATGGAGAAAATATGGTACATTTACACCATGGAGTATTACGCAACAGAAAAAAAGAAATCTTGAAATTCACAGGGAAATGGTTGGAACTAGAAGAAACCATCCTGAATGAGGTAACCCAGTCACAAAAAGACAGCCATGGTATGTACTCACTCATCTATGGATTTTAGATTTAAAAGATTACCAACCTGCAATCCATACTGCTGGAGAAGCTAGGTGACAAGGAGGACCCTAAGAGAGAAATACATGGTCTCCCGGAGAAAGGGAAAGGGAGATCTCCTGAGCAAATTGGAAGAATTGTGGGAGGGGAGAGGGAGTTAGAAGAAAGAGGAGGGGACAAGAGGAGGGAAGAGGAGTCCATGAGGGAGCAGGAAGACTGAAGAATAGAGGAGAGTAAGAAAAGAGATACCATAATAGAGTGAACCATTGTAGGTTTAAAGAGAGATCTGGCACTAGGGAAATGTCCAGAGATCTACAATGATGACAGCAACTAACAATCTAAGCAATAGTGGATAGATTACCTTAATTGCTCTTCCCGTATAATGAGATTGATGGCTACATTGTATGCCACCCTAGAGCCTTCATCCAGCAGCCGATGGAAAAGCTAAACCCTGAGCTGAACTTCTGGGATCCAGTTACAGAGAGGGAGAAGTGATTAGCAAAGGGGTCAGGACCATGCTGGGGAAACCACAGAGGCAAATGACCTTAACAAGGGTGAGCTCGTAGATCCCAGACTGATAGACAGGAAACTAGCATGGGCCTGACCCAGACTCCCTGAATGTGGTTCAGTTATGAAGCCTGGGTGTTCTATGGGACCTCTGGCAGTGAGTGCATCAGTATTTATTCCTACTGTATGAATGAACTTTGGGAGCCCATTCCACAAGCAGGGATACTCTCTCAGCCTAGATATGCAGGAGGGGCTTGGGCCCTGCTCCAAATGATATGACAGACTTTGAGGATTCCCTCATGGAGGGCCTCACCTTCCCTGGGGAGCAGAGCATGGTTGGGATGGGGGGCTCGTGGGAAGGCAGGGAGAAGGGGAACATGGATTGACTTGTAAAACAATGAAAATCAATAAAATAAAACTCCACTAAGGATTTCTATAAATAGTCTTTCTTTCCATGCTATTTTTTTCTGTACTGTTCAATAAGTGCTGAACAAATGCAGTTGCCATAGACAGGCACTGATTAAGAACAGGCACAGATACAACTCACAGGTATCAACACACAGATTGCATGAAAGCAACTAACTACAAGATTATAGACGGTTAAGCATAGGGGGAAACGTGGAAAACTCAAATATGGGCTCAATCTTGGTTAAACTAATCTTAGAAGATACCGTTTTGTTGTCTTAAATATCATAAAATAATGACTTTAATATCTTAAAAGTCCAATTATCAAATGTAACTGGGAGAATCAAAAACATTTAATCACATTGAAGGGCACATATGGCTAACTCATATCCTGTTACCTTGGAAGAGCCATTAGAATTTTGGTGTGAAAAATTACCACAAGAAGCTTTCAATTTTCTGGCTTTCAGGATGCCATAGATGGCCATTTGAACATTGCTTTTAGTTTCATTTGTTACAGAATAATGTGAAACCATTTCGAGAAATGTAATATGCATATTATGGACTAATTTTGAAACATTCTAATGAGATAGAACAGCACATAGCAACCCACTTAAATTTAAAGAATATGAATTCCAGTCGACTGGAGACATCCATAGCACTCATGAACAATCTTTCCAGGCCTTTGGTCTGTGTATTAATCTATCTGAGGACATTCTTCACCCATAGATGTGTATGAACCTCTTTATAACCAGTTATGGATGGATGTCCAGTAAGGGAGCTGAGTGTCTCCTCTTGATAACTGATAGTTAACCTATACTAGCTGGTTAGATTTTGAAAAGGCAAAATATAAATCTGGTCAATGGGAATTGACTGTGTCTCATGTTCAGTCAAACTGAATAATAAATAATGATATGGTATACAATTTTCAACTCTTTGATATTAGAATAGGGACTGGCAATATTCTGAAAGATAAGAGTAGATGATAAGAAGGAATACATATATGAGATAAGAAGTTACAGAACATTTTATGGCCCTGAAGAGGATAGTCAAAGTGGAGTAAGACTCTGATCATGATAAAATCACATTCTGAATTTAGAACAGGTTAGGGATGTACAGAGGCTCTCATCATTAGCTCTTTGGAAGTGGGTAACAAGTCTGGGACAAGAGGTAATAGAAAGTATGCTGTTCAGAAGTTGAAATTGCCACGCAAGAATTATTCTTGTCAATAGAATAAACAATTGGAGACCAATAGCATTTAAGTGCCATGCACTGATTTTCCATGGTTGCCTCAACAAAGGCCTGCAGAAGTGTTTTTTCAAAAGGATCCAGGAAGTCTCACCACTGGCAAGAAGAGTATGGCAGCTCAAAACCTTGATTCCAGGTAGAAAGGGATGTCTCATGACCAGAAAGATGCTTGTTGTGGGTTGGCATGTCTGACAATCAAAACAGATACCACAGGGATTATTAAAGGCTAATAGAAAAATGTTATATTAATTTTACTCTTTATGATCCTCAATATACAATCCACTTATATGAGTTTAAACACAGAAACACAGGTAAAGTGAAAACTGAATTTCCCTGTTGTCTGAATTTGGTGATAATATTATTGGGGATGTTAAGAAGTTGATAAGGTAGTTCTCAATATTCATCCTGTTTTCAAATTTAGCACATGAAGAAAGGGGCAGATTGCTATAACTGATTACTAGAAGCTTTTTATGAAACTTTGACAATTGGTAGTGCTGATTGAAACATCTATTTCTTATTATCTTCAGCCCTAATTTGGTGGATTGCATTGATGAGTTCTGGAGGATCAGTTATGGAGCATGAACCTGTGAAATTCCTTCCAAATATAAGTACCCTCATTCCTTGAGAATGGGCCATTCCTGCTTTTCATGTTTTTAAAGTGGGGTCGTGGAGTTTTGTCGCTGTGGTGGATGATGTGGGCCTTACATCTGTGTATGTCTGACTCTCGGTGAGAGTTGATGCAGCTGTGTTCATGACTATATGGGGACAGCAGCTGGACCTAAGGCTCTCATTGTACATGGGGCACAAACATCGCAAGACAGTCCAACTTCAGCATCTCAGAATTGACATCTACAGTACAGGAATGATTGTGTAACTCACCAGACTATTCCGAGAACACTGGTAAATACTTGAAATGATTATGAAATGAGTATAGTTATACTATTAATCTTGTGAGATTTTCATTTTAGAAAATTTAGAACAATACATGAGATTTTCTGCTTCTGGTCGATGAGGCTTAAAATATTCCAGCACTGTGTTATCGTTTATGACAGTATCTCTGCTTTTGGATAACTATCACATGAATGTACTAATTACAAGAGATAATTGAGTCTGACAACATTCTCCCTGGAGTTCAGGGAAGTTTTTAGCTCTCCGTGTTTATGTTTCTAACTTTGTTGGAAATATTTAATCCCTCCCTAGCTCACACAAGTAATGGTTTAAATCGTCTTCATGTGCTAATGACTGGCCCTTTGGAAGATGTTTCTGAAGCTTAAAATATAAACAAACATTTGGAGCATAAAAAAAGACCTAAAAGAAACTCTGATCCATTTTATATTTGTTTTCTAAGATTCAGCCAGAATCTTTGGACAAGAGAGCGAGAGTATTCTACATAGGTTCATCTGTTCTCTTTACCTGAGGAGTAAACTACTGGTAAGTAGAAACTTGAAGAAAATAACGGGAACACATCCCAAGCTATCTTGTTCTCACTTTGTCCCCTGGCTACATCCTGACAGTACAGAGAATAAGAAAGTTGATTTCAGAACAGGAGGCAAAATGCCTGAAAATGCCTGTTAAGAACCAGGCCAGGCCTGTCTCTAACCAGGAAAGGAAATTGCTGTTCAGGCTCAGGATCAGATCACGGTCTGTCTTTTTGTTTGAAAGTATGGAGTTTGAAGTTATGGATTGGGTTAAGCTATCAGCTTAAACATGTTAGGAGGAGACACCTATTATTTTCCTTTCACGTGGAGGTTTCTTCATTTGGTGTCATAGATATTTGCAATTCAGAACACTGGACATCATCCACAGGAAAGCTCTTCACTAAGAATCAATGTTATTTAAAGAAGAAAGTAGACAAAGAAGATATTTGTTTATTCTAAACTCAAGTTTAACTTTTTTTTCTAGGATTTTTTTGTGGCTTTAAAAGCATTCGTTTTGCTTTATTCCATATCTTTCCAGAAAACAGAATAGATTCTGAGCTCCTTTGCCTAGAACTTAGAAACATTATGAAACAGGTATTATCATTTTCTTCAGTAGCCGATTACCTTGAGAACTATTAGTACACCCACAAACTGCTTAAATTTTTTCTTGCATTCGTGACTTATGAAAGTGTAATACAACAATTGATTATATCTCTGACCACAATGCCTGAAAAATGATTTTTAGGTAGTTGAGATATATTATTTGTATAGGTCACAGTGACTATTTGTTTCAAATTATGGAAAAATATTATTCTTATATCTGAATGTGAATGAATTCATATTATATATAATCCTCTATACATATGAATAAACATAAACTACCTCTTCTAACAACAATTTCTGGCCTTCCCTCAGCTGGAATGACTGTAATTAAAGTCTCTTTATTCTTGTTTGTTATTTGGAAGGAACATTACTTTGGGTCTGAAACTCTTAACTGCAACTAATTATGACCCAAGGAAGAATCAAATGTGTTTTAAATTCTACACTCTACTATAAATTCAGGATAAGTGATCACATCAAAACTTAGCCCAGGCTAATGAGCCTCTGTTAGTGCCATGTGTGAGCACACAAAGATGGTAGAAACAGGAAATTCAGCATACTGGCATCCAGAAGTATCCAGGGTCTTTAACACACACATATACTGACATGATAACTTACAATGTTCTATAGACACTCATGCCCCATATGAAAACCAGGGGCATGTCTCTCCACACTGAGAAGTGCCCTGATGGACTTGCTACTTCTCATGAGATAATGGGAGCTAGAGCTGAGCAAGAAGACATGGATACCCTTTCTTTGAAAAGAAAAAAATAGAATAGAATATACCTGGATAACAAAAGAATTAGGTTCCTATGATGCCCATGGCCTCAGACCATGAACTCAACCTATGTGTTTTTTCTTTCCCAGGCCTCTGGAGAAGTGACTTTCACACTCAAAAGTGAAGCAGACCAGAAACCCAGGGAGAGTGATGTGGTTTTGGTAATGAATGGCACTATTTAGTTTAGTAGCTCAGTATCAGTCAGGACTGAGCTAGAAAGAACCAACATAGCCTTTCCCAATATTCAATGTAAAATGATGTAGATACACTTGGTCCACGATTATAGAATTGAGGTGAGAACTCATTGGTAAAGCCTGATACCTTTTGCTCTAGGAATATAAAATTTTGTGTCATCAAGTGGACCCAAAATGAACTGTGTCTTTTCATCTAAAGGAGATAAATATTGAGTCCTGTGTTCTATATAACAAAGAAGGAAGAGATGATGCCCTAAAGAGTGAGTTCAGTGTGAGTGCTCACAGCTGAGAGTTGATGACAAGGGGACAGCTCTTTAGAGTGTCCCCTATTTAATCTATTCCTAGCACTTTCATATGTAATGTCCCTTGGTCAAACTTCAGTGGGTCCTAATTACCTTCAGAACAACTTATAATTCCTTAACATTACATTTAATTCAGCGCACAAGTTTGCAAGCCAGCATTCCTTCACTTACCCCCCTGAGCATTGTGTTATACATTGTCTCTTCTGAAGATGCCTTGAGGACACAACGGTCTCAGTCAATTTCAAGACTGTACTTCTCGGCTCATGGAGAACATGTGATGAAATCTTGTGAAAGTCCTTTCTCCCCGTCTCTGGAAGTCTGTCTGTGCTTACTCATTGACTAATTCAGAGGCTTCCTGGGGAAAAGTAAATGTTTTCCTACAAACGTTCCTCACCATAGAGCATTTCTGTGGTGCTGTTATCAGTTCCCAGGCAGTGCTCCAGCATTCCACACACTCAAATGATTCTTTAAAGAAAGAAGAGACCAGGCTCCCTCAAAAGAGAGATTTCAAAATGACTCACAGAATCTGTTATAAGGCATGGTGCTACACTGCATTTTAGGCAACAGAAAAGTCAGTGAGGAGCACGCCTTGATCCTTCTACTGGGTGTGTTCTTGAGTATACTCTATGAGCAAGGCAGCTTACCACCAGGAAGGAGGATGAAGTCAAAAGAATAAAGTTTTTTTCTAGGATAGCTGACTGACTGAAGCCTAGTAACTCTGAGATTCTAAGTCAGTCATATTCATCCAGCTCAGATTAGACCACAGACTCTTGGGTAAACACTGCCTCATAATGACCCTGAGGGCTTCTTTTCATTCTTGCTCATTACTGACCAATTCTCCACTCTGTGACTTTCTTTAGCTAGATTACAAATTGTAGTTTTAAAAACAGCTATTTGATTTACTCTTTTATTCCTCTCCCAATCCATTATTTATTGTTTTATGGTGTAGTGGTCGTTTTCCCCATTTTTACATTTACAATGGTCTCTTCCATTAAAACTGCATTTTTTCAGTGCTCCTTTAAAAATTGCCCATTATGTCTGCCTACATTACTTTTTGCATGTGTTCATATCTGTCGGTTCCTTTTGACTTGGGGTTTTGTTTATTGTCCTCTGTATTTTATTATCTAGTCTATGAAGTATTTCCTATGTTCTTTTAAAAGCCTCCTATCCTTACTTATATCCTCTAATTCCATTAATATTTTCTCCTCAAACTCAAATTTCTTTAGATTTATCTCTAAAAGAACATGGATCCTGTTGAAATACCACCTCAATCCCTATGTTTTATTATGCTATATAGATCATAAATCATTTTTGACAGATTTTCAGTAATCTGTTTATGTTCTTGTGGATGCTAGGTTCATTTGCTTCCAATTTCTGAAAACTTCTGAGGTTCAGATCCATGGGACAGAGCTGTTACAAGATCATGACCATCTGAGCTGTTGGTAGCCTCTTTTGGCTGCAGGCAATGTCATGATCAATTCCATCCATTCATCTTTCCAAAAGAACTTAGCTAAGAATGGCTCCCAGGGCTCGATACTGAATCCTAATCCTCTTCTGCTGTTGTTTTTCTTTAAGTATGGGAACACACACACACACACACACACACACACACACACATGCACACGCGCACACACACATGTCATGGTATCTTTGCAGAGCTCAGGGTACCACTTGCAGGAGCCTGTCCTCCACTTCTACCCTGTGGGTCCTGGCTGTAGAGTGCAGGAGGGCATCAGGCTTCATGGCGGCACCACTGTGCCATCTTACTGACCCTCCCTCTCCAATTTTAATGCAGAAAAAGGCTTTCAAGTAAACGAGTGGATCCCCCCCACTGGAATTTCATCCAGATTGCATGTGTTTATAAATCTGTTTAAATGACCATGTTGACCTTGACGGACACTTTCCAGACTCTGCACTCCAGCATTTCTATAAGATAATGAATCTGAGCAATTCTGCAAAGCTACCATCAGGTTTCCAGTCTGGGTGAGAGGCAAACCAAAAAAAATAAAGCATTAATAATGAAAAGAAAGAAAAGGTGACTGTAGGAGGAAGCCTGTATGCCGCCATTAACCATGTGACTTACTAGAGGCGCATACAGATGAGGTAAGAGCAGTTTACCACACCGCTAACCACACCCAGTTTAGGCATGACTAAAGACATATATGGATGGATGTAAAGACGTATACGTACGTAGGCGGTGAACTACGTCACTAGCCAGGCCCACTTTTGGGCATGGCTAGGGGGCATTATGGGGGGAAGGCATAAAAGACAGCACACAGGAAGTCTTGCTCTCTTTTCCCGGAGTTCAGCTTCCGGTTCGGCAGAGGGAAAACTACTTGGCTCATCTGGGTTACTTGTTGGGTATCTTGTGAGTAATTTCTACAATAAATACTTAGTTTTACTTTCAGTAAGTGTGTCGCTTATCGTTACAGCGTCATTTGGAGCCTCAGGTGACAATGAAACTTCCTAGTTTATTTGGTTAATATCCATTGATAACTCCAATAAACTGAGACAAAACATTGTATTATGGATAATTAATCCTGAACATCTGTGCACCAAATCCAGGTTGTTAGACACTCATTTCCAGCCAATTAGATCAGAACTTGTAGAGAAGGCAACAAGGCTGTTTGGCTTCTAAAGACTTGCTCTCTTAACAGAGAAAACTCAGGTAGGCATTCCTTATTCAAGAGCCTAGATTTGTGTTGAGAAATTTTAATACACAAACAATAAAATGAACTCAACAGATTGTTCCTGCATATACTGTGTACACACACATGTGACACTAATGATCAAAGGAGATGTCTGTTAACTTGAGAGTGAGGTGGTATGAATAAAGGCCAAGGAAGCATCACTGAGAAGGCCTGGAGGAAGTGAAGGGATAAGGGGGCGATGTAATTCTATTAATTAAAATTATTTTAAAATGAAAAATTCCTAACTCTAAATTATATTGAGAAAGTGTCTTTCACCTTCATACTGTAACATCTAAAACCTATCCAACAGCCACAAAAATTACTATAATTTTATGAAGCGGCTCTTAGAAACTTTCACTAATCGATTTCTTTCTATTATTCCCAGAATTTTGCTGGAGGACGGGCATATCCATATGGAGACAGCCAATGACTCCATGTTGACAGAATTTGTCTTGGTGGGGCTCTCTGACCACCCAAAGCTCCAGAAAGTTCTATTCGTGCTAGTTTTATTCACATATGTGATGATCCTGCTTGGAAATGGAGTCCTTGTCTCGGTAGTCATCTATGATGTGCGCCTGCACACCCCCATGTATTTCTTCCTCTGCAACCTTTCCTTCCTGGATATCTTTTACACAAGCTCTTCTGTCCCACTGATTCTCGGTAGCTTTCTGAAGGGAAGGAAGAGGGTTTCCTTCCCTGAGTGCATGGTGCAAATGTTCTTTTCCTTTGCCATGGGTGCCACAGAATGTGTGCTTCTAGGCATGATGGCACTTGACCGCTTTCTGGCCATCTGTTACCCGCTGAGGTACCCTGCCATCATGAGCAAGGGTACCTATGTGCCCATGGCAGCTGGATGCTGGGTCGCTGGGTTTCTTGACTCATTGGTGCAGACATCTCTTGCAGTGCGATTACCATTCTGTACTAATAACGTCATTCACCACTTTGAGTGTGAAATTCTGGCCATTCTGAAACTGGCTTGTGCGGATATTTCAATCAATGTGATTAGCATGGCAGGGTCAAATTTGCTTTTTCTAGCTGTGCCATTGTCAGTCATTGCTGTCTCTTATGTTTTCATCGTTGCCACTATTCTGAGGATCCCTTCCACTGAAGGAAAACAGAAGGCCTTCTCCACATGCTCTGCCCACCTGACAGTGGTGATTATATTCTATGGAACCATCTTCTTCATGTACGCAACGCCCAAGTCTAAAGCTACTGCGGGGGCAGAATATCAGAGCTTGACTGAGGCCCTTATCTCCTTCTTCTATGGGATGATGACCCCCATGCTCAATCCTCTCATCTACAGTCTGAGGAACAAGGATGTGAAGGCTGCTGTTCAGAACATGCTGGGAGGAAAGTGTCTGATAAAACATAAGTGATTATATAGACCACATGACTCACTGTTCCAAGTTGCTACAGACACGGGATTCAGAAAGATCAAAATGCTGCATGTATATTCAAAGCCATTAAGCATGGTATTGGTTGCTTTTGCTACAGTTATGTTTTTTTACATAAATGCAGAAATGAGACATAATGACATTTGTAAAGTATGCTGTTATAGAAATGAAAGGATCCTGGAAATATTTCAGTGATTGCTTAGCAAGGAGACACAAACCCTTAACCATTTAGAAGATAATGGGGAAGTGTTTTAAGAAACACCTTATTTTAAAGTCCTTAGCAGCGGTTTGTAGCCTTTGTAGGTGCACTGTGAATGAGTGGGCAAAGTGACTATTAAATAGTATAAGATGCAGAACATTCAGTTCATTTTCTCACTTCCTTATCATTCGTATTCAACACCGTGTAAATTCCCCAGTGATAGAATCTTACCTGTTCTTTAGCTTACAGGAACCCAAGTGATAATCATCTGGAACATAGTAAATGTTAACTATTTTTAAATTATAGAATCTTACCTGTTCTTTAGCTTACAGGAACCCAAGTGATAATCATCTGGAACATAGTAATGTTAACTATTTTTAAATTATAGAATCTTACATGTTCTTTAGCTTACAGGAACCCAAGTGATAATCATCTGGAACATAGCAATGCTAACTATTTTTAAATTATAGAATCTTACCTGTTCTTTAGCTTACAGGAACCCAAGTGATAATCATCTGGAACATAGCAATGTTAACTATTTTTAAATTATGTATGAGCCACATTCTTCAGTTATTTGGTCAGAGTCTACATGTCACCTGCCAAACATGTCACGGAATCAGTAATTAAATTTTCATTGTGGCAAGCCATAGGGGTTTAGAGAGTGATACTGTGTCCTACCCATTCTAAATACCCCCTCCCCTGCCCCCATGTAATGTGTATTCTTCCTTCCAGCTTCCTGGGTCCCACCGCTGTCTTAGCCCCCAAATAACACACGAGACACTATGTTACTTACAAAGCTGTCGGCTGTTTGCTATGGTTTCTCATTGGCTATCTCTGACTTAACTATTAACCCATAATTATGAATCTATATATTTTTATTCTTGCTGAGAGTGCAACCTCATGTGTCCTTTCTTCCTGAGATCACATGTCGACTCCCTCCTCTTAACTACATTTCCCAGAATACCCCCCGACTCCTAGTCCCACCTATCTTGCTTCCCTATTGGCCAACAGGGCTTTATTTATCAACCAATAATACAACATATACACAGAAGTACTTCCCCTCTCCCCCTTCCCACATACACACATACTACAGGGAGAAGTTACAATACAAAGCAAAGCTGGAAGATCTCCAGGATACAATAATAATAATATTATCCCTCTGGGAAATGCCAGCATCTGTCAGCCAATATGTCTTGAAACCTAGTTCTCATTTAGAGATCTGAACCCAGAGCTCTTGCATTGTGCCTGAACACATTAAAGCAAACTAGGTTTTCAGACAAACTGTTTGGTTTTACAGATAGATGTATTTGGCATAACTGAACCTCAAGCACATACTGTTAACATTCTGGAAGCATAGATTTGAATATTACAATTTCCAGGGAAATACATAAGTTCCAAATCCTAAACATGTCCCTAGAGTGATTTCACAAAAGACAAGCTCAATCAACTCCTTTAAATGGGGCATATTTTCTAGTTCATTAGAAACATTTGCACTGTCACCAGCTAATAAGACTTCAAATCAGTGTCCCTTGTATCAACTAAACATAAATACAAAGGCTCTTTGGGAAAAATCATCTTTAGTTTTCATTCAAGGTTCAGACAAAAGTAAAATATATAAAATATACTGAATGAACCACTTTATTGAGACTCCATGTACACTATAACCATAAACAAGGTAAGTAGGCCAAGCCTATTTTGAAAGTAATAGTATATTAAAAGATGTCTGTTATTCAGTATACAACTGTTAATACGCCACTTTGCCTTAATATGGTCTGGATGTTTTAAAGAGATATGTGTATGTATAAGAAAAAAAGGTTGAAATTAAAAGACAGAAGACATATGCTATGCAAATTATTCCAAGACTGATATTTCTATATAAATGACTAACAAATAGATTTATGACCAAATAAAATCTATTTCCAATAAAGTGATAGCTGCATTATTATAGAAAGTAAATTTAACCAAAGAGATATACATACAATTCTAAGTGGTAACCTCTTAATAAAAGTCTTTCAAGAGGAAAAATGGAAGGCATATAATGGCCTTACATCCTCTCAAGTATTAAGACAATGAATAAATATTTGTAATGACATAAAATATTTGAGGAAAAAAATCAATCTAACTCTGATGGAACATACATTCTTCTAAAGTATATGTAGGATGTTTTTAAAAACCTAAATTATGTCAAACTGTGTGCATGCCCAGCAATTTCTAAGAAATTATATTAACTAGTCTACACTCAGTGAGCATTGTGACTCAGGGCTTTGCCAAACCATAAAACCACTGGATACGCATAGAGATGAGGGTTTCAGTGTGGTACCCTTAAGGAAGAAGAGAAGGTGGAAGGGATTTTTACTTGGTTATAGAGGCTGAAACTCTGTTAAGTCTGAATGTGCAGTTTTAGACTGTGTGCATCAGATGCTCGCATCCATACCTGCCTTGCTTGCATCCATCTTAAGAGCCCATGCAAATGATTTTTCTTTCTGAACCTTAGATGTTCTCAGTTATTTTGAGTCTTAAACACACTACTTTAAAAATCCATGCTATGTAGTCCTTCTCTCATGCCAGACGCTGATTTATTCCACAAACCCAGGGTAAGAGATTTAGGGAGCTCCGTTGTTAAGGGTAACAGTGGATTTCCAGGATGAAGGCAACCAAGTAGCACATAACTACTGATTCTGGGACTGTGTTTGATGCTTCAGATAATATGATTCTTCATGTAAATATTCCACATCATGACTTTTTAGTGTGTGGAAAAATCATTGCAGCCATTTCTTGCCTCCTCACACTTTTTAGGAAAAGAAGTACTATTGTTAACAGGAGAAGCAAGGAGGCTTGCTAAGGGTTGGAAGGGAGTCAAGGATGTGCAGAGACAGAGCCAAAAGCCAAGGTACTCTGAAAGCCTAAAACTGAATAACTTAATGCTAGGAAAGAAAATTATAGATACTGACATCAAACTAACAGAAAAATTATCATGGAAAGGGGGCACTCTGAGTCAATACATCCAAGATTATCTCCATTGAGGCAGGTTAGGAAATCATCTGTGGTGAGTCAAGTCAATGGATGTAATAGGATCATTAGGACTCTAATCTATATTACAGAGAGTCCTCATTAGTGGGTAATGCTGTATTATTCACAATAGCTATGCTATAAAACAAGACTAGATGTCCCACCACAGATTAACAAGGAAAATATTGTATGTATGTATGTATGTATGTATGTATGTATGTATGCATGCATACAATGGAATTTTCTTTGTTAACTGTGAATGAGTTGCTTGCAGGATAGATACAACTGTAGATAATCACATGAAGCAAATTAAGCCATTTTCAGAAGGACAAACATTCCTTCTCTTATTTGTAATTCTTAGATTTTTATGCAGCTACCTAAGGCTATATTTGCATATTTATGTGACATAAAAGTAGGGGCTGAATTTTCTAGGCGAACAAGCATGAGTAACAGGGGACACTGACATGAAGAGAGAGTAGGGAAGTATGGAGAATATCTTACATGTAACTGAAAAACTTAAAAATTCCAAATAAAAAATTTAAAAAGGAGTCTTCAAGAGACCAGACAGAAATTTGTATTTACTATCATGTCTACTATTTACAAATACTTTTTGTAAATCAGAGAAAAGCCAGTAAACACATGTTGCTGAGGTGCAGTTAATTTTAATAAAAGCTGAAATATATGCATGTTGTGTTCTATAAATTACATATATCATGCCAAAGTTAAATGTATTACCGTAGGTCACATGTCTGGGAGCAGTTTAGTTAGGACACAAATACCATTAAATAATCTCCCAAGTTCATACACCAATTGCCCTACAATGTCACTTCACTTCAGTTTTGTTTACTGAAAAAAAAGACCTGTTAAGATCCCCCAGTTTTCTGTTCTGTGAGGCGTTGGCCATATAAACAAAGGGATTTCAGAGAGGCATAGGAAGTTTCCATTTCTTTTCTTCTTGTTATCTCATAGCCAGGTAATCCCCTCCCACAGGAGAACAGAACGCAGTCAGTATTTATACCTGAGCACAGAACCACATCTCAGAAGGTGTCATTATAAGTTTACTGACCTACTTCTGCCTGATTGAAAGGAACAAATAAGTTGCATAGGGCTGGGATCCCATGTGCCTGCTAACGGTCTAAAGTCAAGCTGTTAAATTGAAAGGGTAACTTTAACATCACTCTTCCCTCCACAAGTCTCCTGGAGGGGGTCATGGGGTCGAGTTCCTAGGAGATTGGTTCCTCCCTTAGTTAAAACTATACAAGAAAGAGTTATGTGATTTATCATGTGAGATAATCTCAAAGTGTATTCAGTACTCTGTGGAAGTCATGTCATGCTCTATGTAGGTCCATTAATTGGATATTCTGTAACCTGAAAACAAAACAGAACAAGAAATAGTGTAAAAGAGATGTATTCCAATAAAAACAGTCAGAGTTATTGACTGGCGAAAAAATGAATATATAATATTGTGTTTTGTTTAGTCATGTGGGACTTGTCCAACACTTCCTATCTAGTCTGTTACTCTCAAATACATTAATTATGTAGCAAGGAAAATATTTGAATGAGGACGCATTAAGTCATGAAAACAGTTCATTTTCATCCCTGAGAGTTAATGTAAAGTTCATGTAAATATTATATTTTTAAAAAATGATGGAGTTCCTTGGAATAGAATAAGCCAGCCTTTTGGAGTGTGAAATTCTTTTTTCTTTCAATATTTGCATTAATCCAAGAAAATTATGGGAAGCATACCAAGGAAACTCCAATGGTAATGTAAGATAGGATCTGACTTAGTCACTCTCACATTGCTGTGAAGAGTCACACTGGCCAAAGCAATTATAACAAAGGAAAATGTGTAGTTTGGGGCTGGCTCACAGTTTCAGAATTAGTTCATTGTCATCATGGTGGAAAGCAGATAAACATTGTACTCGAGGAGTAGCTGAGAGCTTTACATCCTGATCTGTGAGCAGTGGACACACACACACACACACACACACACACACACACACACACACACAGACACACACACACAGAGGGAGAGAGACAGAGAGACAGAGAGAGACAGAGACAGAAACAGAGACAGAGACACAGAAAGAGACAGAGAGAAAGAGAGAATGGGCCTGGTGTGTGGGCTTTGGAAACCCCAAAGCCCACCCCAATTGGCATACTTCCTTAAAGAAGGAAATAAACTGTATTTCCATAACTTATCAAGGAATCCATGCTGCATTTTAGCAGCAGTGATTCATTTTGAAACCTTTTTCTATTCATTGTTTTTGTTTCATATTTAATCAGAAAGATTAACACATCTGTTTAGTGTCACCAAGTTTAGGCAAAAAACAAAACATTCAAACATTGGTTCCTGTACAATAAAGCAATGTTGATTTTCCTCGAGATGCTGTCAAATGTCAGCAATCATGATAAGGATGGGGTGACATATTGTTTACAAATCAATAAAGCTTGCTTGGGAAGCAGAATGCAGAGCTAACCACAGAGGCCAAGTAGTGATGTTACACACCTTTAATCTCAGGATTCAGGAGAAGAGGCAGATGGAGCTCTGTGAGTTCACGACCACCCTGGGCTCCATGAGAGTGAATCAGTTTAAAAGAGAAACAGAGCCCATGGCTTTAATCCAAACACTAGAGAGGCATAAAAGGAAGAGTCAAAGGGTCTCATGTGAGATTTACTTTCCAGGCACAGGGAAGACAGAATCACTCTTTTAGGCTGATGTACAGGTAGCAGCTGCTGGCTGACTGTTTTGCTTCTCTTACTTTCAGCTTGAATCCTAATATCTGTTTCTGGGTTTTTATTATTTGTGCTACATAAGTCTGTTTAAAAACATTCATGTAGGTGACTGATGAGATACTTATAAGGTTTATTTTATGACTCAAATAGCTTAGTAGAATCTGCTAAGCCAACATGGACCCTGAAATTCAGAAATGTCTAGTGACTTCTGTGCAGCTGTAGATATGGAGCTTGACCAACCTGGCTCAACCAACTCTGAATCACTTTGCCCTTCTTCCTCTCAAGTAGGAGAGAGGCTTTTCTCCCCTAGAGTCAGGTCAAATCAGCATTCAGAAGAGAACGCACAGTAGGAGTCCTCTAAAACCTCTCATTCCTAAGATGCTTTCTCCAGCAATACAGGAAACATAACTGAAGCTTGCATGAGCAAGACTTAGAAATAGCTTGCAAATTCTTGAATGTTATCATGAGAACAGAGTGATCATGATTCCCTTAGAGAATTATGAAGGTTATATTCACACAGCTGTAAATACAACAGAAAGCAAAGAGCACCTTGGTGGTTATGATTATCCTAAGGTAGTTCATCTCACTTCACACAATGCTATGAGCTTCAGTGGGCTGGGGAGAGCGGAAGGTGGTGACCATTAGTTGTTCTGCATGTATCTTACTGTAGTCAAACTGACTCATTATAAGATAGTATCTGTCTGATATCCATCAGTTCGAGTTTGAGTATTTTTATAGAATACTTCCTTTTCTTTGTGCTTTTGTAGTTAATAACAGAAGTAGATGAGAGTATACTTTAATGAAATAAAATAGAAGGATTCTCTTTATGCAGTAAGTTACAGTAATTATAACGTTATTATAGCGTTAAAAGAGAAAGCATAAAATGCCCATTATTTAAACAGATCATATTTTAGATAAAAGTGAAATATAAATGAAATGTAGAAAAATAAATCAGTCTATTATAAATGATGTCTTCACTGGGAATTTGATAGCATACAAAAAACTGATTACGACATACTATTGAGTATAAAAGAATGTTTGAATCATCTTCTTTATTTTTTATACACATACACAGACAAACTGACACACAATACTGAGAGTCACTTAGTCATTTATATGTATATGTGTTTAGGACTGACTACATGGTATTAGAAAAATCTATCAATTGGCTCATCCCTGGTAAAGATTGATTCGCTTCTCTTAATGCCTATAGCTCCTTATCTAAGGGTAGGGATGTGGGATTTCACCCATCCATGTTGGCGTGTTAACTGGTGCTTTCATTGTGCAGGTCTTGTTTAGGTGACCCATGGATGTATCATTGGGATTGGGCACCCCATAGTCACTTGTTCTCTGTATTCTGGTCAGTTGTAGCTTTCTGTGATGGTCTCTGTCGCCTACAAAACGAAGGTTCACTGAATATGGGTGAAAGTTGTACTTATCTGTGAACATAAGGATAGGCATTTAGAATGCAATTAGGAATTATAATGGTTTCAAGAATCATCAGTGGTAGATTTTCCTCTAAGATCTGTGACTTCACCAATCACAGGCAGTTGATTAGGTCGCAATACCAGGCACGAATTCCCTTGTACTGAGCAGGGCTTAAGTTTAACTGGAGATCTGTTGCTTACTCTCAAGAAATAAAGTGCCACTATTATAACCTTGTTCTATCTACCATGCTGGTCATTGTTGTGGTTCCTAGACTTTACAGCTTGCTTTTTTCCTTGGTAGCTGGTACAGCATGGTTGGGTACTATGAGAGCTTTTTCTCAGCAAGGCAGCTTCTGCATCAGTTCTGTCTTGAGTTCTCCAAGTTCTGTGTCCAAAGTATGTGGTGTCTTCTGCAATTATGTCTCACCTTCAAGTTCTGGAAGGAAACCAATGGTGATGACAATGGCCTGTATGGGTAAAAGAGTATGTTTTATAGAAACAGAAAAAAAGCTCTGGTTCTAGGAAATTGAGTGAAAACACTCAAGAAATTTAGAAACAAATGAAAATGCCCAAAATATGAAAATCGTAGGCTAAAGTTTAGTAATATCTTTAATAAAATTTATTTTTTCAGGTACTATAAAATAACTTTTAAGTAAGAATAAATAAGAATAACGATAGAAAAGAAACTGATGTCATCTGTAGCACCAGTTCTAATTCATCTTAATAATAAAAAGCTGGAGTCAGACATTGGGGGTGGAAGCCGAAAGATCAGAGAAGCAGAGCTGTCAGCCACTGTGTTTTCACCTCTACAAAATCCTCAGATCAAAAAGAGACCAAACTTTTGTCTCTCTCCACTTTATATTCCCCTATCTGCCCAGACATAGCAATTCCTGTCTGTCTGTACAGACCTCCAGACCTCTATCGTTAACTAGTGACTAGCTTCACTCTCTTATCTTCAGGCAAGCTTTACTTGTTATAGTAGAAACAAGATATCACCACAACCATCTTAGTTGGTGAGAGTCAGAGAAGCAAAATTAGACTCTATGTCAAAGAAAAAAGAGGAGACTTTGGAAATCCACATAGGAAACAGTCCAGTTATAATTTCCATTGCTGGGACAAACACCGTGACCAAAATCACCTTAGGGGAGAAAAGGGCAGAGTCATCTTACAGGTTACAGTCCATCAAAGAGGGAAGCCACAGCAGGGACTAAGGCAAACTTAATGCAGAAACCATGGGGGAACCCTACTTGCTGAGCCATGCTTACTGGCTTTCTTATACACCCCAGGACCCACTCTGCTAAGTGCCACCACTTTTGGCTGGGCCCTCTATGGCAGCAGATAAGACAATAGTCGGGCATGCCTGGAGGACAGTCTGATTGGGACAGTCTCTCAACTGAGAGTCCCTGATCAGGTGACTCTAGGCTGGGACAGGACGTCAGTTAGAGCTAAGTAGGATAAGACACAAAAGCATACCTGAAAAGAACACAGAAAACATCCAAGAAAATCCAGAGATAAAAGTATGACCTAAAGCACAGCAAAAATAAAAAAGTAAAAAAAAAAAAAAGCAAAGATGAAGATACCTGAAGGTGTGTGCTAGTCTCTACATGTACATACACACATGAGTACTCAACTTCATGTGGACATGAGCACCCACACACATGCACACACACTTGTGTGTGCCTGATAGGAGGAACCTGGTACATATCAAGGGAGTGTTACTACTGCAGACTCTGGGTTGGTCTAAGGAAGGGCCGGGAGGGACAGCTGTGGAGAGCAGGAGGGCATGCCATGACTAGCCAAGGAGAAAGGCAAGACAGCCCTGCTCTGGGTGGCCAGGAGCAGATCTTGTCAACACAGACTGATGCTGGAGTTCGACAGCTCTGAGCCTGTTGTCTCTAGTGCTGAAGCTCCTTGTTTGCTGTTTACTGCCACTGAATATGAAAACTGCAGTTCCAAGAGAACTTGATGCTCATAGCTATGTCCTTCCAGAAGGGTGAAAAAGACTCAGGAGTCCTTGAAAGTATGAAGACAGGCCCTCTGCCTCATGCTTTGATGATGGCTTCCATGCTCCCCAAGGGTCTGGTAGGCAGCCTCAGCTAAAACATTGGCCTCTACAAGGTTATGATGTGGGAAGTCTTGGTACAGGCATAGAGCCTGCTTAGCCCACAGACTATAAAGCAGAGACTCCAAGTAGGTGACAGGAGGCTATCCCAATCATTTCAGCAGTACGTTGGTGACCTTAGAGTGCTGGTATTTTATTATAGGTGAAAGAATCTACAAAGTATCTCTTGTGCCAATGTTGGTATATTTTGGTGTGCTTTTCCTGGTTGCTTGGTTCCTTAATCCTAGAATAAAAATGAGCCCATTGGTACATACAAAAAGTACATGAAACTTGCATTACTGTATTGTACATTCTCTATCCCACATTGTACTGGTACAAACTGAAACATAGTGATAAATCCACATGCACATAAGGAAGGACAAAGGCAAATGGCAAGGACACAGGTGAACCATACAACATAAACAAGGGCAGCAGGTATCCGCAGCATCTAAGTGAGGACAGCACGTGACAGCAACTTCCAAAGCGTTTGTGTGTCCCCTGTGGATGGTGACTAATGCCAGGCTCATTTGTTCTTTCTTGTTCTCCATTTATTACCGAGGTGTCATGGAGTTCATGGAATTACGCTGATGACTTTGACGCAGGCTGAGTGTTGTCCTTTAGAGAAGGAGACAATGTGACACAGAGCTGAACCTAAGGACAGGTGAGAAAGTCACAGCAAATACAGGGCTACTGTGTCCCACAGTGTCAACCTCATCAAGACAAGCAGGTCGTTTGGTCATTGCATTAATCATAAGGCTTGGAATTGATAGCTACATGACTCAGAGAATAGTGAGGAAACTGGAGACAGCTGTCAAGAATGAGTGTGTACATACAGATGGAGACAGCATGCACACAGCCAGAACTGGCACCATGGTTGTGCAAGACAATTAATACTTTATTTATATTCATGCCAGCGCTATGATGATATTAATACTTTATTTATATTCATGATAGCGCTATGATGATATTAACTTTCACTACCAGCATAAGGGAAGGAAAAAAGCTAATTTGAGAATGAAATATGCGAAAGTCATGAAACTTGTATTTCTATGTAATGCTTTCCTCAATTTATTTTTCCACACTTATTGTTTCCAAGTCCGTGCTTTCCTTTAGCTGATTTTACCCAATAGCTATAGGCATAGGAGACTATAGTCTTCTACAGGATCACAGAGCCTTGGGATTGCGGCTTGCTCTGTCTTACTTGAGCCAAGTTCAGAACATCAATCACATTAAGCATTTCATATCTTAAATAAAACCTATTTATATGAAAAGTGTTTGTTTATTCTGTCTTTTTCTAGTTATGATAGGATCTTTATTTTGTTCTAGTGCCTTTCACTAAGGGCATATCTATCTCTCTATCATCTATCTATCTATCTATCTGTCACCAACATGCCCTTCTTTTCCCAGAGTCAGTGATCAAGTAGGGATTGAGCATGGTCTGGGAACCCGCTGATGTGGAGACCCTAGTGGATAGGGACTCAACAGACAACTGTCCCGAAGTTCTCTGAGACCCAATAGAATCCACAGCACATATAATCACTGTCTATTCAGTCAGCCTGCTCACAGTACTCTCCAGCAACATTGAAGATTGAAGACAAGAACCATGGAATATGGAACCAAGTGAATATGATACAAAAGATCCATGCAAAGTAATCACCAGGAGAGTTCATACACACACACACACACACACACACACACACACACACACACACACACACACACACACACACACACACACACACACACACATATATTCTGAATGTTTAATCCCAGCACAGGGGAGGTATAGAAGGAAGGAGCAAAGGGTCTCATGTGAGATTTAGTTTCCAGACAGGGAATTATGTGTCTCTGAGGATTCATGGAGATAGGATCACTCTTTCAGTCTGATATGGAGGTAAGAGCTACTGGTTGGCTGCTTTGCATTTCTGATCCTGAGCTTCAAGGCCAACATCTCTCTTTGAGTTTTTATTATTCGTGTTACAAGAAGCTAAATGTACTTATCATTTTTCCATACCCAAGGATTCTAGGTCAATAAGACATTACTAGTCACAGAGACTATTTATCTTGGATTTAAATCCATATCAATCGAATACAGCCATGTTTTAGATTGTCACAACCCACTGTTCTGTGCTTATTTTGCTTGCAATTCTGATACTTGTAGTCTTGTAGAATTTAGAAAGGGGCTCAATCCCAGCTACCTGTGTGGCTATCAATGTTATGACTCTTCATTTGTGACCCCAAACACTGTGTATTACTGAGTTTCTGTAGGGAAACTGAACCAATAGGATGTGTGGCTGTGTGTAAAGAAATTTTTATTGAAGTTATGTGTGATTCATATGAGTATGGAGTTAAGTCTCTAGGTTATTTTTGTTCCACTTGACATACATCAACCCTGTCATAGAATCAGGAAGTAAACTTTCATTGTAATAAGCCACACAGGTTCAGTGGCTGTTTGTAACTGTAACCTAATGATCCTAACCATATCTACACACACATATAAAGATGTATATACACACACACAGATGTACACACACAGACACACACACACATACACATGTATTCTCTCTCTCTCTCTCTCTCTCTCTCTCTCTCTCTCTCTCTCTCTCTCTCTCTCTTAGGAGTTCTTTCCATGACATTTGTTTTTCTGTACTGTCCAGTAAGTACAGAACATATCCAATTGCTGAGCACAGGTAGCATTCAGAACAGATGCAGACACAACTCACAGGTATCAAGGCACAGACCCACACTGTGATGAAAAAATTAATAACTAAAAGACACAAACGTTTAGGCTGTGACAAAGAAATAGAGAGCCCTCTGATCACAAAGTATGTGACCAGAAGCTTGAACCCATGAGCAGCTGCACCAACATCTGCCCCTACACCCTTGCCTTAAGAAGACTGGGAACCAGATAGCCTCTTGACCTACCAGTCATAAACTTTTAGATCACAGGATGTCCTCCAGTTGTAAGCCCCTAGCCCACAGATGTGCCAACTAATTTTACCTAACCAGGTGACAGTTACTGCCTTCTTCAAGGCCCTTCATTTCATGATGATCTTGTATGGAAACTTTGTGTGTTAAGTAATCTCTGTAACCATGGTGAGCTTACAACCTGAGACTTGCAGTCTCCCTCCCCTTTTTCCCTTTAAAAGCTTCTCTTTTTGGCTGGTTGGTATCTCATCTCTCCACCATGGGGTGAGATCCAAGCTGGCCAGCTTGAATTAAAGAAACCTTTAGCTTTTGCATCAGAAGTGTCAACTCCTTGGGTTAGTCTCTGGGATTCTGCAAACCTGGCACAACACACACACATTAACAGACAGGTTGCATATAGGCAACTAACTACCAAATTATAGACAGATAACTACAGAGAAAAAAGTGGAGAATTCAAATATGGGGTCACTCTTGATTAAACCAATCCAAGAGGATGCCACTCCCCCCCCGCCTTTCTCTCTCTCTCCTTTCTCTGTCTCTGTCTCTGTCTCTCTCTCTCTCTGTCTCTCTCTCTCTCTTTGAGACAGAATTTCTCTGTGTATCCTTGGTTGTCCTGGAACTCACTCTGTAGACCAGGTTTGCCTTGAACTCATAGAGATCCACCTGCCTCTGCATCCTGAGTGCTGGGATTAAAGGCATGCGCCACCACCATGCACTTGTCACTTCTTAATGTAGTATCAACTCTCCCTTAAAATACTTGAGAGGTGAAGGGTGACTGATGGCTCAGCTGGAGCAGGCAAGAAGTGTTAGTGTGACTTTCTTCTGTTGTTCTACTCTGTTCAAGAGCCCAAGACTAGTAGCGTTTGAGTAACAGTAAATAACATTTCACCCTTTTCAAGGCATCCTATGGCCCAGTCAAAGTGACATAAAATTAACTATCAAAGAGCTGATAAGATGACTTGTTGCACAGGCTTGGCAACCTGAATTCAATCCCCAAAATCCAAATAAAGTTATGAGGAGAGAACAAATTCCACAAATTTGTTCTGTGACTTGCACACAAGCACCATGGCACATGTACCAACACACACACACACACACACACACACACACACACACACACCATGTGCACACATAATCATAATAAATATACTGTATTTTAAGAAATTAATCAACTCAAACCATAGAGTACATAATAATAGAAATTGCAATTGACTTCTTTTTCATCATTGTATTACATCTTGATGTTAGCAATGGATCCACACTAAAGAATATCTATTAAGTGGTGGTCCACACCACTAATCTCCTAGCACTAGGGAGGCAGAGATAGGCAGATCTTTGTGAGTTCAAATCCAGCCTGGCCTACACACAGAGTGAATATCCAGGATATCTAGAGCTACACAGAGAAAACCCTGTTTTAAAAAAAACCAAAACTAAAACAAAGTCATTAAAATCGATATACTAGTGGAAAGAGCCTTTTATCAAGACATAATTGAGATAACAAATTTTGAAGGTCATTGCCTCTAGTGATAGTCCATAACTAACCATGATAATATGAGAGCTTTAAAAAACTAACAGCCAACTTTTATTGAACTCTTATTCTTATAAACTGTACAGTTGACTTAGAAACTATCCAAACAATCAGAAAACATAGTTGTAAGCATAGGAAAATTTCAACAATCGGATTAGAAAAGCATGTTTTGTCATCTTCAGTGCAATGACACATTATATATAAATTTATTCTTAGACCATTTCACACATGTGCAAAATATGAAGGGTCCAATGTCATTCTCTCTCATCTCTCTCCACCTATGTCCTTGCCCAGCCTCCCCACAAATTTCTCTCCCACCTTTATGTGTATTATTTCTGGTTAAACCTACTGAATTTAACCAGGGCTCTCTGTGAGAGATATCTCCAGTTTGGAGATATCTCATGCAGCCAGATGGACTCAGCAATGTGCACACAACTCAAGGCAGTGGTTTCCCACCCTCTTTGAGCCACTCCTTTCGGGGCTAACTGTCCACAATGCCAGTCTGTTTGGGCAGAGTGCAGGTATCCACAGCTCTGAGTTAGTGACCTTAGTGTTTGTGTCAACTTGAGAGGAGACAATGGCGTTTTAAAGCCTTTCAAGCTCTACCTTTAGCTCAAACTGTCCTTTGTTCCATCCTACCCCCTCTGGACCCCACCCAGACTGTTGAACTATTGGTTATTGATCAATTCTGGCAGGGGTGGGGAATCACAGTCTTAGGTTGGGTTAACATTGCTGAGCCATCTTCTGCAATATTCCCTGAGCCTTAGGGAGAATGGTGCGAATGTCCTGTTTAGGCCTGAGCTCACAGCTCATATTCTCAGCTTCCTGTGCAATGAGTCTTGGCATTTACCACTGAAAGGGGGAAGCTTCTCTGACCAAGGTTGAGAGCAGCTTTTGTCTATGGGTGTAAACACAGATGTTTACATGGTTTGGTGCTATGTTTAGTTCATAGAAAAATGTTAATTTTTTACTCCTGAGCTAATGACCTCCCTAGGCCTGGGTTATTAGCTGGTCTTGTGGTACTGGACATCTGTCCCTACTGTGGAGAGTGGACATGGGGAGATTGACTGCCTAAAGGGAGAGAGCTGGTAAAACACAGACAAAAGGAAAGAGGGAAGACTATGGGTAAAAAGTTCTAGTAGGGAGGTAAGCGGGGGATTGGTGAGATGAGACTGTGGTGGAGAACTATTAACTTGAGACAAAGCGAGAACAAAGGAGCTGTATGGAAGCCTGCTGTCTTGTAACTCAAATAAAAACACAAAATAAGATTGACAGAAGTTAACCGGAATTGCCAGAAGGTAGGTGCTTCTTAAGAGAAGCAGAGGGTTACTGCACATAGTCTCCAGTGCCACGTTTGGGGCCCCCCTTCAAAAGTGGGTCGGGGATGCCCTATGCCTTCCATCTTTTGCCTGTCCATGAGAAACAGAGGACAAGACACTATTGCTGAAGACACCAAGTGCCGTGGTTGCAAGATACCCAGAAAGCAAACTGGTACCAAGCTGGAAACATCCTCCTGGCTGGTCCACTTTCAAAGCACTGGGGGAAGGGGTGCTGTGTGTGCTTCAGGAGAATGAAGTCTTGCCCAGCTGTGAACTCTATGCACCACACCAACTTTCCAGGTAAGATGTGCCTACCTGTGGCTAGTGACGCCACTGCTGGCGTAATCAACTGCCTTCTGATTGGATCAGAAAACATGTCTTAAAGTTTTCTTTCTTCTTTTTCTTTTTTTTTTCGAAGACAGAGTTTCTCTGCATTGCTTTGGAGGCTGTCCTGGATCTCACTCTGGAGACCAGGCTGGCCTCGAATTCACAGAGATCCACCTGCCTCTGCCTCCCGAGTGCTGGGATTAAAGGCATGCGCCACCACGCCTGGCTCATGTTTTAAAGTTTTCTTAATTACAAGAGAGCACATGGCCAACACAGTCCCTCATTATCTCAATTGTAATATGCCATTCCTACAATGCAAACATCCTTTTGCAATAAAACCACTACAATTCAGAATTTAGCCTTGATATATTATCACATATAATCTCTAGAGTCCAATCAATTTCAGATAATTGTTTTGATAATGCCTTATGAAAAATAATGCTTTAGTTCAAATCTTATGCTGAATTATGTGTTCAGAATTTTTTCCGTATGGGAATCTCTCAATCTGAAACAGACCCATCTTTGCTTTTACATCTTGGATGATTTCAAAGACTACCATCTATAAGCACTGCAGAATATCCTTCAGTTTGAGTCATGGTAATGGTTCTTGAAGAAAGAGGACTTAATGGGAATTCATCAAAGGTCCGGATCTATTCTTTTCTTTGCATCCTAGGAAAGGTTTGTTCTGTCAATTTGCTTTAATGTTATCAGACTTTGAAAGCCTAATTAGGTTGGTATTTGTCACCATAAAATAACCTTCCTTTTGCATTTAATCTTAATGTATTGCATTGCTATTCACCAAAACTTCAATTTATTCATTTTATGTCTCCATGCACTCCTAGTTTTTAAATTAAATGAATTCTAGTATTTTAGTATCATCATCTTCATGATACTATATAAAATAACTATTATGATTGTATATAAGTTGTTGCTGCTTTAAAAATTTATTACTTTTCAGTTTTCCCTCAAATTTACTGTATACCCTCCTTATTTATCAAACTTACTCATCAAACTTTGATCAAACCTAGTGACCATTAAAAAAAATCTTTCAAAATCAATTTGTGTTATCACAATATTCTTGGATGTGTGCTCTTCAACTGGAAAGTGCTTAACTTTCTGGGATACCCTCTTATTGGCATTCAAATGAGGCAGCACAGTAATCCAGACCTATTTTCATTATATTTTTTTACAAAATGTTTAAGGATAAGCTCAGTTGTGTTTAATGGAGATCTGAATTTAGAAATTAAGATTTGAACTAGGCATATAACAATGACTAGAATGTTACCTTAGGCCACATTAATGAATCATATTAATGACTAGAGAAAAAATGTATTTTTACATATACCACATGTATTTTAAAAGGTGTACATGTATTTTTATGTTCTCTTCATTTCTATTCCTATATGTTACTATGATTTCCCTATTCCCTCCTGTATTATTTGAGTCTTTCTAGAGGAACAGAACTTATAGAATGAATCTCTCTATCTCTATCATCTGTCTATCTATCATCTCTCTGTCTGTCTATCTAGATCATAGATATTTGTGGAATTATTAGTATTAGAATAGCTTATAGGGTGTGGTTCAGCTAGTCCAACAATGACAATCTGCCAAAAAAAAAAGGTCCAAGAATCCAGTAGTTGTTCAGTTCATGAGGCTAGATGTCTCAGCTGGTCTTCAGCATACGCCAGAATCCTGAACAAGCAGGGTCTAATGCCAGTGAAGGAATGAACTTGCCAGTGAGACGAGAGCAAGCAGGCAAAGAGAGCTCTAGCTTCCTTCTTGCATATTCTTTATATAGGCTGCCGTCCGAAGGCATGGCCTAGGTTAAAGCCTGATCTTTAAAAGATCTGAATTAAAAATGTGCCTTCCTATTTCAAATATTTCAACTCAGAAGTCCCTCCTGGTGTACCCAGCAGGTAGGTTTTAGTTAGACCCAGATACAGTCAAGCTGACCACCAAGAATAGCTGTGACAATTCCTTCTCTTTTCTTTCTCTCACTTTAGTGTGTACATAATTCACCATAGGCAACTGAGTCTATTTGCTTCCTGTTCAAGTTTGTAACTTATTTTCTGATGTTAAGAGAGTCAGAAGCCCGGGTTTCTTTCTAGCTAATGAATGCATTAGCTGTGTTGTGCTCTGTACGTGGCTGTGTTTCCTTTGCTTTCCTTCCAGCTTCTGTGGGACGCCCTCCTTCCCTCCCTGGCCTCACATCCACCATCTTCTCTCATTATCTGAGCTGCTGACAGAGCAGACGGGGCTGGCTGTCTTCTTTATGGATGCTCACTTCACCTGATACTGTTAGAACACAGTTGGACCCGTCTCCCCGGCTCTTTTCAAATCTTCATTAAGGAATTCCTTCTTTGTCTTTGTTAGACTTAGACATCCACATTCTGATTCCTTTGCCTGTAGACGGTTTTCTCACTCTGTTAGAGTTCTGAAAACTCACTACAATTCATATGCACTCTCCAGTAATAGGTCCCCAGACCTTAGCACAACTGACTCTATGATGGACGTACCATTCAGGTCATAAATCTCACTGTGTAGACAGCACCATATGGCAAAACAGAAACAAAGACCTAATCCATCAAAGCCCATAGTTCTGGGAAAGTCTTTAAATGTACTAGCATTGCTTTTTAGCTTCTGTAGTTCTGCTTCTGGCTAACAGTTCTGGTTAGCTGAGATGTGTCAACCCAGGATGTGGTTTTTCACTTAACTCACTTTGAAAAAGGCTTTGGGCTAAACCAGAATGCCAAATACCAGTGTAATCTCTGACCAGTTAATAAAGACTTTCTGTTGTCTTAAACCAATGTCTGAGCAGTCTTCTCTGGCAGATACCATACAACACCTTCTTCATGTTATGCAGACATTTTATTTACCCTGTTTGGGTTTAAATACCCTCTGCCAGTCAGCTTCCCATTGCACCTTAACCAGGTCCTGGGACCCAGAGCCCATCTTTCATGGGATGCCCGTTTTAACATGTGTACGCTCTGGGACCCCGGCTGAGCCTCATCCAAAGTGGCATCTCCTTTACTCCTACAACCCTACAGAGTACCCTGCTGGATCAGCTGCCCTCAATGCTCTTGCCTAATTAAAACCTTTGCTGAGCAGACATGAACACAGATCACCTGACCAACCATGTCAGGCCAGTTCAGGCTGTAATGTCATGCCAGGCAACTCAACTGTATATGATGACTATTTCATAAAAACAAACAAAAAGAAAAGAAAAGGAAGGCAGCAAGGCTCAGTAGTTAAGGCACTTGCTCATCAAGAGGACCTGTGTTCCATTCCTAGAACACAGCCATCCATAACTCTGGTTACAGAAGGATCTGATGGCCACTTCTCAGTCATATATGAGAGCAAAACACTCACATCCATTAAAAAAAAGAAGCAAAGACAGCAACTCCTTTTGGAAAAGTGATGTTTCAGGTGCTCTTTGAAAGGAAGTTTTATAAATCCAATACGTTTTCCAGCAATTGTTTATTTAAGAGTAATGTGCACCATGAGCTTTGTTTGATCCAGTCCTAACAACCTCTTTATCACATCACAAACAGCCTTTCGTTTCTTCCTATTGTTCTTTATATTGTTCTGTCATTGGGAGAGTCAGAGACTAACAAATGATAACGGTGTCAATGAAAATGGTGAGATGGAGGGAAAGTCAGAGCGATAGGAAGGAAGAAAAGTGATGGGATGGTTGTTAGGGATTACCAACAAGGAGAGGTGTGGAAATGAAGTTGAAGGAGCACGTGTGACTGCCACTGGGTGTGGGACAAAGTGGCGTAACTGGGCAGCCAGGCAGTAGAGAGGTGCACAGGGGCTGTGGGCATGCGTACAAGGATGCCTTACAGTCAAATGGGATGCGTACAGTCAAATGGGATGCGTACAGTCAAATGGGATGCGTACAGTCAAATGGGATGCGTACAGTCAAATAGGCATGCGTACAGTCAAATGGGATGCGTACAGTCAAATGGGCATGCGTACAGTCAAATGGGATGCGTACAAGGATGTGTACAGTCAAATATAGGGCTGGAGTGGAGGCTGGAGCCACAGAAAATGCCCGGATTAAATAAAAAGAAGGAATAAAATAAGCGAATGTACCATGAAATTTTGTTTTTCCGAGACAGGGTTTCTCTGTGGCTTTGGAGGCTGTCCTGGAACTAACTCTTGTAGACCAGGCTGGTCTCGAACTCACAGGGATCCGCCTGCCTCTGCCTCCCGAGTCCTGGGATTAAAGGTGTGCACCACCACTGCCCAGCCCATGAAATAATTTTTTTAAAAGAGGTCTGAAATACACATTTAAAATCATAAAGTAGATATATGACCGGACTCCTAGGGAAAGACACGATTTAAAATACCTTTTTTTTTTTGCTGTTTTTAAACATTAACTCATTTCTTATACCATTTATTACTGTATTTTATGAGCTCCTAGTCATTTTCATAGAGTATTTATTAACCTTAACGATAACATTTATCTTTAGCTGAAATTCTATGACAACGTATGACCTCATTTTTGTTGTTTACATTTAGAATTCTTCTTTTAAATATGTGAGCTTATTTCATGCCTGAGGTCAAAGGTGTTGATGTCCTACAGAACTAGGGTTTACCCATCAGTTTTTCATAGCCCAAGCACCTCTGTGTTCCTCATCCTGAAGACCCCATCATTGAGCACCGGGCCACTGCACCATAGAACACAGCAATCCATTTATCAAAAGCAGAGTCTTTGACTCATTTGTATAAAGAGAATGGTCCCACAAGCACATTCACCCATCATGGAGAGGAGGAATCAGCTCTTTTCCTTTAGCTAAATTGATTGTTCAATAGAAAGGATGATGATGTAGGGAACAGACATCTGTAGGAATGAATAATCAAAGAACATTCCATTTCTCAACATTATTGCTATCTCATCCAAAGAAATAACCATGTAAGCCAGAGGCTAATGTTTCAGAGACCAAGTGATTAGCGATGTACTTTCCACGATGAGGAACCGTGTTACAAAAATAGTCCTTGTCAATGAATTGAGAGAGCTGTCACCTGAGTGTGGAGTGTCTTGCTTTTGGGGGCCAGTTATGGCAGGGGTTGCAGACATGACAGATTCCTGTAATGGGTAGAGCATTGCTGCCAGGAGCACACATGCTCCGTGGATCCTGTACTGTAGGAGAAAGACTTGTAAACAGCACGTGATGCATGTCTTGAAAGACTCTCTCTTCTGGAGGAAGTGTTTCAGTATTATGGGGACAGATGAGGCTGTAAACAAAGTGTTTAGGAAGAAATATTCCCTTGGAAGGAGAACATGGGTGTGTGCAGACAGGAGTCTGTAAGAGTTAGGATGGTCAAGGTGCAGCTCTCCAGGAGGATCACTAGAGTCTTTAGTCCCTTAAGGATGACCCAGTCTCTGCCCAGGTGTTCCTTTCCATTTGTTTGTCATACCTGGCATTTGAGGAGCTTGATGGCATTGTCACACCAAGTCAGAGCTAGCTGTGGTGCAAGGCAATATGTGTCCTAATCAGCATTGCTGGCACAATAAATAGCAGCACAACAGCTGTGAGCTCAGTTCCTTGGGTTCCTCTGCTCGTTCACAAGGCAGTTGATGGAAGTCTCAGAAGATGACATTGATAGCTTGTGAACAGTGTATGATAGCATGGGGACAATGTATGCGCATGTGTTCTATTCCCTGAGATGGCGATGTGCTAGGCCCAAGGCAGGGGAGAGCCATTAGCATTTTTAATGAGCATCTGTGTTTTTCTGATGCAGTTATTTCACACAGCCCACTTTGAAGCCAACAGTTTGTAGGGAGAGCGTTAATCTGTTCAATAAAGGTTTACTTATGTGATATTCCTGCATGGCAATGTCAGTCATTAATAGCATCACTCATTTAGGGTTTTATAAATTTACAGATGTTCACATATGTTTGCATCATTAAAATTCTCAGGGGAAGTAAACATGAGAAAAAATTCACATAGATATCACAGTAAGTGAGTTAACTGTTACAAAACCTCCATTTTCCGATTTTTAACTCCTAGTTTTTAACTTACACCCTACTGATCTCCCAAAATTATGCGAATATGACTGCAGGAAAAGTTTGGTGGTAGGGACTGGCATACATACAATTTTCTATCTTTAACACCTTAATCAGACTGGTGACCTGAGAATGAGAATTTGGAGTCTTACTTTCCCATTGGTGGGCTGTCGGGAAGGAGTGGGTGTGGTCTTGTAGTGGGTGTGGCCTTGCCGAAGAAGGTGTGTCAAGAGAGGTGGGCTTTGGAGTTTGGAAGGCTTGTTTGCACCAGGGACAGTCTTGTATTCTCTGTCTACCTACCTTCCTTCCTTCCTTCCTTCCTTCCTTCCTTCCTTCCTTCCTTCCTTCCTTCCTTTCTTTCTTCCTTTCTTCCTTCCTTCCTTCTGCCTGCTTATCAGGATGTAAAGCTCTTAGCTACCCTCCCTGGAACCATGCATTTCTGCCTCCACACTTCCTGCCAGACTGATAATGTACTGACCCTTAGATACTATAAGCAAGGCCCTAGTTAAAACGTTTCGTTTATAAGAGTTGTC